>NC_140978.1:45365618-45378118 GCF_056783735.1 Eptatretus burgeri | reverse complement strand
CAATCGAATTCCAAATTCGTAACACTATCCCCTCCCCTTTTTACAGATTCGTCCGGAGTCGTCAAATTTTTGTGTGACCAGCATGTGTAAGTTTTCCCCTAGTACGTTCTACCTTCGGATCCCTGAGTGCGACATTTCTTTATACGTGTCCCAAAAATAAATAACCTAATGCGCTGCGTAACGAACTAAACAAACTCTCAGACTCATTCGGACAACTTAACTAAAATTGCCGGCGCTAAAACAAACATGCAGGTGGGGTTCCACGTATTTACAATTTTCACTCAACTTATCCATGACTTAACCATGGCCCAGGACTTGTGATCTGTGAAAGGGGAGAGGTAAAAGTCATTTAAAAGTTCATTGATGCAGGGGAATGGATGGAGATGGTCGCAAAACACAAATGAGCGTGATGGATGCACGGGCTGCCTGCAGGGCAGTACTTGCAAAACTGGATGGTCCTGGCGCACATGGTGATGGATGGACACAGGGGCAAACGCAAACAAGGGCTAGCAGGCATGGGGTCATGGCAGAGGCAGGCAAACGAGGCATGGCAAGGCAAGTCCCCGCAGAACAGGCCGGCAGGTGAAGCTGGCCGGCCTCTGGTGTGGTTCCATCAGGTCTGGAGGGAGTGCGGTGGTGCCGGCCGCTCTGAAGGCGGGCTCAGACCGAGCCTACTGTCTCCCCCCCACTCTATCGCCTTTGCCTGTCTCTGTCCATACCCACTCCCTTAATTCGCCACACAACACAACAAAATTTATCCCCTCTTTATTTTTATTATTTTTATAATTGTCTCCCTCACCCCCTTTATCGTCATTGTCCGGCTGACCTATCCTGTCAACCTAGGCTACTCCTAACCCCTACGTTTCCTCTCTGGAGGGGAATAGCGAGAGACTAGCGTCCTGTCTCGAGGCCCAACAAAGCCTCAGAATGGCCTCCTCAGAGTTCAGCGATCTACCAAGGTGGGTCCAGTAGCCTACAATGAGCGAAGGGATGGATGGTGCGAAGGGGTACATCTCCGAACTATCCCAGCATTTATTTCACCTGAAACTACCCCGGCGCTTTCCAAAAACACCTCTCACTTTTAAACTATCGGTTCTAAAAACCATGATTCCCGTCGCCTGTGTTGGTGTCCATTATAAATTTGGGCCTTGCCCTCAAATTTTCATTTGTGCCCTCGCACAATTTCCTGGCTGGGCAGAGTGGCTCAACTGGCAGGAGCCCCCCCTCTTCCGAACCCTAACCATGGCACCCCCAGGCCCGCAGGCTGCCTCCGAGCCGAGCTGCTCCCTATAAACGTGGGGGGTTGCCCTCTCTCGCATTACCCCCCTCCGATGCCCATCTGGCGTGTTGGTGCTCCGGGTCCCTTTTTGAGGGTCGCCTGTGCCCACTACACTGCCCCCGTGGCATTCTGGCTACGGGTCCCGTTTCCGACGGGCCGCCCGTGCCCACTACACTATCCCGGCCCCTCTTGGGCCCTTGGCCTACTCTGGCCGACAAGTCCGGTGCCCGGAGTGCCCACTAAACAATACCCACCTTTCCACAGCCACGCTCCCAGCCGGTCCATGAACTCCTGCATCCCTCCAAACGGGTTTCGTGCCTTCTCTCGACACCAACAACAAAACGACCTCCTGTTAGTAAATTTGAATAACCCACTAGCTAACATTAAACTGACCCCAGGGTCACTTGGGGGGGAATCACTCCTCCCCCCAACCAGTCATTCGCACCATGCATACCACATTCGCTCCACTCGCACACTTGGGCCCACTGTCCCACACTCATTCCTCACACACTTTCCATTTCGCAACTCACACCAGCACTCCACACTGCCATCCTTCTAACTAAATCCACTGACGAACTCGTGCTCCCTCGTCATCCCTTAAGACTCATGCACGTTCCATTTACTCCACGTAGCTAAACTACGTCTCCACTACACATTTCCAGTTTGTCCATGTCTCCGAAAATCCAAAAAATTCCCATTTCCTAAATCTGAACTAAAATCCCTCTAACTAATCCATTCCATGGGCTCCATGGGGACTTGTCCCTGCCCCATGAAGCCGGTCTAACTATCGCTAACCCACCCCCCTAACTAGTAGTTCCTGTGCCCCCTGACAGGGGTGTCTTCCACCCCTTGCCCAGGGAATCCTGTTCACTCGAAGCGAGGCTTGCTTTTTTTTCATACGTGCACCAGCGCGGCAACTCGCAACCTGCGCTCCTTTCCCCGTGACGTCATGGCAACTGTTCGCGCATCTCATCCCTCCTCGGACGGTACCATCTGGCAGGGATTTCTCTTCTGCCGGATTCCAACCCTGCAGCCACGACGTCACCCTGCGCATCAAAAACAAGCCTCGCGTTTCAAGGGGTTCCCCACGCGAACACGTGCTCTGCTCGTCGGAGCTTCACACACATGCCCGCCTGGAGAACCCATCCAGTCCAAATCCATTGTCCAGCCTACCTTCTGTCCGTCCGCGGGATCGGCTAATCCACCGCGTGCGTTTACGGACCGGGCTTCACTCCCGCAGGCACGCACGTGGCATCCTTGTGCATTGCACGGTACGGACCCCACGCACGCTGCTGTGCAAACCCGGCACGGTTACCAAAATAGCTACGGCCGCTACACGGCCTTTGTCCCTTGTCTGACGCAGTCTCCGTCGACATTCAACATGCGCACTCCTGCGTGCCATGACGCTTACACACCTCGCCATGACAATCGGACATGCGGTTGCGTTTTCCCGCATACCATACGCCATCTCCCTTTCATACAGCGACTTCACACACGTGGTTTTACTCACGCATTTCAAAACCACACGCTGTTTCTTCCACACATCGTGCTTCTTCCACACACGCGGTTTCTTTCACACAACGCCTCTCACCCATGCCATGCGCGGGTCCCAGCATACATTTCGCCACACTCGTAAACACACATTTCGAAACCACGCTGGGAATTTGTGCTACCACAAGGGGTCCAGGGGCCTTTACAACCCCCCCCCCAAGCTCCGTGTGCACCCGTCAACAGCACTCGCCCCCTCTAACTCGCAAAGCTCGACCGGACCCACCTGGTCGAGATCCGCTTCAAGGGGGAATATTCCCTCCCCTTGTTCCATAAGGAGGGTATCCGGCTGCTTGCACCGGGTCACGAGACATTCCCCAAGCTCCTCTTCATCGTCCCTCGCTAACTCCATGTGTGTGTGCTCATCTTTCACCCCGTCCAATTCACCCTCTATCTCCCGTGTCTCTGTTATTTCTTTTAATTCCTGCGTGTCCCTTCGTGTCTCTATTAATTCTATCTCCTTCGTCTTTACGTGTATTATACACGTCTCCATCACCCAGTTTAATTTTTCCCTCTGTGTCACCGTCACTTTCATTGTCACCTGCACGAGTCTCGTCTTACACGTCTCCCGTATTACTTTGTCCTCCCCCGCTTCCATCGCGGGGGGCACAGCTGTTGCACTCCCTTCCAGCTAGTTCGCTCCAACACGTGGCGCCGCCATTTTGAGCTCCGTCATCCACGTTTCGTTGCACCCAAATGCCATTATGCCCGCCTGCAGGCTTTGCATATCGCTTCTGAATGCCTTCGTGTGCGCATCCATACAATCCATCAAATTGCACGTATTTTTTTTCATTTCTTGTGTGATCATCTCCACCATTTGTGCGATGGCCAATGGCTCAAGCCGGACCGATCCGCCATTGTTGGTCGCGGTTTCGCTGGGGAGCGGGGAGGGATTTTGACGGAGGAGGGGAGGGGGAGTGTCATACACCGCGGCCGCCGCCGCGCCAATTTCGGGTTCTGGGTTCGTTTGTGAGGGATGTTCAACCTGCATATTGGGAATGTCCTGCACAGGGATCTCGTCCTGGACAATGGATTCTAACATTTCTAAATCCATTACCCCCTGCTCCCGTTCGCCTTGAACCGCCATATTGCGTACCGGTAATAAAAAAAATTGAAAGCCCGGAATGTAATGGAACCGGAGGGTCGCCTCACACACCCTTCATCCGGTTCCGTTAATTTAGTGTGGAGGGAATGAATGTTTCCCGCTCGCTGACACCAGTGTTGTAGAATTCCCGCCCGTCAGCGTGCGAACGACCGCGTTTAGCTAATAGCGGTCGCTTCGCCCACCGAACGGACAATCCAGTCGTGGCTTTCTGGATCAACGCCGGAAACCAGCCATGGGTGTGTTTTTAACCACACCACAACCTTGTCCGCACTCTACCTGCGCTACAGGGTCTGATCGCCAAATCTTCGATTTACCTAATTATTCGGGTGGGTAGGTTACCGAGAGATTGTACCTCAACAGGACCGCTTGGAAACGAGCCGCTTAAGCAGCTCGCTTCCTTTTGGGATAACCGAGCGGGGTATTATCGTGCAGTCCCGTTGGACCCGATCACTTTACCGGCTATTTAAAAACCAACTATATTCCGAGTGCAAGATGGAGCAGTTCAATGAGGGAATGGACGCAACGAACAGGTTTATATTCATAAAAGGACATTTATCTATCTATAATTCCAGCAGTGTGTGTGTGTGTGTGTGTGTGTGTGTGTGTGTGTGTGTGTGTGTGTGTGTGTGTGTGTGTGTGTGTGTGTGTGTGTGTGTGTGTGTGTGTGACCGCTGTTTCTCGACAACCACTGGTCAGATCTAATTGAAACTTGCCAGATATATTGCTGGGGACCTGAGGATGTGCCTTTTCAAGGTTTGATATTAATCGGATAAGTGCTTCCCAAGTTATGGCCATTTATTTACCAAACCAATGACAAGACACATTGTTGCATGGGCATGGTCGATGGGGAAGGGAAGCTCAGCCACGTTCCCCATTACGGGTTACAACGTTCGGGCTTCCGGATAATGATGACTTCGTGTATTCTAATAATTTATCGATTTCTTATGTGAATTTATAGATCAACACAATGCCCCAAGTTATGATTGTTTTCATATTAGACGTTGCATAAATTTTGGTAACATCAGAGTGCTGGTATGCTCCGAACCAGGAAGTAAATTTTTTTTCTCTCTCTTCTCTTTTTGTTATTCCTTGCCACGACATTGCGAAAAGGTAAAATACGTTGCGCTAATTGAATAATTGGGTATTAAAACTAAATTGCAAATAATCGTAACTGCGAATAATATGCGAACTTCCGGGCAACGCACGTACAGGCACGCGAGAGCGAAGAAACGGCCTGTGTGGTTGTTGTTTGTTGCTCGCGGTTTGAATTTTTATTTATTTAATATTTATTTATTTATTTTTTGCGGCCACGTACTAGTTATAATAAAGCACGTATGCAATTAAACAACGCAAAACACGTATGCAATTATACAAGCAACAAAAGCACGACAAAAGAACTACAACAGTCTACTTATTATGTACATTCACTTGCACTTAACAGCATTTCCTACTTATTAGAAGGGCCCACGGACACACGTACGCACACACACACACCCAAGAAATGGTGGCAGAGGCCTTTAATAACGAGCTCCAGCTCGGAGGACAGGTGAGCTGAAACCCAGAACCTATCTCGAACCTCTCCACCTCATGTGGTCTTCAAGTTGTTCGGACCCGGGCTCCAGCGAGAGCGAGCTGGATCCAATCGCCGTGAGCCGCGATCCTTCCCAAGCTCCCGCGAATCCTCCCGCGCTTCTCAACACGTGCCGGTGAGACGAGGCGCCGATCCTTCCCATCGATGCGTCGCTTCCCCGAGGAACCACCTCCACGAAGAGGTTGATGAGTCGCACCAAGCCCGGAACCAAAATGGAGAACAAAGAGCTCCACGAACCAAGAAGAAGAAGAAGCCACCACTCGCAGATCGAGCCGAGCGACCGGCTTAACTTCCTTCCAAGCAAAGCAGCTCGAAGCAAAAAGCTCTCCCAAGCCAAGCAGAAGCCGAAGCTTACGGAACCATCAAAGCAAAAAGCCTCCTCCTGAGCTAGGCCTCAGCCGAAGCTCACTGAGCCAGCCGAAGCAAAAAGCTTCCGAAGGATTCAACCCTAACCCAAGCCAAACAGGACCCGAAGGTCTGCTGAACGGCTACTCTCAACTCCCTTCTCCAACTCTGCCCACAAACAAAAGAAAAGATCTCCGCTTCTCCCGCCCTTCCCCCGCTCCTGGCGCGACTCATGACTCATGCCCTCGTGCTCCATCCTCCGCTCAGCCACGGGTGGGAGGGAGTTGTTGACATCATGAGTCACGGCATGGCAGGGTGGTTCTTCCTCTTCGCGGAAGAGGGGGAGGGATGTCTCCATTGTTCGTTCCCTAACTATTAAATCGATCCGCAGCGCATCTAATCGATTGCTGAACATTTAAACGATGAAAGGTGAGCTATCTTGGGGAACAATCACTTATCGTCATAGCTGACTAAAGGAACCTGTATGTTGTGTGCAATCGAATTCCAAATTCGTAAATATATATATTTATATATATATATATATATATATATATATATATATATATATATATATATATATATATATATATATATGTCGAGATAGAGTTCTGTCCACACCGATCTTCGGTGAAGAAGAGTTTATTACACATCAAACATATGCGCATATGGAGAGTGGCTTGGAACGCACAATAGTTCGCGTAGATCAACTCTGAAAAGCTCAGCTTCAGCTCTGTTTACCTTGTCCAATTCTCTCTTCCCATGCGAAATGTGGTGTCCCAAATACTTGACCCTCTCCTGCACTAATTGCAGTTTGTCTCTGCTTACTTTGTGGCCTTTCTCCACCAATGCCTGTAGTAGCTGCAGCATATCTGCTTCACATGCTGCCTTGTTTGGGGAACGTATCAACAAATCATCCACATATTGTTGCAGCACTGAATTTCCTTCAAGCATCACATCATCTAGATCATTATGCAATGCACGTGAGAATAATGTAGAGCTATCAGCAAAACCCCTGCGGCAGGACCATCCACGTATGTTGACAGGCCTTATACGTAAAAGCAAATAGGTACTGTGATTCGTCTGCAATGGGAACTGAGAAAAATGCGGAACATAAATCAATTACTGTAAAATGAGTGGCGTCAGCAGGGATGGAGGTGATTAACCCCTCTGCGCTGGATTCTACTGGGTGAACACCCTGAATCACCTCATTCACTTCTCACAAGTCTTGGACAAATCTCCACTTATTCTTCTGTGGCTTCTTTACTGGCAATATAGGCGTGTTATACGGAGTTGAAGTTTCCACAATTATGCCTTGTTCCTTCAATGATTTAATTACCGGTGCTATCCCGGCTTCTGCCTCTCTGGGGAGAGGGTATTGGCACACATTCGGCCAACGCATTCCTGGTTTGAGTTTAAACACCAGGGTCGCTGCCCCAATGATACGACCCACATCATTATTATGCCGGGTCCACAATTCTTGTGGAATCCTTTCTAACAGACTTTCTACGTCCCTTGTTTCACTTGCAGTTTCCATCAATATCTCAAATTTAGGAGGTAAATTAACCTCCTCCACCATCCCTTGTAACACCTGTTCTTTAAAATCACAAATCCACCCTTCGTTATCCACCAACCTATGCACTCGCCAATGCAATATTGTTGTTGTGCGGGTCACTGCTGCCTCCTACAGGCGATATACCATAAGGCCCAAATCCTTTCGGTGATACCCTCCTGCCGTGGTTATTGTCACATGCGAGGTTACCCCTGGCGGGTACTTTGTCAATTGTCTTTGTTCCTCTGTGAGCTTAATCTCCATTGCAACACCTTCCCAACCGATCATTAAACGGCAACCCAATAAATCATCACATCTTTCCAGGCACGGAACAATTCCCTCTGTAAATTCGGCATCATTTCCATCCGCATCATAATAGATTGTAGAATGTGGGGGTCATAGTAGGTGTGTGTCGTTACTTGTGCATTGTCTAGCCACACTCTCGTATCCTGGTTTTCGGCTAATATTGCATCCAAACATATTAAAACATCGCTAATTGGCTGCCTTGGTAATCTCCACCAAAAGACAACCGGGTGTGGTGCTATTAAAACAATCCTTGCCAAGTGTGTTTTCTCCCGGAGGATGTCAACAAACACCCCCCTTTCAGTGCATGCTATCGTGCATCCTAGTTTACATAACAAATCTCTCCCTCACAAGTTTACTGGCATAGTGGTTGTGAGAAGGAATGCATGCTTTTCCTGCAAAGGTCCACACCCCTTACTGGTAACTGTGTTGTTGTATCCAATATCTGAACCCCACCCCCTAACCCTACTACTTGTATGCTAGTCCCAGATTTTTCAACCCCTGGCAGTTCCTTAACTGCGATAGTAGAGTGAGTGGCTCCCGTGTCAACCAAAAAGGAAAGTCTCTTACCTGAAACATCCAGAGTATAGGTTGGCTCCTCTGTTGGGTTCAATGTCAGCATCGCTCCTTGCAATACAGGTCCACCCGCGTTTTGTCAATACGGCTTACAGTCCTGCTGCCACCTCGGTCCCCTTTCCTGCGGGCAATCCCTTTTCCAATGGTTTAGATCCCCACATCGGAAACACCCCTGCAGCGCAGTTGGCCGTGTTTGGGTTTAATCCAGAGCGCTTCTGGAATGGGTCTGTGGTGGCGTTCGTTCTGGACCTCTATTCCTTCCTCCCCGTTTCCTGGGCCGTTTTCCCTGCACTGCTGATGGGGGTCTTGCCGGAATTCCCATTCGTCCCCATTGTCTGGCAGCCTCCTCCTCTGAATCTGTATCATCTTCCTCAGGTTCCCACTGTCTCCCATCTCTAGTCCTGCCCCTTTCCGTAATTTTGTCTAACAAGACCATCTGAAACTCTTCCTCCTTCGCCTTCGCTCTTGCACCTTCCCTTTCCTCTAATCGAGCTGAACATTGGTCAGCTGATGTACAAATAGCTCTTGGTGCCATAGCCTGCCATCCCAGCATCACATATTTCAATTGTTTTTTCACTGGGGGCCTGAATCCTTCCATTAGGAAGTAAGTCAACACTCATGGCAGTATATCCGCTTCAGTTTGAAAACCCCTGTATTGCTGAAACGCCTGCACTAACCGATGCATGAATTCAGCCGCCCATTCTCCTCGGTGCTGCTTTGTCTCATAGATCCTGTCCCAATCTAGCATGGCTGGTTGTAGCACCGTTCCAATTGCATCATACAGCCGCTGGCGTGCTTGCCGCCATCGTTGGTTTTTCCCAGCCGGGTCGTCTTCCGCTGGCCATGCAGCTTCCTGTCTAGCTGTCCTCCAGATTGATGCGGACAACACTGCATGGCACAATATACCGATATCCCTATACCGAATATACATGGCACAATATGGGTACAGCGGTGGATCTCTATCCACTGCATTATTAGCTCCTTTGTCACTACTGCATTTCCCTTTAACTCCAACACTCGCTCCCTCATGGATCTTAATTCATGCTCTCTAAACGGTTGGTATACGGATTGTGCTGGTTGCCCCGGAACATTTCCTACCACCTGCATCGCTGGGGTTACCTCCCTCACTGGGAAGGCAGAAACCGTGGCCAGTGACTCCATACCTTCCAGGATTGGGTACAACCTCAGCGGATTAGCTAAACTCTCAGGTGTGTTCCCTGCTACTCTCCCTTGACTGTCCTGCCCTTGCACTGCAGTTGCACGGGTGGGGCCCTGTGTTTCCTTAACTTGTCCTTTTAGTCTTAACACTTTATTTGCTACCACCCTATTTGCTGCATCGTTTACTTGTAATGCTTCTTCCTCCCACATCTCAATAGCTTTGAAGTCTGGTTCGGGCTTCAACTTATCGCTTGCCCGATGCCTGAGTCGAGATGATAAATTTCCCACGATTTCCCATCTTAAAGAACCCCATCTTGGGAATGGATATGGGTCCTTTTGTGTCCATTTGTACCATAATTCTAATTGATCACATGACCTAGGTCCATATTTTTCGTACATTAACCCCGCGGCTTTAGAGGGAGGTGGTGCATTTTTATACGGCTTAGGTTTGACCACCTTCCCTCCCATTTTCCCTTAGTCCTTCCTGAAGTGCTCTTGGGTTGGGTCAGGTGTTTCTCACACCTCTCCACTCCTTCCATTTCCCCTTTGGACCCTGGTCCTTCTGGAGTGCTCTTGGGCTGGGTCGGGTGTTTTCACACCTTCCCACTCCCTCAATTTCCCTTTCTGGAGCCTATCCTCCCGGGTACCTCTTTTTTGATGTGCACGAAACTCCTTCTCCCCTTTGTTTGTTCGAGGTGAAGACAGATCGTAGAGAGCAGCAAGCCCGTGTCCCCAGTGCGAGAAAGGAGGCAACTTTTCTTACCTTATCTTGAACTGGCCTGCTCTTTCCTCCTTTGTCTCACCAGGGAAGCTTGCTCCCTCTCCCGATATGGCTCGCCCCTGCTCGCTGCGCCAATTGTCGAGATCGAGTTCTGTCCACACCGATCTTAGGTAAGGAAGAGCTTATTACACATCAAACATATGTGCATATGGAGAGTGGCTAGGAACGCACAATAATTCGCATAGATAAACTCTGAAAAGCTCAGCTTCGGTTCTGTTTATATACAGTTTTACTCTGATGCCTATGTGACTGTTTGCACGCAAATGTTAAGCAAGACTAAACTTGTGGTGCACCCATTTACTATTTCAATCCCCTGTGGTGAATAGTTCAAGGAAAGGTCGCCTCTCTTTCCCAGCTTATCTTCCACCAGCTTGACGTTCTCCCGCGCTCAGTGGTCACCACCCACATATTGTGCCCTAAGGGCTGGGAAGCCCAGCTGTGTGACATTTCACAAACAATCCCTTTCGCTGATCAGAGAAAACAAGATTTTCTGTTCCACATTTCCATTATGCAACACTGGGAAAACATTGAAGACTTTTAAGACACTTAGTGTCCCCACATATGTATATGTGTGTGTGTGTGTGTGTGTGTATGTGTATATATATATATATGTATATATATATATATATATATATATATATATATATATATATATATATGTATATGTATATATATATATATATATATATATATATATATATATATATATATATGTATATATATATATATATGAAAGTCCTCGCTTTTCGCAAGGGTTGCGTTCCTGGAAAACCTTATGATAAGCGAAACTGTGTTAAATAAAACATATTTTCCCATAGAAACCAATGTGTTAAAGGGGGGATGCATTTTTGGCTCAGAATTTTTTGGGCATAAACACAAATTTTTGGACATAAACACAAATAAACAAAACACACTCCTCGAGTCGTGGCGACTTACCCCGAGGCTGGAGGAATGGAGTTAATTGTGGTGGACAAGACACACTTGCGGAGTGGCAGAATCGTCCCCCTCTTCACTTGACACTGTGCTGTCACTTTCTTCACCAGCGGGAACGGTCTTTTGGCAGCTGGTTGAATGAGCATCCTGCATGGTGGATGTAGTTGGTGCTGCATATTTTGGCTTGAAAAATGCGTGGAGAGTGGGCTGGATGGCTTTCTTTTTCTTTGCTGCATAAAGTTCCTTGTTGCAACAAAGGGCATCATTAACAACACAGCTAAAATCGATGCTCCTTTCAAGATTTGGATCTTGCTCGATAACAAATTATATTGCATTTTCAAATGAGCTGAGGATTTGGCTGAGGTTTTTCATGGTGAGATGCTTGGATGAAGGTGTCACAGCATCTTCTTCTTCTTCTTCTTCTTCTTCTTCTTCTTCTTCTTCTTCTTCTTCTTCTTCCTCAAGAGCCCACTGCTGTTCCAACTCCATGAGATCTTCATTGCTTCAGGGTTCGGCATGAGACTCCAGTAAGTCATCCACGTCCTCTTTGTCAACCTCTTCAAAACCAGCCTCCTGCGCCAGGTCTACAATTTTACTTGTAATCAACGGAACATCAGCAAACCCCGTGAAACCGTGGACACACTCAGGCCACACTTTCTTCCACACAGCTTTCATTGTGGAGGCACTCACCTCCGCTCATGAATCCTTAATGTTTTCCAAAGCCATTTTTATGTTGTATGTTCGCCAAAACTCCTTGATTGATAGCTTGTCCTTATCAGTTTTTTTGATAAGCTGCAGCATGGTATGCTTAACATAATAGGCTTTAAAAGCAGCAATAACTCCCTGATCCATAGGCTGTAAAAGTGAGGTAGTATTTGGTGGTAAAAATACTACCTGCACGTTTTCACACCAGTCTGAGCCTGGTGTTGGCTCAGTGGTTAGGGTGTTGGCTTGGGATCCAAGGGTCCTGAGTTCAAGCCCCGTCGCCCGCTGAATTAATACACCAGGGGGTTGACTCAGCCTGTCATCCTTCCGAGGTCGGCGAAATGAGTACCAGTTCCAGTGTTTGTACTGGTTGAGGGGCACTGCTTCAGCGACACAGTCGCGCTTCAAGAAATGATAGCTACCCCGGCAGCTAAGCTGCCATACGACCACCACACACACCAGTCTTCCATATGCTGAGGATGGGCAGGAGCATTGTCTACAAGCAGCAAAGATTTGTTGTCAATGTTGTTCTCCTTGGAGTACTTCTCAACATGATTGGAGAAGTAATTGATCACGTAATCGTGGGTCAATGCCCCAGGCATCCAAGCCTTTGTATTTGACCGCTAT
>NC_140978.1:45358118-45363118 GCF_056783735.1 Eptatretus burgeri | reverse complement strand
GTGAGCTTTCTTCGGCGTTCTCCACTCGGATGCGCAGGTTCGCGCCACACAGCAGGCACCACGGAACGGACGGGGTTACCGGCGCTCTCTCAGCGCAGATGCTCGTTATGGGGGGAATTGCTGGTGTTCTCTCAGCACGTCAATGCTCTCTCAGCAGGTCAATGCTCTCTCAGCGAGACGGGGTTACCGGCGCTTTCTCTGCGTGGATGCTCGGTATGGGGGAATTGCTGATGCTCTCAGCATGTCGATGCCCTCTTAGCCAGTCAATGCTCTTTTCGCGAGTTGACGCTCTCTTAGCGAGTTGACGCTCGAACGAGCACCCTGGACCGCCTTGGCTCCTGCAAACTCTCCCTGGCTGTGGTCTCCACTTCGCCCTTTTTCCCGGCGGTGGTCTCCACGTAGCCCTCTGGTTTGCCTCCGAGCCCCTCTCCGCGTCCCTGCTCCGTTCACAAACTCTTGCTCTGACACCACGACCATCTCCCCACAACCGGCTGACTTGAGCTCTGTCTCTCGAAAACTGAACCCAGACTGACTTGTAACTGAACTCGAGCTCGTCTCCACCACCACTGACTGCGAGCTCCGCTCACCAACACTGGCAACCGACCCACCGACACTTCTCTCGACACTGCCTCGAGCTCCGTAAAACCGACTGGCCCTGAGCTCCGTTCTGCTTGCCCTTTTATAGGGCCGGGGAAGTGAGAATCGACCCCTGACCCTTGACCTCCAACCCCGGCAAAGCGGACGTGGTAGAAATCATCGGAGCGCTCGCCACTCGTCCTGACAGCGTGAAGATGGTGTTGTCTCCGGGATGGAGGTGAAGCGATGTTTGCGGGGTTGCGTTGTTCATGGTAGTGAAGGGCAAAGGTGGTGGTGGTTTGGTTGTGGTTGTTTGGGAACGATGGTGGTGGCGATTTGGTTGTTGTGGGCGTCGTTTAAGAATGGCGGTGAAGCGATGTTTGCGGGGTGGAGTTGTGGAGGTAAAGAGGCGAAGGTGGTGGTGTTTGAGTTGTAGTTGTTTGGGAATGATGTTGGTGGTGGCAATTTGGTTGTTGGGGGATGATTAGTCCAAAATAATGTTAGAAAAAAGAAAAACGGCTATCTCAAAGCGCCGCAGTCCGGTGAACACGAATAATCCCCTCTAAACAACGGTTGGGAACTATCTGCACATAAACTTACCGGCATAACTGATCGAAGGACCTTTCTGGTGTTGTGCAAATTTCCACAGCCGTAACAATATTTATATATATACAGCTCTGGAAAAAAATAAGAGACCACTCCAAAAAAAATTTAAATCAGCATCTCTACATGTATGGCAGCCATTCCATTCCAGTGTCTGTTGAATTCCAACACAGGCACACCTCATTCTACTTCGTGAGGTTTTGATTAGGTGATCACCTGAACCAAATCTTATTTAACAAGGAAAAGTATAAATACCACTGCTGTGGTCATCACTATCCTCTTGCAATAGGACCAGCTGGATGGCAAAAACAGTGCTAGTAGTACCTCAAAATAATTGGAATCAAAAAAATAACTATTGACCATGCCAAAAGAGTTGAAAAGAAAAGTTTTGAGTGAGGAAAAGAAGGGTTCAATTCTGGCTTAACTGGCAGAGGGATACAGTGAGCGTCACGTTGCTTCCATCCTTAAAATTTCAAAGACTGCGGTTCATAAGAACAAGGTCAAGCAGCAGACGTTGGGGACAACAAAGCTACAGACTGGCAGAGGGTGAAAACGACTTTCCACTGACCGGGATGACCGCCAACTCACTCGAATGTCACTCAACAACCGTAGGATGACATCAAGTGACCTACAAAAAGAATGGCAAACGGCAGCTGGGGTGAAGTGCACGGCGAGGACGGTTCGAAACAGGCTCCTAGGGGCAGGGCTGAAGTCGTGCAAAGCTAGAAAAAAAAGCCCTTCATCAAAGAAGAGCCCGGCTGAGGTTTGCAAAAGACCATAAGGATTGGACCGTAGAGGACTGGAGTAAGGTCATCTTCTCTGATGAGTCCAATTTTCAGCTTTGCCCAACACCTGGTCATCTACTGGTTAGATGGAGACCTGGAGAGGCCTACAAGCCACAGTCTCTCGCACCCACTGTGAAATTTGGTGGAGGATCGGTGATGATCTGGGGTGCTTCAGCAAGGCTGGAATCGGGCATATTTGTCTTTGTGAAGGACTCATGAATCAAGCCATGTATGAGGCTGTCCTGGAAGAACACTTGCTTCCTTCTGCTCTGACAATGTTCCCCAACTCTGAGGATTGGTTTTTCCAGCAGGACAATGCTCCATGCCACACAGCCAGGTCAATCAAGGTGTGGATGGAGGACCATCAGATCAAGACCGTGTCATGGCCAGCCCAATCTCCAGACCTGAACCCCATTGAAAAGTTCTGGAATGTGATTAAGAGGAAAATGGATGGTCACAAGCCATCAAACAAAGCCGAGCTGCTTGAATTTTTGTGCCAGGAGTGGCATAAAGTCACCCAACAGCAATGTGAAAGACTGGTGGAGAGCATGCCAAGACGCATGAAAGCTGTGATTGAAAATCAGGGTTATTCCACAAAATATTGATTTCTGAACTCTTCCTAAGTTAAAACATTAGTATTGTTGTGGTGAATTGAGGTGAATTGAGGGACATGACGCGGGATCACATGTTGTGCGTCTCGCGTATAAGGGGAGGTCTCCGCGGCACGAGTGGTTGTCCCCGGGGCATTGCCATTTACATCGGCTGTTCACTTGATGCTCGTTAACTGAAGGTGCTCATTGACTGGTGAGAATGGAGATTATATCGAACTCCGTGCTTACGCGGATTTAGTCTGCAATGATTAATCGCACATGTATACGTTACTGCTTATGTACTCCTAGCTGAACCTGTATTCCCCGGTGTGCCCACAGAAGCGGCTCCAATCAAATGGAATAAAGCCTAAACTCTGAAGGTTCTTCTCTCGCTCTCATTTCAATTTAATCCATTTGGTTTTCTCAGCTCTCTCAACCAATGATGGACAAGATCTACAAACCAGAGAGGTTCGACGCAGACCCAAACGCGACTGACGCAGAAATGAAATGGTCGCATTGGTTCTGTTCCTTCTCACACTATCTGACCATCATCGAGGAAGGAGCCGACAAATTCGCCGCTCTCGTGAATCATGTCTCGCCCAGCGTGTACAGGCTCTTCTCGGAGTGCGACACTTACGAAGCAGCGATCGAGGTGCTGCAAGCGCTCTACGTGAAGCCCAAGAACGAGGTATACATACGACATCTTCTCAACACACGCAAGCAAGCAGCCGGGGAGACAATCGATCAGTTCCTGCAAGCTCTGAATCAGCTGGGAAAAGACGGCAGCTTCCGGGCCATAAGCGCCGAGGAACACCGAAAGGAAGCCACACGGGAGGCATTCATCCAAGGACTCAGATCAGCCCACATACGGCAACGCTTACTAGAGAAAGCGCAACCCACTCTTGACAAGGTAGTCGATCAGGCACGAGCGATGGATACGGCTCAGCAGCAATCTGAGTCATTTGGGACACCGATGCTGCTAATGAACGCTGCTACGGTGGGAACTCAAGGAACCCCACTGGCACAGACACAGCCAGACATAGGGGATGGAGAAACACCCGAGGAGCCGGATACCCAGGCCACGTCAAACTCCTCAGCAACTGCTCCGGTTGGTAAATGCTTCTTTTGTGGGTACAAAAGGCACCCTCGTCAAAAATGTCCCGCCAGAGATGCCACATGCATGAATTGTGACAAGAAAGGGCATTATGCCAGGGTATGTAAATCTACTCTAAGGAGAAATAAACCCACTTCTGCGGCTCTCTACTCGCAAAATAAATTAACTGCAGCCTCCCCGGGGAATCTATCCAAGGCTATCATCAACGTACGAATTAACGGGCAAATGGCTGAGGCACTGATTGATACCGGTAGCTCTGAAAGTTTCGTCAACAGCTCGCTAGTGAAGGGCAGGAAATGGGTAATCCACCCGACTGACAATACGGTATGCATGGCCGCCACCTCACTACAATCCCGCGTACGAGGGTACTGCAATGTTGAATTGGACGTAAAAGGGTACACGCATCGGGATGTAAGGGTACTGGTGCTTCGTGATTTGTGCGCAGACGTAATTCTGGGTCATAATGTCCTCAAGCAGCACACGAGCGTCGAAATACCCTTTGGAGGAAGCAAACCTCGTCTAATTTTAAATGCGTTGACCACCGCGGAGGTGACGTCCCCCCAGCTGTTCGCTAACTTGTCGCCGGTCTGCAAACCGATAGCGATTAAATCGCGGCGATATACCACTGCTGACATGAATTTCATCACTTCAGAAACCAAGCGATTACTGGAAGAAGGAATTATAGAACCGAGCGACTCGCCATGGCGCGCACAGGTGTTAGTAACCAGCAGTCAGAACCATAAGAAACGAATGGTTGTCGATTATTCCCAAACGGTCAATCGCTTCACCCAACTCGATGCCTACCCCCTGCCGCGCATAGACAAGATGGTCGAACGCGTGGCCAATTATAAGGTATTCAGTACCATCGACTTGCGAAGCGCCTATCACCAAATTCCCATCCGAGAGGAAGACAAACCTTACACTGCATTCCAGGCAGGGAGGCGCCTCTACCAATTCAGGAGAATACCTTTCGGTGTCACGAATGGGGTTGCTTGCTTCCAACGGGTTATGGACGACATCATCTCAGATGAAAACCTCAAAGACACTTTTGTTTACGTGGATAATGTCACAGTGTGCGGTAGGGATCAGGGGGAACATGATAGGAATCTAGACAGATTCTTGAGCATTGCTAGAAAATATAATCTGACTCTCAACTACGAGAAATGCGTATTCTCGGCAAGGTCAATTGACCTTCTCGGCTACACGATAGCCAACGGCACAATTAAGCCTGATCCTGAACGATTGCGCCCGCTCCGTGAGCTTCCACCACCTCAGGACTTGCAGACAATGCGCCGGGTGATCGGGATGTTCGCTTACTATGCGAGATGGATT
>NC_140978.1:45348118-45350618 GCF_056783735.1 Eptatretus burgeri | reverse complement strand
TCGTGGAACGTGTTGGGCGAGGGTCGTGACGATGACCGAAAGCGGGAAAATTAAATGGGAGACCAAAACGTGTGAGACGAGACACGAGGTGACGACAACGGAAATAATAGTTGAGACAAGGGAGGTAAAGGGTGAAGAGTTGGCAGAGACACGGGAGACAGAAAAATAGAGGGAAGACTACACGGTGAGGACGGGTAAGTGACGCACACACACACGGAGGTAGTGGAGGATAATGGGGGTGAGCCTGCGGAGCGTGCAGGGACCCGGTGTGAGCACCTGGATGGCCTCCTCCAGGAACGAGGGGAGGGAGTATGCCCCCTTGAGGCGAGTCACGACCAGGTGAGTTCGGTCGTGCTTTGCGAGGTTGAGGGGACGAGTGCTGTGGACGGGTGCACGGAGAGCTTGGGGGGTATAGAGGCCCCGGAGACCCTTGTGGGGACACGAATCCCCAGTGTGGTTGTCCCTGTGTGTGTGGTGCAAGGTGTGAGTGCGTCCCCGTGTGTGGAAGCGACCCCGTGTGTGATTGGTGTGGTGGCGATGGTGCCAGAGTACGTGCTTCCCAGCACGCCGTGTGTGGATGAGGCACCGTGTGTGAGTGAGGCCGTGTGTGTGAGTGAAACGGCCAGTATGAGTGAGGCACCACGTGTGAGTGGTGTTGTGGCGATGGTGCCGGAGTACGTGCTTCCCAGCACGCCGTGTGTGGATGAGGCACCGTGTGAGGTGAGTACATGGTGTGTGAGTGAAACGGCCAGTATGAGTGAGGCACCGCGGGTGAGTTCCCCCGCGTGTGTGGGTGAGGCACGGAGTGCGAGTGAGGCACCGCGGGTGAGTGCCCCCGCACGCGTGAGTGAACGGCCGTGTGCAAGGTCGCTGTGTGCCAGGGAGACCGTGTGTGTGAGAGAGCGGTATGAGAGGGAGATGTCGGTTGGCATGCGGGAGCACGCAGCCGCGTCTCCCGGTGTGAGTTTAATGGTGTGGACTGTGTGCGTCGTAACACGCAGGTGTGCGTGGGTCGAATGGCGACGACGAAGGCGACAGAAGAAAGAAAGCCGAGTAGCGGCTGTAGTTGTTTCGAGGACCGTG
This sequence comes from Eptatretus burgeri, assembly GCF_056783735.1. Lineage (NCBI taxonomy): Eukaryota > Metazoa > Chordata > Myxini > Myxiniformes > Myxinidae > Eptatretus > Eptatretus burgeri. The sequence goes on along the minus strand of NC_140978.1, from coordinate 45,349,535 downwards.
CCGGGTTCACCCAGCAGTGAGCACGCGGTTCGTGCTGTGCAACGCACGAGACACACACCAATGTGCTCGCTTGCGAGAGTGAAGTCCCGGTCCGGAAACGCACGCGGTGGATTTGCCGATCCCGCGGACGGACAAAGTTTAGGCAGGTAAATGGATTTGGACCGGACGGGTTCTCACACGCGATCGTGTGTGTTAAGCTCCAACGGGCAAAGCACACATGTGTTCGCGTGGGAAACCCTCGAGACGTGGGGCTTGTGTTTTTTTGCGCACGGTGACGTCATGGCTGTACTGGGAATCCGGCAGGAGGGGTATCTCTGCCGGGATGGTCCCGTCCAAGGAGGGACGAGGAACACGCAGCTGCATGACGTCACGGACAGGTGCAAAGTGCGCGAGCTCTGAGTTGCCGCGCAGGTGCTGCGCATGAAAAAAGCCTCACTTTTGGGTGCAAGGATTCCTGGCAAGGGGTGAAAGACCCCCTTACCTGGGCACAGGATGGAAACTAGTTAGGGGGAAGGGTTAGCTTAGTTAGACCGACTTCATGGGGCAGGGGTAAGTCCTCATGGAGTCCGTGGAATGGATTAGTTAGAGGGATTGTAGCCAGATTTAGGTTGGGAATAAAATGGGATTATTTCGGAGACAGTGACAGACTGTGAGTGTGTAGAGGGACGTAGTTTAGCTTGTTAAAAGGAACGTGCTACTAGTTTAAGGGACGACGTGGGAGCACGAGTTAGTTAGGGAGGTAGTTAGAAGGATGGCAGAGTTCAGCGGTGTGTGTTGAAGAGTTGGTGAGTTGTGAGGTGAGTGGTGAGTGAGTGAGGCCAGCGGGTCTGTGTGTATGGAGTGAATGGGGAATGCATGGTGCGATGAGTGATTGGGGAGGGAGTGACTCCCCGCCCCAAGGGACCCCGGGTCAGAGTAAAGTGAGTTAGCTGGGTTAGTCAAATTGAAAAATGGAGGTCGTTTGTTGTTGGTGGGAATGCAGGTTCGAGACCCATTTGGAGGGGTGCAGGAGCCCTGCTGACGGGCTTGGGAGCGTGTGGCTGCGAAAGGTGAGTATCGCTGAGTGGGTACCCGGCACCAGGCTTCGGCCGGGCCAAGGGGCCATGGGGCCGGGGATAGAGTAGTGGGCACGGGTGCGCTCTGCTTGGTAGCCCGGGCGCCATTAGCCGCGTGGGCAGTGCAGTGGGCACGGGTGACCCTCGGAAAGGCCTGTGGGAGGCCGGCCTGCCACGTGTGCTTCAGGGGAGGTGCCATGGGGGGCACTCCCCGGTGTTAGGGAGGTAGGCTCGGAGGCAGTGTAGTGTCTGGGGTGCCATAGCGGGAGATTCGGCAGAGGGTCGTGCCTGCCAAAGGGAGCCACGTGTCCCAGCCAGGAGACCGTGTGGAGGGCACGGAGAGAAAATTGGGGGCGAGTTCC
>NC_140978.1:45333118-45343118 GCF_056783735.1 Eptatretus burgeri | reverse complement strand
ATGCACTGCAGCTTGATCTTTCTGACATCCTCCCCAGAATCCAGTCCGTATAAGCGCTGAAAAGTGTGGGGGCCACTCCATACCCTGACGAACTTCAGTAACAACTGGAAATAAGTCAGAGATGGTGTCACATCTCACAGCACTCTCAGTACCAGTGTAGTTCAGACATCAGATTGATCAGTTTTGGTAGCACCTCACGAAGACCAAGAATCCTCCAGAGGGAATCCCGATTCACTGAATTGAACGCTTTCAAGAGATCAACATAGGCTGCAAGCAGCCCCTGCCAAAACTCTCGTCTGTTCGGTGAGGACCCGAAGAGCAAGGGTACGGTCAATCGTTGACCTCTTTGATGTAAAGCCTGACTGCTCTGGACGCTGGTGCGCAAGCCGATGGTGGTGAACCCCGTGAAGAATTATCCGAGCAAAGACCTTGCCCAGCACTGATAGCAGCGTCACCCCTCATTAGTTGTTGCAGTCCTAGCGATTAACCTTCCCTTTCCAGAGAAGGACAACAAGGCCCCTCTTCCAGTCAGTTGGGACGATGCTTGTGTTCCAGGCAGAGCACAGAACTGCATGCAATGACATGAGTACAACATTTCCACCAGCCTTGAGAAGTTCAGCTTTGATGCCACAGATCCCAGGAGCTTTACCCCATTTCAACTGGTTCACTGCAGCCTGTGTTTCCACAAATGAAGGTGGATCACAGTTGGTTGGAGGGTCTGCAATAGGGATAGTAACACCCCTGACATCCAACTCGACAGCTGCTGGATCAGCCTGGCACAGCCGCTCAAAGTAGCTGGCCCAGCGGGGCTTCACTTCAGTTTCCTCTGTCAAGAGCTCACCACCCTCTGCTCTAACTGCAGTACACCGAGGGACAGGCTTGGAGGAACGCAATGTGCAAATTCCCCTGGAAGCAGGACGAGAATCACTTGACCACAGGTGATGCTCTACCCCCTCACAGATTCCTCGCACGTAGGCCTCCTTGTCCAACCTACACACACGTACAGTTTTATGCCTCAGCTCCCTGAACAGCTCAGCTCTGCCATTCAGCCTGGCCCTGCTACTCTGGTGAATGGTATCCAGTTTCCCTTGAAAGACAAAATTCTTCTTCGACCGATGGTGAGTTCCAAGACAAGCAACGGAAACATCAATGACGGTGGTCATGAAGGCACTCCACAACTCTTCAGGATTCCCCAAAGCACCCAGACCCCCCAAATCCCCACAGCCTGTTCGCAAGCTCCTAAGGTATCCTCTCATCTTTGAGCTTGCCAACATCCATCCGAGGCTGAGATGGTACCATTCTTCCAGATTTAAGCTGAAACTTCAGATTTGCTACAACAAGCCTGTGGTCGGTATTCTGAAACTGAGCACTCCGGTGGACTCTGCATTTCTGGATCATCCTCCAGTGACCATCAATGATCACATGGTCAGTCTCCTTTGCCACACCACCAACGTTGGAATACCTAGTCCAGCGATGAGCTTGTGGGTGCTGAAACCATGAACCAGCCACCCTACATCCATGACTTCTTGCAAAGTCAAGGAACTTAGTGCTGTTCAGGTTCACAGTTCCAGACCCATGGGGACCAACACACGTCTCATAACCATCCCTCTCAGTTCCATTCGATGCATTGAAATACCCCAAGGCGAGAAGAGTATCTCGCCTGGGGCACTGATCAATCACAGACTCAATCATGGCATAGAATGCGTCCTTCATGGTGAGATCACTCGCCTCAGTTGGAACATAAACAGAGACCAGAGAAATGACACCCAAGGAGTGACGAATCCTTCATCTCATAACATGCTCGTTGACCGGTGTTACCTCAATCATCATTGGAGTCACCTTATTGGACAGAGCCACAGTGACTCCTTGGGCATGGTAATCATCCGAGCGACCAGAGAAATAGTAGGTGTAATCACCCGACATGATCTCGCCGCAATACGGTCTCCGAACCTCAGAGACTGCTGTAATTCCGATGTCCAAACGCTTGAGCTTAGATGATAACAGAGACAGGTGAACATCCTCTCTTAGGGATAGGACATTCCAGGCACCCACCTGAAGGGACCGCCTCAGTTTAACCCAAGGAGACTGCCGTCTGGTGGACGACACCTCAGCACCACCCCAACACACAGTACCGCAATCTGACCCGGGAAGGTTACCCAGTGGTTTTCCTCCTTTCATCAAAGAGTGTGGTCCCGAAAGCTTTGTCCCTTTCCCGTCATCCAGTGAACTGCCCCGCGGAGGGCAGCTGCACAGGAGGTACTCTCACGGAGTAGGTTTTCAGATTTATTTTTGCTTTTTGTAAGTTTTGCTGAATGAAGGGTTTTCCGGTGTCCGGAGTGCAAATCCTGCCAACAACATCATAATAAGTAACCCAACTGCAGGAGGACGTCCGCAGACACTAGACATAGTTGGACACGATATGGATGGCCGTTTGCTCACAAGGATCTCCTCCACTCTTTGACAGGTTTTGATTTTAATCCTGCTGGTTGTCCGTATCACACACTCTCCTCACCAGGAAACCTGGTGGGGGAGACAGTTTAGTCGCCAACAACCCGACCATGAAACAAAACCATAACAAAACCACCCACCATAATCAAACCACTTATCACAACCAAACCACCCAGCACAACCAAACCACTCAACGTATTCAAACTACTCAACAAAAAAAACAAACCTCCCAGCACAACCAAACCATCAAACATTGCCAAACCACGCAACAAAACAACCAAACCACCCAACACAGCAAGCAAAGCACCTACCACAACCAAACCACCCACAAAACAACCAAACCACCCAACACAACATAACCAAACTACTCAGTAAAAACCAAACCACCCACCACAACCAAACAACCTGGCACAACCACATCAGCAAGCACAACAACCAAACCAGCACAACCAAAACACTCAACATAACCAAATCACCCAGCAAAACAGCCAAACCACCCAGCACAACTAAACCAGCCAGGAAAACAAGCAAACCACTGAACATAACCAAACCAGCCAGCACAACCAAAGCACCCAACATAAGCAAACCAGTCATCATAACAAAAACAGGCACCATAATAAAACCACCCAGTACAATCAAACAATCCAGCACAACTATACCACTGAACATCACCACATAAATCAGCAAAACCAAACCACCCAACATAACTAAACCAATCATCATAACAAAACCACCCACCACAATCAAACCACCAACCACAACCAAAGCACCCAACATAACTAAACCAGTCATCAAAACAAAACCACACATCATAATCAAACCACCAAGCACAACCAAAGCACCCAACATAACCAAACCACCCAACATAAGTAAATCATACAACATAAACAAACCACCGAGCATAACCTTTGTCCAGGAACTGCTTTGGCAGCACCGACCAACTGTCAAAAGTGTGGTAAAATTGATTAAGTTAATTCAAGTTTCAATTCACATTTACTCATTGCTTCCCTTGAGGTTCACAATGACAAGTTAATGTGTCTATTGAGTTAAAGACTGAGTAGTTACAGACGAGGAAGGGTCCAATCGAGGGCAAGGCATCCAACCCCACACTTGACCCCAAGGCTGGAATTTGGAATTCAGACATGCTACAGGCCCACAGACTTGCTGCTGTTTAAACAATATCATGTGATCAGTGAAGTTAAATTAACATCATTGTTCAAACTATTCCAAACATTTCCATAAGTTTAAAAATATCTGATCAATGTTGGGCCTGTGATCATGTGGTTTTATGTTAATCATTCATGGATATACTGCACTACCCAAATCGGGGATGTGGTCACGTGGTTTGATGTTCATCATTCATGGATATACTACACTACCCAAATCGGGGATGTGGTCACATTGTTTTACGTTCATCATTCATCACTCCAACCTCTCCCTCCAGACTCACACCCCTTCCCTTCCCTTCTCCTCCCATCCTGCCCCCCTCTCCCCCCCTCATCCCACCGCACCCACTCCCTCTAGACTATTTGGGGTCTTACGATCTTTGTGGTCTTCAGGGCATTTAGGGTCTTAAAGGTGTTGGGAGTCTAAAAGTTATTTGGGGTCAAAAGGGTCTTAGGAGTCTTCGGGGTTTTAGGGTTCTTAAGGGTTTGGGGGTCTTCAAGGTTTTAAAGGTCTTGGGGGTCTTGAAGGGTCTTCCAAGGTCTAAGGGATCTTAACAGTCTAAAGAGCTGAAAGGTTTAAAAGTTACGTTCCATGAGTACGTAATTAATAGATGTGCATGTACTCAGGGTGCAACTGCCATTCAAACAGTACGTAATTAATAGACATGTAGTCACACGGTTTCACAGATGGCTTCATGGATGGATGGAGTCTTCAGGGTCTTGGGGGTCTTAAGTGTCTTAGGGGTCTCAATCGTCTTCGAGGTGTTAAAGGTCTTAAAAGTCTGATGGGTTTTTGGTGTTTTACTGGTATTTGGGGTCTAAAGGGTCTTTGGGGTGTAAAAGGTCTTTGGGGTTTTTAAAGTCTGAGGTGGTGGATGAAAATCCCCTTAGGACGGTTCAGACTTAGTCTGTGTGCCAAATGTGGTGGTTGTCGTTGTTGGCCCAGTGGTCTTTGCAAAAAATTCGAACAGACAGACATATGACAAATTTTGTTTATTGGAACTTAATGTCGAAATATGTTTGGATTTTAAAACCATGTGCAGTAATTTATTTTGGAACACTGTTGGTTACCTTACCCCGATTGAAGAACCCGCTAAAAGGTTCCCGCCCTATTGGTTCAGTCAAATTGACAAAATTATTCGGACAAGCAAAGGTAACTGCAGATGTCCTGAGCATGGAGCAAAACATCTTAATATTAAACATCTTAAACATCTGACATTTGGAAGATGAACTGTCTGCACATTCTCAAATGTATTTAAAATCGTTTGTAATACAGGAGAAGCGTAACACTCATTAAACCCTTTCTTTTTATACATTTATACATTTGTACATTTCTGCATTTATGTCTTGATACATTTCTACATTTCTCTCTTTGTACATTTATATCTTTGACATTTCTACGTTTCTATATTTTTTACATTTATACATTTCTATCTTTGTACATTTATATATTTGTACATTTCTACATTTCTATCTGTGTACATTTATACATTTATATCTTTGTACATTTAGACATTTATAAATTTGTACATTTCCATTTCTATCTTTTGACATTTATACATTTGTACATTTATAGATTTGTACATTCCTCCATTTATATATTTGTACATTGATACATTTATATCTTTGTACATTTATACATTTATGTCTTTGTACATTTATACATTTAGAGATTTTTACATTTCTATATTTGTACATTTATGCATTTATATTTTTGTACATTTCAATCTTTGTACATTTCTACATTTATATCTTTGTACATTTCTCCCATCCAAAGGCAAAACCTTGTAACTCATTTTTTGATCAAAACTGAGCTAATACTAATTTTGGAGTTACTGGGTTATAGACTTCATGTTAGTGTATAAGTTATTGTAATTTGTTCCCTACGTAAGCTTGTACGCTCATGGCAGGACCTAGCAACTCCTACAGAATTTGGTAAATACCACAAAAATACCTAGTATCTCAATGGACCATTCTGAAGGCACGCTTTAGTCACATGACATCGAAATGGCAGCGCTCTAACATCTGTAAAGGAATAATCAAATCTTCTGAATGGATACGGCTTTAATATATATAAAAGCAGTTTTTCTTTGTTTTCTCAAAATCAATTAGAAGTGAGTTACTAGGTTCTGCCTTTGGATGGGAGATTTATACATTTATATCTTTGTACATTTATACATGTCTGTCCTTGTACATTTATACATTTATATATTTGTACATTTATACAATTCTATCTTTGTACATTTATACGTTTATATCTTTGTACATTTATACATTTATATATTTGTACATTTATACATTTATATTGTTACGGCTGTGGAAATTCGCAGAACACCATAAAGGTCCTTAGTTAGTTATGCCGATAAGTCCGTGTTCAGTTAGATTCCCCCACCGTTGTTTAATGAGAATTATCAGTGTGGACAGGGCTGTGATCTTTGAGATAGCCGTTTTTTTATCGTTATTTTGGACCACCACCACCAACATCGCTCTCAAACAACCGCTTCAGACCCACCGTCCTTCCACCACCACAACCACACGTGCCTCTCAACAAACCACGCCAATCACCTAACCACCTTCCCCGCTATGCCCACTACCGATCACCTTCTCCACAACCCCGCTGCAACCCTCTCCGCTTATAAAACCGTTTCTACCAAGGAAAAGGAACAAGAGATTCCAATAATGCCATGAAAAAGAAGAAGGTATTCCGATGGCGCACGGATTTTCCCGCCTGTTTTTCCCGCGCAAGGGGATGAGCGAGGCGTTGGAAGTGGAAAACGCTTCCTTCTGGAAGTTTCCCGCATGTTCTCGAAGGAGGGCAGTGCGAGAGCGGAGGGCGGAGCGTGGGGAATATAAGGGCACGCTGAGCGCCAAGTCAGTCTTCTTTTTTCTCTTCTCATGGTCTTGGTGGTCTTTGTCTGTGGAGAAGCGGTCCGTGGAGCGACCCGTTCGTTGGAGCTTGCAGTCGGTGGAGAGTCCGGGTGTCGTGAAGGAGACGTGGACTGGAGGCGCAGCTCTGCCAGCGGTGTCGCGCGAACCTGCACGCTCGTGTGAGGAGAGCCGGAGAGAGCTCGCCAGTGACGCGGAAGGCCCGAGCTCAGGCGCGGCTACGCTAGCTGCCGTGGGGAAGGGACGTCGAGGCTCACACCACGAGGGTGCAGGTAACCTGCAACGGTCTCGTGGGACTCGTTCGGTCTGCCAAGTCCCACCCCATAAAGGTCTACGGGCAAAGCCTGACCCCATTGCCTTTGATGGGGTCTTTTCCTTTTCTTTTGAATGAATGTTGTGGCGCCGAGTCCCGTAAGTAAAACTGTGTAAGTGACTGTACATTGATCATTGCTTATAGACGGTTGTAGCGCTTTGTCTTGCCCGCGTGCCGTACCGCATTCATTGCTTTTTCGGTATACGTGCATGTTGGTGTTTTTGAATACCTGCACGACTGCATGATTGTTCCTGTACACGTGTGTAGTTGTAATAAATGTGCTGATTTAAATGTTAACCCGTTCGTCGTGTCCTCTTTCCCTTATTGATATGTCATCTTACATTGCGGAATGTTAGTTGGGTTTTAAATACCCGATAAATAGAATCGGATCCGGTGAGGTCGGGCGATAATACCCGCTCGGTTATCTCACAACGGAACGGACCGCTTGAGCAGTTCGTGTCCAAGCAGGCCTCCGCCAAGGTACGGTCCCTCGGTAGGTTACCCGCGCGAGTACTTAGGTATATCGATATTCGGCGATTGACCCTATTTCGCGTGGGTAGAATACGGACTGGGCCGTGGTGGGATTAAGAACCCACCCGTGACTGGTCTCCGGCATTGTTCTGGAAAGTCACGACTGAATTGCTCGTTCGGTGGGCGAACCAGCCGCTATTAGTTGACGCGGTCGTTCGCACGCCGGGCGGGCGGATATTCGTAACAATATCTTTGTACGTTTATACATGAAATCTTTGTACATTTATACATTTATATCTTTGTACATTTATACATTTATGTCTTTGTACATTTATACATTTAGAGATATTTACATTTATATATTTGTACATTTATACATTCACATCTTTGTACATTTATACATTTAGAGATTTTTACATTTCTATATTTGTACATTTATAAATTTATATTTTTGTACATTTATACATTTCTGTCTTTGTACATTTATACATTTATATATTTGTACATTATGCATTTCTATCTTTGTACATTTATACATTTAAAGATTTTGACTTTTATAGATTTGTACATTTCTGCATTTATATTGTTGCGAATTCGCGCCCGCCGGCGTGCGAACGGCCACGTAACTCGAATCGCGGCACGTCGCCCACCGGACAGACAATTCTGTCGTGACCCTCTCGGACTAACGCTGGGACCTAATCACGGTGGGCCTTTCGGCCTCACCACGATCGTGCCAATCGGCGCCCCGCGTGGGATAGGGTTGTTCGCCAAATTCGATCTACCTAAGTACCCACGCGGAGGGTAGACCGGGCGATCGCACCTCGCCGCAGGTCGACTCCGGATACGGGCCACTTAAGTGACCCGTTCCGTACTATCAGGATAACCGAGCGGTGTTATCGTCGGCCTCGATGGTTCCGATTAATTATCGGGCGTATTAAGCCCACTACCAACCCTTTACGTGAAGCAAGATGGAGATTCAATTAAAGAAAAGACTAAGCGAAACGGGAAAAACAGTTCAACATAATGCACATTTATTCCGTGGCACACGGAGAGCACACATATACAATTACAACAATTATGCACCTACAGCAAATGCTACAAAAGAAACACAACAATGCAGATCTACTACCGACGACGCAAGCACACGGCAACACTTACACAGTTTTACTTTACAGACGGCGCCAACAAATTTACTCAAAAGCAAAAGAAAAGGGCCACCCTCAAAGACAAGGGGGCTGACGAGGCCTGTGGGCCAATATTTGCGCGGGACCTGAAAGAGCGGTCAGGTCCGCGAGACCGGGTGGATCCTACCCGTGTCTTGTGATGAGCCGCAAATGTGGCGGCGCCCCGACTCCGCGCTCCTTCGCGGGTTTCGTTGGCATTGCTTGGAGTGGAGTGGGAACGGCCCCCCCCCCCTTTTCGCACTATCTCAGCGTGGGGGGGAAAAAGGGGGGAATTGTTGATGCTCTGGGGAAAGAGGATAGCTGGCTTGCTTGGGTCTCGCGACGAGCGACACCACTGCCAGCTCGTCGCCGACCGCCGTCTTCCTTGCCTCGGACCCGAGCTATTCGATCTCTTCCCCAATTCTCCTCAGCCGACTGCAGCAAACCACCTGTACGCCCTCGCCTCCCGACTCACTCCCTGCTCCAACCCGACTCGACCGCGCTCCAAGCTCCAGGCTTCCCCTCTCTGCAGCTCCCCGACAGACTCCGAACCCCGACAGACTGCGAGCTCCACTCGGCTCTCCGACCTCTCCAGACTGAATCTTCCGAAAACTGACTCGGCCGATCCCGACTCGACCCTGCGCTCGGCACTTTATAGGCCGGCAGGAGAACCCATATGCAAATTTCTGGATCAGAACGAGCTCGGAGGTGGAGCCACGCTCGCCCATTGGACGGAGGAAAAGGGGGCGTGAATCTCCCCTGATCCGAGAATTTGCATATCCCGATTCTACTCTGATGCGCCTGGAGGTGGGGCCAAACCGCCCCGCGTTTGCTGATTGGATGGATCAGAAGTGGGCGTGTATCATTCCTGATCCGAATTCTCCTTTGAAAGGCCGCACTTTGCACTCGCGGTTCGGCGCGCGTCCCGTACGAGGCCAGGACAGCCTGACGCTCGGCGTTCACAAGTGGTGCGGGAATGGCCGCAGAAGGAGAGGTGAAGGTGGTGGAGGGTTTATTGTGGTGGTTTATGGCCATGGCGACGTTTGGAATGGCGGTTATGCGATGTTTGCGGGAGCGAGTTGTGAAGGTAAAGGTCGTGGCTGTTGGCGTTGTTGTTGTTGTGAAGCGGCGTTGCGGTTGGTGGTTGTTGTGTGATGGCGGTTGAGACGTGGTTGGTTCAAAATAAAGATAGAACAGAAAAATGGCTATCTCAAAGGGTCGCAGCCCGAATGAATCACATTTATTCCCTCTAAACAACGGGTTTGGGGCTAACTACACATGTACTTACAGAGATATCTCACCTACGGGACCTGAATGGTGGTTTGCGAATTTCCTCAACCGCAACAATATCTTCGTACATTTCTACTTTTATATCTTTGTACATTTCTGCATTTATATATTTGTACATTTATACATTTCTATCTTTGTACATTTATACATTTATATCTTTGTACGTTTAAACATTTGTCTATTTTCACATTTATAGATTTGTACATTTCTACATTTAGATATTTGTACATTTATAGATTTGTTCATAATTATACATTTAGAGA
>NC_140978.1:45318118-45323118 GCF_056783735.1 Eptatretus burgeri | reverse complement strand
GCTCCGGATAATTCCGTGACCTGGCGGGTCGCTGAACCGACCGTGGACGCCAATATCTCAACCGCGTAGCATAGGGTCTGTTTGTCTAACACCAATTTACCTAAGGAGTGACGCGATTTAAACTACCGGGGAAGCCATGCCCTCGGAGCATCTGGTCGAACCGGATTTACTCTACCGGCACCGGTAGATTAACACTACCGACTACCGCTTTGCCACCTACCTTTCCGGCTCGTTGCAGTCGAGCGAGGCCTGCCCAGGACGGCCCGGCTATGATAGACCGATTACCGGGGATGAAACCCCGCTTATACTCAGACCCGGACCATACTAGACCAATGTAAGAAGGGACAGAAACGGACTGGGAACATTTCTAACAAATTTATTAACAGTAAATAAAGACAAAGGCAAGACTTGGCACGAATATGCAAGCAGGGAAATATTTACAATAAGCAAAAAACACTTACTCGGTTCTACTTAAAGACGGGCCCACACACAGACACACACAAAAAGAAAATAAACCCCATAGTCTTTATTTGACCCTCGCAGCCATGAGGAGAGACAAGCTGGGGGTCAGAGTTTGGTGGGTACCTGGTCGTTGGAGGGAAAGCGTACTCTATAGTGCGGCACCTGCCAAAGGTCGTCGGTTTGGTCCCAGTCGCACGTGTGGGACTTGTGGCTCGTGGCAGAGCTCACGTGGCGAATAGTCGGGGTCCACAGAACTCCTCTCCCCATAACAGCCACCGTGAAGAACGAAGCAGACTCCTCACAGCCACCGTGAAAACTCCTCCTTACTCAGAGAGTCTCGGAGATATATCTCCTCCCACCACGGGGAGGGGCTCTTGGTAAAAAAACGCCTCGCTGTCTGCCCCTCATTGGACAGGGTCCTACGGCCCACCTTTCCGGGGCGCAGCCTTGGCTCCTGCCGGGAAACCCCAACCGCCCTTTCCATGCAGGGTCAAAGTTGATGAGTAACAGTATAACGCTGCAAGGTACGTTGGTGGTGCAGCCGGTTAGCAGTGGATCGTGACGGGCTGAAGGGTCATGCAGATGGCTTGTTGGTTGTTAGATGTAAAGATTTAATAACCCAACTAAAAGAAGTCGCAACGCATGTTTTTGATTCTCCCACGAGACAAATGGAAAGTGATCTGACTACACATGTACTTTATGGGATAACTGACTTTTGGAACCTGTATGTTGAATGCAAATGGTTTCCAAATCCGTAACACTACCACCCCCTTTTTATAGACTCGACCCGAGTCGTTAATTTTCGTGTGGCATGCAGGTGTAGGTTTTCCCCGAGTATGTTTTACCTACGGAGCCCTCAGTGCGACATTTGAAATACTGCTGTGGGGCCGAGTTTCGGCGACGAGCACGACCGCGAGATGGAGCAGTAGAGTCGGCTCCACCGAACACCTGGAATTGATAGGTCTTCACCCCGGATAACTCCAGAGCCGACGGGTCCCTTATCGGACCGAAGATCGCCAACAGGTCGACCGCGTGGGATAGGGTCGATTGCCAATTTCAACTCACCTAAATACCCACGTCGTCCAAACTACCGGAGAAATTCACCCTCGGCGGAGCTCGAGCAGAATGAGCCAGTAGCATGCTCGAATCGTGCGTAACCCGGGCGGATGGTTACCGAGGTCCGTCGGTCCAAATGCACAATTTACCCTTGCGACTTCTCAACACGCACCGTGCTAAACCAATGAAAGAAACACAAAAATGAGCTGAAACCTTTAACAGGGGATTTATTTATAATGGGGGGGGGGGGACACACAAGGAGTAGAGTTATCCGACTATAAGAAATGCAGTCAATGTACAAGCAAAAGCACTTATCCAGTTGCTACTTATAGACGGGCCCACACACAGACACGCACACACGCAGAAATGGACCCCAATGGTCTTTATTGAAGGCCTCCAGCTCGAGGACAGGTGAGATAGAGACCAGAGTCTGTGCTTGGACCTGTCCACCTCGTGTGGTCTTCGACGATCCGGCTCGGCGGGACTCGAACCCGCAACACGATGCCGCTCCAAGGTACCATGCTCTCCAACCGGCCACGCACCAAACGACCAAGGCCAAAGGAGAAGATCGGAGGCGACGATGATCCAGCTCGGCGGGACTCGAACCCGCAACACGATGATGATGACCACCACGACGACGACCACGACCACGACCTTTTTACCACCACGACGACCTCCACCACCTCAAGCCTTTTACCATCCTTTTTCCACCCAGCCTGGCATCTCTTTATATTTCCTTTTTGTCCGGGGTGGGAAAATCGCCCTCTGAAGTGGCCTCCACCCTCATTGGCCAGCGTGTCGTGAGAAAATCGCCCTCTGAGGCGGCCTCTACCCTCATTAGCCGGCTTGTCGTGGGAAAGTCGAACTCTGTGGCCATCTCAACTCTCATTGGCCGGCATGTCGTGGGAATGCCGCCTTCTGTGGCCATCTCAACTCTCATTGATCGGCGTGTCATGGGAGAACCGCCTTCTGTGGCCATCTCAACTCTCATTGGCCGGCCTGTCGTGGGAGAACCACCTTCTGTGGCCATCCTAACTCTCATTGACCGGCGTGTCATGGGAGAACCGCCTTCTGTGGCCATCTCAACTCTCATTGGCCGGCGTGTCGTGGGAAAACCACCTTCTCCGGCCTGATTGGACAAGGGGCACGCCCCTGCCTTCCTGGGTGGAGTCCCGGTCTGAGACGATGGAAATCTGCACCCACGTACGTGGCTGGACACGCGTGTGTAATGGCGTGATGTGCGGAGTGAAGGAGTGATGGTTTCGGTTGGCTAGAGGCTCGATTTGTATTGCAAAAACCCTGACTAAAAAGTAATTCGCAGCGCACACATGGAATTCCCATTAGACATGGGTAGGGGGCCCGAACTATTAACACACACTTATCAAAATAACTAAGCTTAGGGACTCTGTCTGTCTGTGTGCACAAGGCTTCCAGATTCGAAACAATACATGTCCCAAAAATAAATAACCTTGTGCGTTGCATAACTAAACTAACAGACTCACTCGGACAACTTAACTACATTGCCGGTGCTAAACGACAACAGGTGGGCTAAAATTATGTACAGTCCTAATATTTACACTACCATGGCTCAGGACTTGTGACTTGAGGAGAGAAAACACAGCAAAGTTAACATTTGTGGGTGAGTGCACAGCAGGTACTGATGGTCAGACGTCTTTAGGGCCTTCAAAGGTCCCTTGTTTGTCGTTGAATTCTTTTTTTTCTTTTTTTTCTTCTTCTTTTTTTTTTGGCTGCTGGAGGCAAAATTTGACTGCTCTTAATTTTGGAGGGGGGGGGGGTTGCCAAGCACACCCCTGGTCCAAATCCTGTAAATTTCTCAATGGAGGGGGAGGGGTTCGAATCCAAACTCCTGACACCAAACTGTTGCCAGTTTGGTGTCCCGAAAATTTCTTTGTGGAGGCGTGGGTTTCGAATTTCACTCTTGACTACCAAACTGTTGTGGGCTGAAGGTCCGGTGGCGAGAACGACCGCTAGGTGGGGAAAGTTACGTCGATTCCCACTGAACTCTCTGGAATTGTAGGCCATCTACAATTGAACAACTCCGTGAGGCAGCGGGTCGCTTAACCGACCGTGGACGCCAATACCTCCACTGCGTAGCGTAGGGTCTTTTTGTCAAGAACCAATTTACCTAATTAACCACGCGGTGTCGTCTACCGGGGAACCACGCCCTCGGCACGTTTTGCTCGAACCGGGTCACTCTACCGACTGCGGTAGAGTTCCAACTACTGACTACCAACTCCGGTTCAGGTGCAGTCGAGCGGAACTGCCAAAGCCGTGCCGGCTAGGATGAGCAGATTAACGGGAACAAAGACCCGGCTAAAACTCAGATCCGAACCATGCTGGACCAATGAAAGAAAGGACGGAAAATGAACTGGGAACATTTCTACAATTGTTTTATTCACAATGAGAAGGACACAGAGCAAGCTTATCGCGGATATACAGGAGATTTACACTGATCAAAAACAATTATGCAGTTGTACTTAGCAGACGGCGCTACACACACAGACAAAAATAAAACCCAGGTGAATTCGAAAGGACCCCCGCAGCCAGAGAGGGAGGTGAGCCGAGTTTGCAGTTCATTTGAGTGCCTAAGTCTCGGGGAAAGGAATGCTCCGTAGTGCGGCACCTGCCAACAGTCGTGCAGTCAGGTCCACAGCCGCCCGTGTGAAGTTCGGGTCCGTGGAGGAGCTCGAGTGGGCCGGGACCAGTAGTCGGGCTGTCGGGGCGAGACATGAGCAGAGCCAAGCAGCGGGAACCCATTCGTTTCCAACTAACTCCGACCTCCAAGCACTCACTAATGAATTCTCCGACCTCCAAGCACTCACTAACGAATTATCCAACCTCCAAGCGCAGAACGAGCGACCCCCAAATAACTCAAGACTGAGAATGGTGTCGTAATTTATCCATCTCCCTCAGTGGGGAGGGGCTTCGGTGAAGCTGACGTCACTGTCCGCCTTGATTGGACGGGGCTTCCGTGGGTCCGCCCTTTCTGGGTGGGGCCTCGGCCAGGCACCGGCGAGGCCCGCCCACTCCACGCGTGTTTGGGGAAGGTGAATGACGGTGCAGCCACACTGCGTACGTTTTGGGAAGCCGAGAAGGAACTGCGGACATGAAGATACTGTCTCGGAAAAACGAGCCTCCAGAGACAACAGGTGGACCATGGTACGTTGTTGCCAGCGAACCGAAGGCTGCAAGCGCTCGGGTACTGTGGATCGCAATGGAGGAGATATAAAGATTGATGAACCCAGCTAAAAAACATCGCAACGCACCCCCTTTCACTTTCCCATGACACACAAGGAGGAGTTCTATCTGCACATATACTTAATGGAATAACTAACTTTGGGACACCTGTATGTTGAATGCACACGGTTCCGAGAACCGTAACAATATATACATATATGTATATATATATATATATATATATATATATATATATATATATATATATATATATATATATATGT
>NC_140978.1:45255618-45310618 GCF_056783735.1 Eptatretus burgeri | reverse complement strand
CTCCAAGCAGCCCTCAAACTTATAGACTGGTCTACTATCGCTACTTTCTCCCACATCAACTCATCCTGGGAATTCTTTCAAAGAAACTTGCTCTCCCTCATGCACAGATTTATCCCCTCTCGTCTTCAGTTGTCCTACCCTTCCTCCCGCCCTTGGTTCACTGAAGCTTGTGGTGAGGCAGTTGTCCTGAAACAACTTGCCTTTGCCTCATGGAAAGCAAACCCAACTGAGGGCAATCTCAGTTCCTTCCATAAAGCTCGGAACAAGTGTGTATCTACCCTCAGGAGAGCCAGAAAACAACATCTTTCTCATCTCAAGTCTGAACTCTCAAACCTCTCTCCCTCCTCAAAATCCTGGTGGCGTCTCATCGAATCTGTTTCTGCTGTATGTTCCCCCTCCAGCCCCTCCCTTACCACAAATGGCCGCACTGCTGATACCGCACGTGAAAAAGCTGAATGCCTAAACTCGGTGTTTGCAGCTAAATCTTGTGTCCAAAACCCATCACTTTCTCTACCCACCTCACCCAGTCGCACCCAACTGTCCCTGGACTCTGTGTCCTTTTCTCTTGACAAGGTGGAGAGCTTGCTGTCAAACCTCGACTCAGATTCTGCAATCGGTCCAGACGGCATCAGCCCACGTGTCCTCAAAGCCTGCTCTTCTGCTCTTGCTCACCCTCTCTCTGTTCTATTCACCCTCTCATTTGCTCAAGGTCATTTGTCATCTGCTTGGAAATCAGCAAACATCATTGCCCTGCACAAAAAGGTGCAAAAACAGATCCCTGCAACTACAGACCAATCAGCCTTCTCCCAATCATCAGCAAGGTTATGGAATCCATCATCGCTTCAGACATCAAATCCTTCCTCTTCTCCAATGGCTTGATTTCTGATCATCAATTTGGTTTCAGATCAGGTCACTCTACCCTGGATATTCTGATTCTGCTCTCCCAACAATGGATGGAAGTCCTCAATGCCAGACAGGAAATCGGAGCCTTATCCCTGGACATATCACGTGCTTTTGACACAGTCTGGCACCCTGCCCTGCTCACCAACCTCTTCCTATGGTATCCAAGGCCATCTCCACTCATGGCTCGCAGACTTCCTCTCCTGTCGCAGTCACCATGTGGCCAAAAATGCAGTGCTTTCATCCCCCACTTCCTGTCCAGGCTGGAGTTCCTCAAGGTAGCGTTCTGGGCCCTGTTCTTTTTCTGGTTTTCATCAATGATGTCTCCGACTCTCTGGAAAATCCTCTGTATCTCTTCGCTGATGACTCCACCCTCTGCCGTACCATCGGTCATCCCTCAGACCGGCAAGCATCAGCTTCTTTGCTCACTGCTGATCTGGATAAAATCACAAACTGGTCCAACACGTGGAACATGTCTTTCAATCCGGATAAATCTCATACTCTCACTATGTCTCTTCGAAAGGACCGTTTAGAAAACCCCCCCATCCACTTTCTCAACAATCCTCTGGAAGAAGTCCTTTCTTTCAAGCTTCTGGGTCTCACTATCTGCCATGACCTTTCCTGGGAAAGCCACATTTCAAACCTCGCCTCCAAAGCCAGTCGCCGACTGGGAATCCTCCATCGTGCAAAATCTTTCCTCGGCCCAACTCAGCTCCTGACCACTTACAAAGCTTTTCTCCACAGCCTGATGGAGTACTGCTCTCCCCTCTGGGCTGGTGCTCCTACCTCCCACCTTTCTTGGCTTCACGCTGTAGAACTCAAGGCATTTCGGATCATTGGCATCTCCCACAATGAGGCTGAGTCTTTGGGCCTCTCACTCAATCACCGCAGGTTGGTCGGTGGTCTTTCTGTCTTCTACCATCTCCTCTCCAGCCTCGCCCCCCCCCTGCTCTCTCTGCGATTTGTCCCCACCACATTTCCCCAGGGCGCTCAAGGTCCGCCAACAACCCCCTTCTGGTAAAACTACCAAAATCACGAATCACTGCTCACCTTCACTCTTTCATTCCTCCTTTTTTCCTTCCTTTGGAATAAACTCCCTCACTCTATTCATTCCCATTCTTCCCTCCAGGCCTTCAAAACAGCTGTTCACCACCACCTCTTATCATCCCCCATCCAAATCCTCGATCTTTTCTACCCCCGATAATCCACCCAAGCCCACCTTCTTCAAATTCCCTGCTTTCCTTCCTGAAAGTCCCTGTAATGTCCATCTTGTACAGTATTCCCCGTGTTCCCCGCCCCATCCCTCTCCCTTCCACAGATCTCCTCATGTCTCTGTTCCCCACTGTTTGTCCTTCCCACTCCCTCCCCTCTTTTCTCATGCCCCCTTGATGTGCGTTGTGTGTTAGCTCTCATACGAGCCTCGACAAGGTATACAAAAAAAAACAAAAAAAAGTATGTGGACACCTGCTGTTCCAACATCTCATTCCAAAATCATGGGCATTAATTTGAAGATGGTCCCTCCTTTGTGTTATAACAGCCTCCACTCTTCTGGGAAGGCTTTGCACTATATGTTGGAACATTGCTGCGGAGATTTGCTTCCATTCAGCCACAAGAGCATTCATGAGGTGGGCACTGATGCTGGGTGATTTGGTCTGGCTCGCATTCGGCGTTCCAATTCATCCCAAAGGTGTTCGATGCGGTTGAGGTCAGGATTCTGTGCAGCCCAGTCTTGTTCTTCCACACCGATCTTGACAAACCATGAAAGTATGGACCTCGCTTTGTTCACGGGGGCATTGTCATGCTGAATCAGGAAAGGGCCTTCGCTAAACTGTTGCTATGAAGTTGGAAGCACAAAATCGTCTGGAATGCCATTGTATGCTGTCACGTTAAGATTTCTCTTCACTGCAACTAAGAGGCCGAGCCCAAACCATTTAAAACAGCCCCAGACCATTATTCCTCCTCCACCAAACTTTACAGTTGGCACTATGCATTCAGACCAGTGGCATTCTCCTGGCATCCTCAAAACCAGATTTATCCGTCAGACTGCCAGATGGTGAAGCGTGATTCATCACTCCAGAGAACACGTTTCCACTGCTTCAGAGTCCAATGGCGATGAGCTTTCCACCACTCCAGCCGACCCTTGGCATTGCACATGGTGAACTTCGGCTTGTGTGTGGCTGCTCGGCCATGGAAAGCCATTTCATTTGGCTCTCGATGAACAGTGTTTGTGCTGACCTTGCTTCCAGAGTCGGTTTGGAACTCGGTAGTGAGTGTTTCAACCGACAGACGATTTTTCCACGCTACGAATTTCAGCACTCGGCAGTGCCGTCCTGTGAACTTGTGTGGCCTACCACTTCATGGATGAGCTGTTGTTGCTCCTCAACGTGTCCACTTCACAACAACACATACAGTTGACCGGGACAGCTCCAGCAGGGCAGAAATTTGATGAACTGACTTGTTGGAAAGGTGGTATCCTATGACAGTGCCACGTTGAAAGTCACTGAGTTCTTCAGTACGGCCCATTCGTATGTGTATGTATGCATATACATATATATATATATATATATATATATATATATATATATATATATATATATATATATATATATATATACATACATACATGTTCGTTCGAAGACACTCACACACACACCAGTGGAAAGCACGTGCCACTTATCGTCCACTATACTGTCGGCCTCCGTTAATATCACTCCAACATGCTCGCGATGATAACTGAAAACGGTGTAAACGGTTTCTTTCACCAAAAAAGCGTTCTTTCGTCCCTTTGAGTTTCTGCTCATTCTTGGAGTCAATCCACGGCCTGTTGTGGCCTAGTTGGGACTCGCTTCATGGTGACAATTGAGGCCTTCACGAAGTGAGTTCAACTGTGCATTGAGTATTCACCCAAAACACATGTATGGCCCTCCACCTTCATATCTCTTCGAGTGCCGACAAACACTTAGCTACGGGCAGCGTGAGAGGAAAGGCAAGTGGACCAGGCATAGCTTTTAGGGAAATGAATCAATGGTTGGAGACATTAGCTTCCAGTGGAGGATCGCAACGAGCTGCGATATTGATTGAGGCCTGCTTGGAGTTAAAAGGTTCGTTCGAGCTCCTGGGATTGAGGAATAGCTCTTTTGTTTTCTCTCGAGACTGTGCTATAGCAATGCAGGCAAAGATGTGAACAGGGTGTTTAAAATGTCGTTGTCACAAAGACGGTCAATGTTATATAATGTGTGTGTGGTCTATCAAGGCCTGAATTCTGCTGTAACCAGAGGCCTCGGCTTACTCTGTTAACTTCATAAGTGTCTAAGTTAGTGATAACTGTTTTGAAAGTTAATGTTTTTCCGCTTCTTTTGAGCCTTTCCAGATGAATTTATCATAATGAGCACATCCTTCACCTTGAAAAGGATAGTTTTTGTAAACACGAATGATCACGGCTCTGTCCCCATTGTAGCAATGTGCATGTTTTGGTTGAGTTTTGTTTTTTCTATCTTGTTCGAGTACCGTACAGGATGTATATCCACTTTTATGTGCCGTTTAAGGTGTTGTGAAGAAGAACGAGACCCGGGACACAGTGGGTGCATCGGCAATGCATCACTGCGAGCCCACGGCCTAGCACTCCAGGCCCAAGGCATCATGCTAGAGCACTGTAATATTTATAAAAGAGCACTTAAGGCAAAATGAGGACTCTCAGACTGTATACAACGCAGTCCGCACCACGTGCTCCCAACCTCATGTCAAGCTGTCTAGACATGGAGCAATCAATATGACTGTATGGACACCAGAGCAATTAGCCTGCTCACGATGACAATAGAAAATCTCATCTCGAGGGGTGCAGAGCCAACGTTGAGTTGTACAACCTTAACAAGTATCTCCATGATGTTTAGCATCATGCTGTACTTACGACACGACACGACACGAACCTGGGTCGAGTTTGCTCACTCTACCCACGGGGTTACACGAACGTACAAGAACCGCGATGCGGCCTAGCTGGCCGGAGTTGCCTTTCTGTGTAAATCATATCATTTATACAACAGGCACAGGACCTTGAGGATGACATCATGTGCTTATTGTACATATGCGATGCGCAAAGATAAACTGGCTCCCGCAGGTCTTGGATTCCCAAGGTTGGTGATTTCTTTCATTGCATAACACATTGTAAATGAACACACACACACACATTTTTACTGACATACCTTGTGATAACGTTACAGCGCTGTACACAGTACTTTAGCCAGCTATTGATGAGTCACGCTGCATGCTTGCATCCATTCCTGGCCTGTTGCCGTCGGTGATTAACAAACTGGCGTTAAATGGATCTTTATTTTGACGTTTTACAATCTCAAAAGCAATGATTTATCTTTAAAAGAAACTTTATTTGTGCAGTTTTAACGCTAATCAACTTTAAACTGCTTTGGCAATGTAGTCGCTCTGCTCGCACCTGGTATGTCTAATGACAAGTCACTGACAGTGTGACCACTCCTTGGCTTTTTTCACAAGATCTTGGCTATTCGTTGTTCACCTTGGCGTCTTGGTTTTCTATAGGTTTTCTTGGCGTATAGGTTTTCTATTGTCATCGCTTTTCTGAAACCTTGTGAATTCTTGGCATTTTTCATTGGCTCACCTTGGCGTTTATGAAAATGAGGAGTGGTCACACTGGTCACTGGCTGCAAAAACTTATAAAATCTGCAACAAGACAAAACAGAGGCTGTCCCTCCAAACTTCGAACTGATAAACTCATGGAAACAGAAAAGTGGTACTTTCGTGTTTTATGCGGTCACGTGTTACTTTAATTTTGCCCCCATTGTTTTGTTTTGTCAAAGGCACCCGTGACAAGTAGTGAACGTTTCAATGCATTAGAACCAATCCTGGACAGGTTGACACTCCGTGGCACATCGACATATTCCGTAAGGAAAAATGTTCCCATCCTCACCCCATCCCACAACTCCCCTCCGCTGCCTTGACTCTCATCGGATCTCAGAAGGAGATGGCATGCAATCCGCAGAGCCAGCCCGGGGTCTGTGGACATTATCGTGGACCCGTCCAAATGTCCCATCCACTCAATTTCCCTCATTGTCCTTTTCTCATATCTCTTCCAAACCTTCTTTTACTTTTCTCCTCCTTCCTCACAAACTCCACTCTAATTCTACTTTATTTTCACGCACACCTTCACCTTTGCTTATGTTCCTTTGTACATCGTGTAAATGAAGATGTAAACCTCAAAAACAAATCGTGTTCATTGTACCAGGAAATCGATATGAGTGTTAAACATGCGCTTTGAAGGAATAAGGTTTTAATGAGGTACAATGGTGCGCATTTGAGGATTTCATCGATTCAGAGAAGATCTCAGTAAATACCATCATTTTCTATTTCAAATGAAACTCAATACTCCTTTTATGCTTCTCTTTGGAAACGCAATGAAGACGTAACCTTTAACACAATATGGACTCAGGCCAGCTACAGATAAATTTCAAGGCCATTTCGACCTGACTTGTAGTCTCTTACGGTTGGGGAAAAACGGCTGCAGAGGTAATGTAACAACGAGGAGCCCGAACCAAAGGCTGCAAGGGTGAAGTAATAACTCGAGGGCCCGAACAAAAGGCTGCAAGGGTGAAGTAATAACTCGAGGGCCCGAACAAAAGGCTGCAAGGGTGAAGTAATAACTCGAGGGCCCGAACAAAAGGCTGCAAGGGTGAAGTAATAACTCGAGGGCCTGAACAAAAGACTGTAAGGTTGTAGTAATAACTCGAGGGCCCGAACCAAAGGCTGCAAGGGTGTAGTAATAACTCGAGGGCCCGAACCAAAGGCTGCAAGGGTGTAGTAATAACTCGAGGGCCCGAACCAAAGGCTGCAAGGGTGTAGTAATAACTCGAGGGCCCGAACCAAAGGCTGCAAGGGTGTAGTAATAACTCGAGGGCCCGAACCAAAGACTGTAAGGTTGTAGTTATAACTCGAGGGCCCGAACCAAAGGCTACAAAGGTGTAGTAATAACTTGAGGGCCCGAACCAAAGGCTACAAAGGTGTAGTAATAACTTGAGGGCCCGAACAAAAGACTGCAAGGTTGTAGTTATAACTCGAGGGCCCGAACCAAAGGCTGTAAGGTTGAAGTAATAACTCAAGGGCCTGAACCAAAGCCTGCAAGGGTGAAGTAATAACTCGAGGGCCTAAACCAAAGGTTGCAAGGTTGTAGTAATAACTCGAGGGCCAGAACCAAAGGCTGCAAGGGTGTAGTAATAACTTGAGGGGGGCGAAAGAAAGGCTGCAAGAGTGTAATAATAACTTGATGACCATAACCAAAGCTTGCAAGGGTGTAGTCTACATGAATAAATGTTGTGTGTGTGTGTGTGTGTGTGTGTGTGTGTGTGTGTGTGTGTGTGTGTGTGTGTGTGTGTGTGTGTGTGTGTGTGTGTGTTCTGTCTTCTCCATAACTCCTAAACCATGAAACCTATCGTCCTGAAACTTTGCATGCATACTAAGGGAACACCAAGGAAGTGCATGAGTGCATTTTGAGTGTTTGTGTTAATTAACCCTAAGATGCAATCGCTTTACGGAAAACACCCCTTATGAAGATAATTAACGGCCTTATATTTTATTATATGCTTTATCAGGCGCATTCTCCGCCACCTCCATCTCTATGGGGTCTTAAGGCATATCCTGGGTTACTTCACTGGGGTCTGAAGCCACCATGTTTTTTAGCCTGCTCAACCATGTTTTGACTTGAAATAACCTGCAACGATTTTTTAACGGTAAAGTTTTTTTTTCACTTTCCTCACTCGTATTATCGAATGCCTGTTTATTATAGCTACAAATCGCTGGATACAAATATCAATGCTTATAAACGCCAGGAGACTGCAACGTTTGTGGCTTTATTTCTTTTCAGCACATGTGGTAACTTCAAGAATCTCTTATACTAAACATGATTACAAAATTTAAAGTCCAGAATTGAACTTAGCAGCAGTTCCAAATTCCCAATAGCAACAGTTCCCAAGCAATGTCCGCATTGGACACAAAAAAAGTGTTCATTTGTCTAATTCGGACATTACTTGGGCATCTCCGGGATGTGTTTAATATGACAGATCATTGCTTGCCAAGCCAGCAGTTTCTTATCAACTGTTTTGTTGGAGTGCTTCCTAGAGTGCTGAAGCCACTTCACGAGCACGCTACAATATCCGCACTGTCACTGAATACTTTTTATCGATCGAGGTCAGGGGTGACTAGCTTGTATTGGCCACATGTTCTTTGGCGCAACAGGCGGTGACTGGCTCGCTGAAAATGTAAAATTTTATTTTCTACGACGTTTCCCCTTTTTGTACGTTCTTCCATTATATTACTCGTCACTTCAGCATAGATAAAAACAAATAAAAATTAAATATTTTGTTTTTAAAAGTTTCTTCAACCGTTTCGTGGAGTGCTTGATAAAGCCACTTGATTCGGACCTTCTTCAAGTTTTAAGGGCGATCCCATGGTTCGATAGCAGAAGTAGGAAGGTAAAATAAATTATATGATCACAATGAGTAAAAAATGTTTTCAGTTGTTTTGAAGTAATGAATCGCCACATCATGGTGGGAAAGCCGAGAGGTACACATGCGATACGATACGAAAGCCGAGAGGTACGATAACCGTTATTGGGATAAAAAATGACTTTTAAACACCATCTTTATTGAAAACACCGTCAGCACGCACACGGAAAACCTTTACGTGATCAACGACGCCTCTGCTCGAGCGCGCTGCACCATGTGACGACCCGTGACGCGGCGAGTGAAATATTTTTTATACAATCTTAAAACGTCTCCAAAACATCCTATTTTTACCAGAATTTAGACAACCGAGTTTTAAGCATCCTAAGCGATTTTAAAAACCGAAGACAAAATTAAAATCGAAGTTAAAACGAACTCGTAACGTCGATCGAAGCAAAAATTCTCCATTTCTCCACATGAATTTAGGGAATTATGTTTGACCTTACTGTGACCTTGACCTTTGACCGATTTTGACCAAAATCTAATCAGCGCTAGCCATCACCCTCCTGAATCACGTGGTGTAATTTGACATTGGTAGCTTCTTCCATTCTCGAGTTATCGTGCCTACAAACAAACAAACGCACACACAAACAAACACACAAACAGAGGACGGAAGTCATCAATATACTTACGAAATCTTTAGATTTTGTAAGTAATAAAACTTCAAAGTCTCGGACTGTTGTGAGAGTATCGTTCAGAGTACCCTTTGAATGCTTTTCCTCCTATTCATGGAGTATCTTGTACAATAAATGCAGGACAAGACTAGAACGGCACTCGGTGGAGTGCATACCTCCGCCAAGCTGAACAGTCTAAGTTTTGTATCCCACTGATAAGCCGGATCTGGACCTGAACCAAAATCTAATCTTGTTTTTCTTGCCTTACCAACTCATCCACCAGGTTTTGTCATAACTGTGCACAACTGTTTGAGATATCACCTTTTATATCGTTTTGGCCCCATCTCTCAATGGTGAAGAATCACTTAAAATAAATTTGTAAGGACAAACAATTAACAAACATAGACAGACGGGTAAAAACATAACGTTTGTCCACCTTCAGTGGCAGAGGTAAAAATGAGGAGATAATGGCAAAATGAACAGAACATTCCATATTTTTAACCTGAGTTCATGAGGGTACCTGGGTTCACCATGGTACCTGGGTTCACGAGGGTACCTGGGTTCACCATGGTACCTGAGTTCACTGCGGTACCTGGGTTCACTATGGTACATGGGTTCACTGCGGTACCTGGCTTCACTACGGTATCTGGTTTCACTGCGATAAATGGGTTCATAATGATACCTGGGTTCACTCCGGTACCTGGGTTTACTCCGGTACCTGGGTTTACTCCGGTACCTGGGTTCACTCCGGTACCTGGGTTTACTCCGGTACCTGGGTTCACTCCGGTACCTGGGTTCACTCCGGTACCTGGGTTCACTCCGGTACCTGGGTGCACTGCGGTACCTGTGTGCACTGTAGTACCTGGGTTCATTGTGGTACCTGGGTTCATTGTGGTACCTGGGTGCACTGCGGTACCTGGGAGCACTGCACTACCTGGGTTCACTCCGGTACTTGGGTTCACTCCGGTACTTGGGTTCACGCACTTGTATGTGAGCAATATCCAGTCGAACTCAATGAGGATTGCTGAGAAATGATGTTTTTCTCATTAAAAAAAACCTAAACCGGTCTAGAAATGTCTTTTTACTTTACAAAACGTGCTTCTCGTTTATATCATCAATCGATTAAATATTATGCTTAACACTTTATTCCTGAGATACCTGTATGTTTAACTGTCGAAGTTTTACGAGTTTCATCAACACCATTATTTAAAAGTTTCTAATTTATAAACACCACTGCATGCAGCAGGTATTCAAATAAAATAAAGCCGATGTTGTGAATGAGAAAGAACAGAAGATCAAGTTCAAGTTTGGCAGATGTTTCACATTCCATTTGAGTCGTTTCTTATTTTAATTTACATCCTTTATTCCCGAAGATGCGTAGTTGCACGTTCTGAATCATCAAGTGAATTGCCCTGCTGTTGGGGAGAAGTCAGAGCTGAAAAGGGAATCTGAACCGTTGACCTTCCGGTGACCAAGCAGATGTTTGGAAAACTTGACTTGAGAAAAGAGAGCTCGTGTCGAGTTCAAAAATGAAACGCTCCACCAATGATTTACTTTGTGTTGTCACCTGGGAACCGGGCAAGCACAAGCCTGGCCCCAGTCATTGGCAGCGTGGTTTAAAGGCTTGGTTACCATGAGCAAGTGGCCGGTTAGATTCAGAGCAAGTGATTGGAAGAACATTCTCAGACAGCTGCCTGGGAGAGAGTGAGGAGCCCTCAGGGAGGAAGAGAGCACAGTGGGTCTGTGCATCCTGTCACTGGGAATAAAGTGCAGGCACTCCTGGCACAGAGGCCTGCCAGAGGGTACGACGCAGAGCCTGAGGAATGGCCTTGCATACTGCTTTCGAGTTGAACGAGGCAGGGAGCCGTGCAGGAATGAAATGGGCTGAAGCCCGACGCCTTCCAACATTGTCCCCATTTTCTTCTGTTCCTTTGCTCGAACGAGGGTTGTCCGAACTAATTGAAAGCAAGATCATGGATGCAAAGTAGTACTCAGATATCCTGAAACCTTATGCACCATGAATCATTACGACAGCGCCAAGCATGGGCACTGTTGCCAACCCCCAACCCGCAGCCTGCAGAAACTGGCGTGATTCCAACTTGAAAAGCTTTCCCATCCCCAGTGTTAGACGGTGAACGCAAACAGAGCGAAGGACGGCTTCCGCGGGCTCTGTCCAAAGCAAACAAACAGCGGGCCGGGCGCCGGAAAGCAGGCAGGAAGGAAGCATGCTACTTTGGGAAGGCTTCAGCAGGGGGATGTAGGCCTAGGCCCTCAGGGCAATGTGGGCAGACAGAGCGGCTCCAATCGTACAGGCTTCTTCCTCCCTCCTGCTCTCACAGATTTATGTTCGATGCAATGCTGCCAAGCCTAATTATGGATCTAGAACTGATTAGGTCTCTGTCGACGTTTCAAACACGACAAGCCTACGAATGTTTCGGGCGATGACCATCAGCACAAGTCTAACTCGAGGCCCACCGGCTTCATCCTCCACAGTTACCACACCAACGTATACCTTCATCCTCCACAGTTACCACACCAACGTATACCTTCATCCTCCACAGTTACCACACCAACGTATACCTTCATCCTCCACAGTTACCACACCAACGTATACCTTCATCCTCCACAGTTACCACACCAACGTATACCTTCATCCTCCACAGTTACCATACCAACTTATAGCTTCATCCTCTCCAGTTACCACACCAACTATGGATTCATCCTCTACAGTTACCACACCAACTATGGATTCATCCTCTCCAGTTACCACACCAACTATGGATTCATCCTCTACAGTTACCACACCAACTATATGCTCATCCTCTCCAGTTACCCCACCAACTCGAGATTCATCCTCTCCAGTTACCACACCAACTATATGTTCATCCTCTCCAGTTACCACGCCAACTATAGATTCATCCTCTACAGTTACCACACCAACTATATGTTCATCCTCTCCAATTACCCCACCAACAATAGATTCATCCTCTCCAGTTACCACACCAACTATATGTTCATCCTCTCCAGTTACCCCACCAACTATATGTTTATCCTCTACAGTTACCACACCAACTATATGTTCATCCTCTACAGTTACCACACCAACTATATGTTCATCCTGTACAGTTACTGCACCAATTATCGATTCATCCTCTGCAGTTACCACACCAACGAGAGATTCATTCTCTCAAGTTACCACACCAACCATAGATTCATCCTCCACAGTTACCACACTAACTATTGATTCATCCTCTACAGTTACCACACCAACCATAGATTCATCCTCTCCAGTTACTACACCAACTATATATTCATCCTCTCCAGTTACCGCACCAACTATATATTCATCCTCTACAGTTACCGCACCAACTATATATTCATCCTCTACAGTTACCACACCAACTATTGATTCATCCTCTACAGCTTACCGCACCAACTATATATTCATCCTCTGCAGTTACCGCACCAACGATATGTTCATCCTCTACAGTTACCACACCAACTATATGTTCATCCTCTGCAGTTACCACACCAACTATATGTTCATCCTCTGCAGTTACCCCACCAACTATATGTTCATCCTCTACAGTTACCACACCAACTATATGTTCATCCTCTACAGTTACCACACCAACTATATGTTCATCCTCTACAGTTACCACACCAACTATATGTTCATCCTCTCCAGTTACCACACCAACTATATGTTCATCCTCTCCAGTTACCACACCAACCATAGATTCATCCTCTCCAGTTACTACACCAACTATAGATTCATCCTCTACAGTTACCACACCAACTATAACTTCTTCTTGAGGAAGAAAAAGTTGCAGGTCAGTGGCAATAGCAGAGTTGAAACAGCCGATTTCAGGGCTGCAGTCCTTATTCCATGTAGTGGTTGGACTCAGCCACAATCTGTATTTCCCAACCCCCGAGCCTTTTCTCTCTGCCCATCTCCGGCCATGCAAGGCAGTTTGGCACACGATGTGGGATAAAGTCCTGCCAGCTGGCAGATCTACTTCCACAGCAGAGGGAGAATGAGAGAGGGAATTGGATAAAAGGGAAGAAAAACAGACAGAGAGAGAGAGAGAGGGAGAGAGAAAGAAACAAACATACTTTTATATTTATAAAAGAGGAAGATCATTTATTTTCTCATAAGGTTTTATCCTGGACACCTAATATCATTGTTCTGAGGTGCAGAAGTCCCATTAGGAATGTATGGAACAACTAACTGCATGCAGCCATGACAACAGGCGAAATAACCCCGTCCCAAGTCGACCGGCTGGTTTTCGCCTTTTGGCTTTCGCAACCCGAGTATTTCCACGACGCCGACTCGAGAACCATTCGATCAAATGGTGGCCTATTTCATGGTCGCCCTAAATGGCCGCCGTGCTGAAGCCGAAGCTCCATTGGTCGGCTGCACAATGTTTTGCCGTCGCACTCTGTATTAAGCCATTTGTTCGAAGTGCCATCACTAAAGGAAGCGAGATCCCAAGGAACACGTGTGCAGCAGATGTTGAATTCCAAAACGAGGCCCGTGGTGTAGGGCTGGGCTCTGGCTTATGGGTCTTGCTCGTTGAGCCGCAAACCCCTGGGCTCAGGAAAAAACTTTTTCTGTTTTTTCTTTTGCATATCTCTGGTTTCATTCACTGTATCTATCTTTCTTTTCTGTTTTTATTTTTGTATATCTCTGGTTTCGTTCACTGTATATATCTCTTTTCAGGTTTTCCTTTCGTTTGTCTTTGGTTTCATTCACTGTTTCTCCTATTTTCTCTTTTTACCTCCACCACCGAAGGTGGAAGGAGGATAATGGTTCACCCCTGTCCGTCTGTTTGTTTGTTTGTCTGTTTGAGTGCAGGATATCTCAAAAAGTATTGGACAGATCCGGATAAAATTTGCTGGGCAGTTTGGGTGTGTGACAAGGACGAACTGATTAGATTTTTAGTGAAGATCCAGATCCAGCTACTGGAATTTTTTAGCTGATTCTTCACCATTCAGAGATCGGGCCAAAAACGACATATAGCACAATATCTCAAAAAGTTGTGGACCGATTCGGACGAAACTTTGTGGACAGGTTAAGGGTGTGACAAGGATGAATTGATTCAATTTTGGTGAAGATCTCAAACGGCATCTGGATCTGATGTTTTAAAGTGATTCTTCACCATTGAGACATTAGGCTAAAACAATATATGGTATGATATCTCAAAAAGTTAAGAACGGATTTGGATGAAACTTTGTTAACAGGTTGGGTGTGCAACAAGGACGAATTGATTCAATTTTGGTGAAGATCCGAATCCAGATCCGGATACAAGGATTGTTTTTTAATTACCAAAGTGATTCTTCACCATTGAGGGGGGGGGGGCAAAAATGATGTATTGCATGCATAATATTTCCAAAAAAGATTGGGCCCGATATGTTCTCCTGGATCGGGCATTGCGTAGCCGAGGTATGCGTTCTACCGAGTGCCCTTCTCATTATTGTATGTATCTGTGGTTGCATTCATTGCATCTCTATTTATTTTCTGTTTTTCTTTTTGTGTATCTATAATTTCATTCACTGCATCTCTTTCTTTTCTCTTTTTGTGTATCTCTGGTTTCATTCACTATATCTCTCTTTCTTTTCTATTTTTGTTTTGTGTATCTCTGTTGTCATTCAATGTATCTCTACTTATTTTCTGTTTTTCTTTTTGTGTATCTCTAATTTCATTCACTGCATCTCTCTCTCTTTTCTCTTTTTGTGTATTTCTGGTTTCATTCACTATATCTCTCTTTCTTTTCTATTTTTGTTTTGTGTATCTCTGTTGTCATTCAATGCATCTCTACTTATTTTCTGTTTTCCTTTTTGTGTTTCTCTTGTTTCATTCACCATATTTATCTTCTTTTCTATTCTTCTTTTTGCATATCACTGATTAAATTTGCATGCCTCTATTTTTCTTTTTTGTGCATCTCTATATATATATATATATATATATATATATATCTGTAATTGCATAATTTTGCATATCTCCTTTTTTCTTTTTGTGTATCTAGTTTCATTTACTGTATCTCTCATTCTTTACACTTTTTATGTATCTATGCTTTCATTCAATGTATCTCTGGTTCTTTTCTTTTTTCTGTTTCGTTTATCTCTAGTTTCATCCACAATAATCTTTTTCTTTTGCATTTTTCATTTTGTTTATCTCTAGTTTCATTCACTCCATCTCTTTCTTTTCTATTTTTCTTTTTGTAAATCTCTGGTTTAACTCATTCACTGGATATTTCTTTCCTTTCTAAATTTATTTTTATATATCTCTGGTTTAATTTACTGTATCTATCTTTATTTTCTGTTTTTATTTTTATTTTTCTCTGGTTTCATTCACTGTATCTCTTTTTTTTCTGTATTTCTTTTTGTGTATCTCTGGTTTCATTCATTGTATCTCCCTTTCTTTTTCTGTTTTTCTTTTTCACATCTCCAGTTTCATTCACCATATCGTTTTATTTTCTGTTTTTCATTTTGTTTATCTTCAGTTTTATTGACTGTGTCTTTCTTTCTTTTCTGTATTTCTTTTTTTATATCTCTCATTTCATTCAATATATATCTCTTTATTTTATGTTTTTTGTTTTGTTTATCTCTGGTTTCATTCGCCATATCTTTCTCTTTTTTTCATTTTGTTAATGTATAGTTTAATTCACTGCATCTTTTTTTTTCTTCCTGTTTTTCTTTTTGGATATCTTTGTTTTCGTTCGCTGTATATCTCTTTGTTATCTCTTTTTGGTATCTCTGATTTCATTCACTGTATCTCTTTCTTTTCTGTTTTTCTTTTTGTATATGTCTGGTTTCATTCACTGTCTTTCTTTTATGTTTTTTGTTTTGTAAATCTCTGGTTTCATTCACAATGTCTCTCTTTCTTTTCTGTTTTTCTTTTTGTATATCTCTGGTTTAATTCACTGCATATGTTTCTTTTCTCTTTTTCTTTTTATATATCTCTGGTTTCCTTTACTGTAATCTCTTTGTTTTCTACTTTTGCTTTGTGTATCTCTGATTCCATTCAATGTATCTCCATTTATTTGCTGTTTTCCTTTTTGTGTTTCTTTTGTTTCATTCACTATATTTCTCTTCCTTCTTATTTTTCTTTTTGTATATCTCTGATTTAATTAATTCACTGTGTATCGATTTATTTTCTTTATTTATTTTTGTGTATCTCTGGTTTCATTGACTATATGTATAAATTTTGTATTTTATTTTTGAAAAACTTTGGTTTAATTCATTCACCATGTATCTCTTTCTTTTCTGTGTTCTTTTTCATTTTCTCTGGTTTCATTCACTGTATCTCTTTTCTGTATTTCTTTGTGTGGATCTCTGGTTTCATTCACTGCATCTCTTTCTTTTCTATTTTTCTTTTTCACATCTCCAGTTTCATTCACCATATTTCTCTTTCTTTTCTCTTTTTCTATTTGTGTATCTCTTGTTTGATTACCATGTCTCTTTCTCTTCTGTTTCTTTTTGTGTATCTCTTGTTTCATTAACTGTATTTCTCTTTCTTTTCTATTTTTCTCTGTGGATATCTCTGATCAAATTTACTCACTCTGTATCTATTTCTTTTCTATTTTTCTTTTCGTATATCTCGAGTTTCATTCGCTATATCTCTCATTCTTTGCACTTTTTATGTATCTCTGGTTTCATTCACTATATCTCTTTCTTTTCTGCTTTTCTTTTTGCACATCTCTAGTTTCATTCAATGTCTCCCTTCTTTTCTATTTTTCTTTTTGTATACCTCAAAATGCAATGACTGTGTATCTTTATTTTCTGGTTTTTCTTTTCTTTATCTCTGATTTAATTCCCTGTCTACCTCAGTCTTTTCTATTTTTCTTTTTGTGTACCTCTGGATTAATTGATTCACTGTATCTCTTTCTTTTATGTTGTTTGTTTTGTAAATCTCTGGTTTCATTCACAATGTCTCTCTTTCTTTTCTGTTTTTCTTTTTGTATATCTCTGGTTTCATTCACTGCATATGTTTCTTTTCTATTTATCTTTTTACGTATCTCTGGTTTAATTCACTGTATGCATATTTACTTTCTGTTTTTCTTTTCGTATGTCTCTGGTTTCATTTACTGTATTTCTCTTTGTTTTCTACTTTTGTTTTGTGTATCTCTGATTCCATTCAATGTATCTCTATTTATTTTCTGTTTTCCTTTTTGTGTTTCTTTTGTTTCATTCACTATATTTCTCTTCCTCTCTTATTTTTCTTTTTATATATCTCTGATTTAATTAATTCACTGTATATCGATTTATTCTCTTTATTTATTTTTGTGTATCTCTGGTTTCATTGACTGTATATTATTTTGTATTTTATTTTTGGAAAACTTTGGTTTAATTCATTCACTGTGTATCTCTTTCTTTTCTGTGTTCTTTTTCTTTTTCTCTGGTTTCATTCACTGTATCTCTTTTCTGTATTTCTTTGTGTGTTTCTCTGGTTTCATTCACTGAATTTCTCTTTCTTTTCTATTTTTCTTTTTCACATCTCCAGTTTCATTCACCATATTTCTCTTTATTTTCTATTTTTCATTTTGTTTATCTTTAGTTTTGTTCATTGTATCTCTTTTTCTTTTCTCTGTTTCTATTTTATATCTTTGGTTTCATTCACTGTATTGCTCTTTCTTTTCTCCTTTTTCTATTTGTGTATCTCTTGTTTGATTAACATGTCTCTTTCTCTTCTGTGTTTCTTTTTGTGTATCTCTCGTTTCATTCACTGTATTTCTCTTTCTTTTCTATTTTTGTCTTTGGATATCTCTGATTTAATTTACTCACTCTATATCTATTTCTTTTCTATTTTTCTTTTCGTGTATCTCGAGTTTCATTCACTGTATCTCTCATTTTTTGCACTTTTTATGTATCTCTGGTTTCATTCACTATATCTCTCTTTCTTTTCTGCTTTTCTTTTTGTACATCTCTAGTTTCATTCAATGTCCCCCTTCTTTTCTATTTTTCTTTTTGTATACCTCAAAATGCAATGACTATATGTTTCTTTTCTGGTTTTTCTTTTCTTTATCTCTGATTT
Organism: Eptatretus burgeri; assembly: GCF_056783735.1. Taxonomy (NCBI): domain Eukaryota; kingdom Metazoa; phylum Chordata; class Myxini; order Myxiniformes; family Myxinidae; genus Eptatretus; species Eptatretus burgeri. Next base: position 45,292,547 of record NC_140978.1, on the reverse strand, counting down.
AATGCCCTGTCTACCTTTTTCTTTTTGTGTACCTCTGGATTAATTAATTCACGATATCTCTGGTTTAATTCACTGTATCTAACGTTCTTTTCTCTTTTTCTTTTTGTGTATCTCTGGTTAAATTCATTCACTGTATATCCATTTATTTTCTAAAAAAAAAAATTTTTTTTATATCTCTGGTTTCATTCACTGCATCTCTTTCTTTTCTATTTCTCTTTCTCTATATATCTCTGGTTTCATTCGTGGTCCATCATTTTTTCTTTCTTTTTTTCTTTGTGTATCTCTGATTTAATTCATTCACTTTATCTCTCTTTCTTTTCTATTTTTCTTTTTGTGTATCTCTGGTTTCATTCACTGTATCTTTATTTTCTATTTTTCTTTTTGTAAATCTCTGGTTTCATTTGTTGTATCTCTTATTGTTTTATTTTTATTTTTCTAAATCTCTGACTTAATTCATTCACTGCATCTCTTTCTTTTCTGTTTTTCTTTTTATTACCTCTGCCACCAAAAGTTGGAGGAGGTTATGTTTTCACCCCTCAGTTCTTATTGATTTATGTTCTATGAACCAGTTCTTATAGATTTATGTTTCAAATATTAGTTCTTGTACATTTAGGTTACATTAAACAGTTCTTATAGATTTTGGTTATAATAACCAGTTCTTGTAGATTTAGGTTATATTAAACAGTTCTTCCAGATTTAGGTTCTATGAACCAATTCTTATTGCTTTAAGTTATATGAACCGGTTCTTGTAAATTGATGTTATAATAACCAGTTCTTATTGCTTTAGATTATAATAACTAGTTTTTTATAGATTCAGTTTGTAATAACCAGTTCTTTTTACTTTAGGTTTTACTAACCAGCTCTCATAGATTTAAGTTATATTAACCAGTTATTATAAATTTAGGTTATATTAACCAGTTGTCGTGTTGCTTGTGAAGCTTCAAGGCATAAACAGGAAGCATGGTGTTTTTCGACCATGCATTTTGGCCTGCGTGTCAAGGGTCATACTCTGTTGTTTGGACAAGCTTTACCATGTACTGTATTTTGCTTTGTCATAAAGTTTGGATTTTTTGTTTTGTTTTTTGTTTTGTATACCTGGTCAAGGCTCGTATGAGAGCGAACACATAACGCACAGCAAGGGGAGCATGAGACGGGAGGGGTGGGAGTGAGAATGAAAAAACAGTGGGGAACAGAGACATTAGGAGATCTGTGGAAGGGAGAGGAATGGGGCGGAGAACACGGGGTATACAAGATGGACATTACAGGGACTTTCAGGAAGGAAAGCAGGGAATTTGAAGTAGGTGGGTTTGGGGTGGATTCACGGGGGTAGAAAAGATCGGGGATTTGGATGGGGGACGATAAGAGGTGGCGGTGAACAGCTGTTTTGAAGGCCTGGAGGGAAGAATGGGATTGAACAGAGTGAGGGAGTTTTTTTCCAAAGGCGGTAAAAAAGAGGAATGAAAGAGTGAAGGTGAGCAGTGATTCGTGACTTTGGTAGTTTTACCAGAAGGGGGTTGTTGGCGGACCTTGAGTGCCCTGCAGAAATATGGTGGGGACAAATTGCAGACAGAGTGGGGGGGGGCGAGACCGGAGAGGAGACGATAGAAGACAAAAAGACCACCGACCTACCTGCAGTGAGAGAGTGAGAGACCCAAAGACTCAGCTCATCCCGGGAGATGCCAATGATCCGAAATGCCTTGGTTTCCACAGTGTGAAGCCAAGAAAGGTGGGAGGCAGGAGCACCAGCCTAGAGGGGAGAGCAGTACCCCATCAGGCTGTGGACGAAAGCGTTGTATGTGGTCAGGAGCTCAGGTGGGCCGAGGAAGGACTTTGCATGATGGAGGATTCCCAGTCGGCGACTGGCTTTGGAGGCCAGGCTGGAAATGTGGCTTTCCCAGGAAAGATGGCAGATAGTGAGACCCAGAAGCTTGAAAGAAAGAACTCTTCCAGAGGATTGTTGAGAAAGTAGATGGGGGAAGGTTCCAAATGGTCCTTTCGGAGAGACAGTGTGAGATTTGTCCGGATTGAAAGACATGTTCCACGTGTTGGACCAGTTTGTGATTTTATACAGATCTGCAGTGAGCGAAGAAGCTGCTGCTTGCCGGTCTGAGGGATGACAGATGGTACGGCAGAGGGTGGAGTCATCAACAAAGTGATAAAGAGGTTTTTCCAGAGTCGGAGAGATCATTGATGAAAACCAGAAAAAGAACAGGGCCCAGAACGGTGCCTTGAGGAACTCCAGCCTGCACAGGAAGAGGGGATGAAAGAACTCCATTAAGGGCCACACGTTGGCTGCGACAGGCGAGGAAGTCTGCGAGCCATGAGTGGAGATGGCCTTGGATACCATAGGAAGAGAGTTTGGTGAGTAGGGCAGGTTGCCAGACCGTGTCAAAAACACACGATATGTCTAGGGATATGGCTCTGATTTCATGTCTGGCTTTGAGGACCTCCATCCATTGTTGGGAGAGCAGAAGCAGCATATCCGTGGTGGAGTGACCTGGTCTGAAACCAAATTGATGATCGGAAGTCAGGCCATTGGAGAAGAGGAAGGATTTAATGTCTGAAGTGATGATGGATTCCATGACCTTGCTGATGATTGGGAGAAGGCTGATTGGTCTGGAGTTGCAGAGATCTGTTTTGCACCTTTTTTATGCACGGCAGTAAGGTTTGCTGATTTCCAAGCAGATGGCAGATGACCTTGAGCAAATGAGAGGGTGAATAGAACAGTGAGAGGAGTGAGCAAGAGCAGAGGAGCAGGTTTTTAGAACACGTGGGCTGATGCCGTCTGGACCGGTTGCAGAATCTGGGTCGAGGTTTGACAGCAAGCTCTCCACTTTGTCAGAAGAAAAAAACACAGAGTCCAGGGACAGTTGTGTGCATTTAAGGGACAGTTTAAAACCTTTATTAATGTAAAAAGGCATCTCTAAATGGAGAAACACCAAACATAGCTTGTTAAAATATGCATTTTGACCTTAGGGCCAAGGTGCATGTGTTTTGCTTTGACAAGCTTTGTATGGCCATGTACTCTGGTCTTCAAGCTAAAGTGCATGTGGTCAGTAACCTTTGTCACATTCCTTTTTTGCATATATTATACCTTTTTATATAAAAAAAAGCATTTCTCAGCATAGAAACAGCACTTTCTCAGACTGGTCTATTTTTTGGAACAATGATCTAAGACTCGTTAAGGAGCTTGTGTGCATATACGTGTGTGTGTGGGTGCGTCATATTTATATAATCATCAAAAGCAGGATAATAGCCTGGTGTTGATGTAACGGTTAAGGTGGTTGACTTCGAGATCTTTGGGTCCTGAGTTTGAGCCACTGTCCTGCCATTGAAATAACACCATGTAGGTTAACTCAGCCTGTCATCCTTCCAAGGTCGGCAAAATGATTACACGCTTGCTGGGGTAAAAGGCCAATTGAGTATCCTGTGTCAGAGTGTCAGAATGTTGGAGTGGCGACTTGTCCAGGACTGTACTCCTTAGCCAAATGAAACTGCCTTGGCAGTCTGATGTGCCTCGTGGTGTGAAAGGAATGGTTGTTTTATTTTAAAAGCAGGACAATGGCATTACAAGATGTGAATTGTGAGGTGTTGATGGAAACCTATGAAGGTCCACCTGGCAATACGCACTGCACTGCTCTTTTGGTGAGAGGTTCATGCTAATACTATGTGGAGATTTGTATCTCAGGAATTTTCCTCAAAAATACATGAATTATTTCATCACAGCTGGTGAGATCTCTGCTCACCTTAAACTATCTTTGAGGTCGTGTTCCTTTGTACAAACATCTGGGCAGCTTCATTCTACCTCGACCTGCACCCTTGATGCATGAAGGACTCGATGTTCGGGACATGGGACAACTGCAACACCCCATCTCTCGTGTCTTCCCAATGGCTTCGGATTTGTTTGGGATTCTTTTTGGAATCTGTGCAATAAATAATATGTTCTTAAACAATGGCGAATTTATTGTTTCAGAATAGCAATGTTGCCTGAGTGGTTGAACCATAGCAAGAGTAAATATTTACAAGACACATCAGGAACGTCCATTGAACTAAGTACAAAACACAAAGTCTGACCTTGAGGAATATCAAAAAAGTTAAAGTCAAGAGCAAAATTAACTTAATGATTTAATTGCAAAGATCGAAAAGATCATTTTTGTTCGGCAACACAACAGCACAGCTGAGTGACACGCTCGGTAGTCCTTTATCTTTTGGTGGGTTTGCAAGAGAGCATGTGTGGATTAATATTCCAGCAGTACCAAATGAAATAAATAAATAGACCATTTGATGCTCACACACATCCGGCCGAGGCCTTGGCTTGTTGCCTCCATGATGAGAGGAGCACAGCGGGAGGAAACGAAATAAATTCCTCCCCGATTGCTCGCAGATGGACATCGCTCATCAACTCAAACTGCTCCTTATACTCTCGGGGGGTTTTGTTTTCCTTCTTTTCCTTTCTTTGCAAAATCGCACACACGAAAACTTACAGGTTCGAAGGAAGATAACATCTAAAACGACACGAATAGAAAGGCAACACCGAGAAATCTGTGTCGTCCTCCCTACCAGGCCGTGAGAACGACAAGGGAAGGAATACCGTAGTGTTAATGGCATGGCGATCGATTTCTCTTGGCTAGCAACTTGTAAATAAGCAGTTCGGTAGACCAGAGAGACGAATTCTGGCGATGAAAGGTAATTGGGAATCGCCAACAAAAGGTCGCACGGTCTTTGTTATGGTGGTCACGGTCCAAACTTGACCAAAAAAGGTCAAGTGGGAGTACAGCAACTCTTTTCTTTCACATTTCCAGAAGAAATCTATTTCCGATGACTTTGCTCAAGTCGTGTTCGAACCTTTCTCTCTGCGCTCCCCCTTTAGGGTCGTTATCTTTTGGGATTTAAGGAGAGATCCCTTTCAGGATTTCTCACCTGTTCCATTTGGGTTATACTCTTTTCCTTCCCAGGTAGCCCAAGATGTGCCGCACCCATCCTAGTAAGCTTGGACACCTTGCCAACTGTTTGTACAATGAGCCGGATTGGGTCCTGCGTCCTTGGTGACCTGTGCAGTGGGAGTGTTGTGAGCCTGGGGGGGGGGGACATGATTTCACACCCACCCCTAACCATCCTAAGCGCTTAAGGAATTGATACCAGTGGAAAGAAAGATAGTGAAGTGGCATATATACCGTGAGAAAGGAAATAAGAAATTATAAGAAGCTTTAACACCTTTTTCCCACCTTTATGGATATTGCACGTGATTTTGTCCTTGCAAATACAATGGTGATCAAGAGACACCATAACAAAGGATAGATCGTGTAAGGCATGGTACGTGCTCCATCTGTGGCACCTTCCCGTGCAATGCAAGTCCAACAAACATGGAGCTATGTAGTGGGGCAACTTTTTGGGGGAAATCATTATATCTGTGGGAAAATCACTCCCGATTTACGAACCACTTTTCAGTAACACATGGTGTTCGTAAATGGGGAGATTATGTGTACAAACTCAGCATTACGCATGCATCATGTACTCCTCATCGGCGCCATCTTGCTAGTTCGAATCTGCCGCCGAGAAACCGTGATTCTGGAAGGTTCATGATCACGTGGTTTGCTTTCACTGGAACACCTGACTGGAGAGGGTTCGTGATCACGTGTGCAGCACTGTTAGCACCTCGCTCTTATTTTATTTAAATAAATCTAACACTGAAAAACAAGGGATTTCCCCAAGGCATGATATTTCTGCTGATATAATAATATTTGTTGTCACATTATCACGTATAACATGTCCACCTTTTGCACCCCCTCAGTACGCCACTGTACCTGTTACAATTGATATTTCCATTGATTGGTCATTCCGAGTTGAAGGCCATTAATTGTCACCGGTGACTTGTGTTAATGAGGTAGTTTCACTTCATTACCTCTGTTATCTTCATTTCACAAGTTTTCAAAACAAAATGGCCAACATTACATTTGGCGAATTTTATCTTGCTGATGACGCCTTTAAAAAACAAACAAACAAATCAATTAAAAATAAATTTCTCCACATGTTTGTCACATCATTGTCTCTGTGATTCGTCTGATAAATTACTCGGTTAACCAGCAAGTTCAACTTCGTGGATTTCAAAGGTGGTTCCCGTGGAGGCAGTCACGGCTTTGGAGGGCCATGATTGGCCAAATAAGCACGTGACATTCGAAAGCCAATCACAGGTTAACAAACGCAAGACGCTGCGACCTCCACAGACATGACGTTTCTAATTCACAAAATTGCATTTGTTGTTTAATGGTGCATTATTTAAATATTTATGTTCGTCAGGTGAAGCAAAAATTCGTTAAGGCCCTGTCACACCTTGACGTTTTAGCCAGCGTATGGCAAGGCTTCAAAATGTATGTAAAACGCTGGCGTACGCTGAACTATTGCTGGTTTTTTTCCAGTTTTGGACGTATTCATAACGAGTTGGACGTATGCATAACGTATTAGTAACGTACACAGAACGTTTCGATAACATATAGATAACTTATACCAACGAATGCTGAGCGTGTTGTCGGCGTTCACAACCTATACCCAACGATAGTCTAACTTATGCATAGCGCGGCAGCGTATCGCCGATGATCACGTGGCGTAGGTTATTAATAGGCTGCGGCTCGACGATTCAAATCATAACCGCACGAGACATCGAAGTGTCAAGCCGCTATCACACCTTGACGTTTTAGCCAGCGTATGCCAACGTATGAAAAATTTGCCGAATACGCTGGCACACGTCGAATACGTTATGGGTAAGTTTTGTATACGTTAAGAGCACGCTGAAGCACGCTGGCATACGTCGTAGTACGCCGAGTACGTCGACAAATTTTCAGCATGTTGAAAATTTTTCGACCTATGCCAGCGTATGATGCACGTCGACACACGTTACTTGTAAGTTACTCATAAGTCGAAACACGTCGAGATAATGGTTAGCGTCAGTGTTCCAGACTCCCTGGTTTTTTGGGGGGGTTTTTTTTCGGTATGACGGTGATGTTGACGCTTCGATTACAAGTGCGGGTCTGATTTTTATTGTTGAGCGGCAGCCTATTAATTATATTATATTACAAGTCTGAAGACGACGATGGTTCACGAGCGGTATTTGACGATGTAGATTGCTTCAGAAGTCAAGGATGAGACAATGTGATAATGTTTGACCAAGTTATAAAAATGATCAACATGATGTGGTACGAGTGACAGGTTATTAGCTGCAAAATGTCGAAAACCCGGTTTCGTTCAACAACTTTAAAAATTTGACCTTTGCATAACCTTTAAAGGTCCCAAAACAATGTTGTGGACATTAAAATAAGGAAACAGGATACGTGATATAGCTTAATAGAGTTAGTTCGTTGAAGAAGGTCAAAAACCCGGTTCGATTCCCACAACTTGGAAAATTTGACCTTTGTGAACTTTAAAGGTCAAAGGTCAAGGATTATGACCTTTGGTGCAAACCTTCCTCTGGAACATTCCAGGAACAATATAACGTCATATAGGCTATATGGCATTTCGCACTCCTCGGATTATATCCATACTTTGATGAAATCAGCGTAAAAACAAACTTGAAGGGGGCGCCACGGGCAAGGTGTTCGAGATCGAGAAAAATGGTTTCAAGACTTTAGGTGGGGAATGACCTCAAGATTATGCATAAAAAATATTGTCATCCTAGCTCTCAAAGTTTGGGCGGTCGTCTGATTTTTATGTCAAAATTTGAAATTTTCTAAGTTCATGACCTTGTGACCTTGACCTTGGGACTAAAATGAAAAATCGAGCTCCGTGGGGCTATGCAGGTGCCATTGGGCTACCCAAATACCAAAACCCCTGCCAGATTTGACGACCCCCTCGGAGAAGATGGATTTTTATGTCAAAATCGCAATTTTCTAAGTCCGTGACGTTGTGACCTTGACGTTGGGCCGAAAATGAAAAATCGAGCTCCGTTGGGCTATGCGGGTGCCATTGGGGTAACCAAATACCGAAACCCCTGCCAGATTCGACAAACCCCCCTCTGAGAAGATCCAAATTAAAATCGGATACCCCCTAAAAACACAATTCGCAATTTTCTAAGTTCGTGACCTTGTGGTCTTGACCTTGGGAGGAAAATGAAAAATCGAGCTCCGTGGGGCTATGCAGGTACCATTGGGCTAACCAAATACCAAAACCCCTGTCAGATTCGACAAAACCCCTAGGAGAAGATGCAAATTGAAATCGGCTACCCCCTAAAAACGCATGTTTTTTGGGCGTGGCTCTGTTCATAATGGGCGGACCACGCCCATTTTCAGGAAAACAACAATCATGATATAAACCTCCCACCAAAATTTCATCAGGATCGGATCAAAACCCACGGAGCTATGCTCGGGACAGACAGACAGACAGACACACAACAATAACGAATATAGTGGTCACTTATATTTTTCGTAAAAATATTTTTTTGTGAACCAATAACCGCACTAAAAATCGAAGTGTCAGCATCACCGTCATACCGAAGAAAAAAAAGAAGAAGAAAAAAAAACAAACGAGGGAGTCTGGAACACTGACGCTAACCATTACCTCGACGTGTTTCGACTTATGAGTAACTTACAAGTAGCGTGTGTCGACGTGTGTCAACGATCGCGTAACGTGCCTACAACTTATGGCCAGCATTATGCGGAACGTGTGAGTCATACGCTGGCATACGTCGATAAATTTCAAGCATGGAAAATTTGTCTAACAGCTCGGCGTACTACGACGTATGCCAGCATACTACGACGTATGCCAGCGTGCTCCTAACGTATACAAAACTTACCCATACGTATTCGACGTGTGCCAGCGTTTTAGACAAATTTTTCATACGTCGGCATACGCTGGCTAAATCGTCAAGGTGTGACAGGACCTTTAGATATAATATGAGATGGAGCAATCCCGGTGTTTAAAATCTAAACCTCTTACCCTTTAAGTTGAATATGTGTCCAGGATAGGCTTCAAATGCTGCTTTTCACACCACCTTTAGTGGTTGTTATTCTTGTTCATTGAAGGCTAATACACACACACACACACACACACACACACACACACACACACACACACACACACACACACACACACATACACATACACATACACATACACATACATACACACATACACACATACACACATACACACATACACACATACACACATACATACACACACAGACATACACACAGACATACACACATACATACACATACACACACATATATACACTCACACAAACACACACATATATACATACACACACACACACACACACATACACATACACACACACACACACACACACACACACACACATACACATACACATACACATACACATACACACATACACACACATACATACACACACAGACATACACACATACATACACACACAGACATACACACATACATACACACATACATACACAAACACACACATATATACACGCACACAAACACACACATATATACATACACATACACACATTTACAAATCTTGGCATACCTGAACCTCAAAATGCCTGACACTCCCATTAAAAACAACACAACCAGACAGCTGGTCATTAATTTGCAGGCCCGGTGGCCTCCTCACAGCTGCGCTCGGCTCTCGGCCCTCAATCTCGGCCATTGGACTCGGGCCTCGCAGCGGCTTCCAGCCACCCACCACAGGAAACACCGACTGACCCATTGACAGAGAGAGGAATCGGCTGCCATGGAGGCCTTTCCCTCCCCTGGCTTCTTTCAGCCTTTGTGTGAGATTGCCTTCAGTACTGGTGCCATGTAATCTCCCTCCACTGAATACAAATTTCCTTTTTGATTTGTGCAACGTGTGTCCGTGCTGTGTGTTTAACATGACATTCCTCTTTATAAACACAGGGTGTGTGTTTAACATGACATTCCTCTTTATAAACACAGGGTGTGTGTTTAACATGACATTCCTCTTTATAAACATGAGGTGTGTGTTTAACATGACATTCCTCTTTATAAACACAGGGTGTGTGTTTAACATGACATTCCTCTTTATAAACATGAGGTGTGTGTTTAACATGACATTCCTCTTTATAAACACAGGGTGTGTGTTTAACATGACATTCCTCTTTATAAACATGAGGTGTGTGTTTAACATGACATTCCTCTTTATAAACATGAGGTGTGTGTTTAACGTGACATTCCTCTTTATAAACATGAGGTGTGTGATTAACATGACATTCCTCTTTATAAACACGGGGTGTGTGTTTAACATGACATTCCTCTTTATAAACATGGGGTGTGTGTTTAACATGACATTCCTCTTTATAAACATGGGGTGTGTGTTTAACATGACATTCCTCTTTATAAACATGAGGTGTGTGTTTAACATGACATTCCTCTTTATAAACATGAGGTGTGTGTTTAACATGACATTCCTCTTTATAAACATGAGGTGTGTGATTAACATGACATTCCTCTATATAAACATGGGGTGTGTGTTTAATGTGACATTCCTCTTTATAAACATGGGGTGTGTGTTTAACATGACATTCCTCTTTATAAACATGGGGTGTGTGTTTAACATGACATTCCTCTTTATAAACATGGGGTGTGTGTTTAACATGACATTCCTCTTTATAAACATGGGGTGTGTGTTTAACATGACATTCCTCTTTATAAACATGAGGTGTGTGATTAACATGACATTCCTCTATATAAACATGGGGTGTGTGTTTAATGTGACATTCCTCTTTATAAACATGGGGTGTGTGTTTAACATGACATTCCTCTTTATAAACATGGGGTGTGTGTTTAACATGACATTCCTCTTTATAAACATGAGGTGTGTGATTAACATGACATTCCTCTATATAAACATGGGGTGTGTGTTTAATGTGACATTCCTCTTTATAAACATGGGGTGTGTGTTTAACATGACATTCCTCTTTATAAACATGGGGTGTGTGTTTAATGTGACATTCCTCTTTATAAACATGGGGTGTGTGTTTAACATGACATTCCTCTTTATAAACACGGGGTGTGTGATTAACGTGACATTCCTCTTTATAAACATGGGGTGTGTGTTTAACATGACATTCCTCTTTATAAACACAGGGTGTGTGTTTAACGTGACATTCCTCTTTATAAACATGAGGTGTGTGATTAACATGACATTCCTCAATATAAACATGGGGTGTGTGTTTAATGTGACATTCCTCTTTATAAACATGGGGTGTGTGTTTAATGTGACATTCCTCTTTATAAACATGGGGTGTGTGTTTAACATGACATTCCTCTTTATAAACATGGGGTGTGTGTTTCACATGACATTCCTCTTTATAAACATGGGGTGTGTGTTTAACATGACATTCCTCTTTATAAACATGGGGTGTGTGTTTAACATGACATTCCTCTTTATAAACACGGGGTGTGTGATTAACGTGACATTCCTCTTTATAAACATGGGGTGTGTGTTTAACATGACATTCCTCTTTATAAACACGGGGTGTGTGTTTAACATGACATTCCTCTTTATAAACATGGGGTGTGTGTTTAATGTGACATTCCTCTCTATAAACATGGGGTGTGTGTTTAACATGACATTCCTCTTTATAAACACGGGGTGTGTGTTTAACATGACATTCCTCTTTATAAACATGAGGTGTGTGTTTAACATGACATTCCTCTTTATAAACACGGGGTGTGTGTTTAACATGACATTCCTCTTTATAAACATGGGGTGTGTGTTTAACATGACATTCCTCTTTATAAACATGAGGTGTGTGATTAACATGACATTCCTCTATATAAACATGGGGTGTGTGTTTAATGTGACATTCCTCTTTATAAACATGGGGTGTGTGTTTAACATGACATTCCTCTTTATAAACATGGGGTGTGTGTTTAACATGACATTCCTCTTTATAAACATGGGGTGTGTGTTTAACATGACATTCCTCTTTATAAACATGAGGTGTGTGATTAACATGACATTCCTCTATATAAACATGGGGTGTGTGTTTAATGTGACATTCCTCTTTATAAACATGGGGTGTGTGTTTAACATGACATTCCTCTTTATAAACATGGGGTGTGTGTTTAATGTGACATTCCTCTTTATAAACATGGGGTGTGTGTTTAACATGACATTCCTCTTTATAAACACGGGGTGTGTGATTAACGTGACATTCCTCTTTATAAACATGGGGTGTGTGTTTAACATGACATTCTTCTTTATAAACATGGGGTGTGTGTTTAACATGACATTCCTCTTTATAAACACAGGGTGTGTGTTTAACGTGACATTCCTCTTTATAAACATGAGGTGTGTGATTAACATGACATTCCTCAATATAAACATGGGGTGTGTGTTTAATGTGACATTCCTCTTTATAAACATGGGGTGTGTGTTTAATGTGACATTCCTCTTTATAAACATGGGGTGTGTGTTTAACATGACATTCCTCTTTATAAACATGGGGTGTGTGTTTCACATGACATTCCTCTTTATAAACATGGGGTGTGTGTTTAACATGACATTCCTCTTTATAAACATGGGGTGTGTGTTTAACATGACATTCCTCTTTATAAACACGGGGTGTGTGATTAACGTGACATTCCTCTTTATAAACATGGGGTGTGTGTTTAACATGACATTCCTCTTTATAAACACGGGGTGTGTGTTTAACATGACATTCCTCTTTATAAACATGGGGTGTGTGTTTAACATGACATTCCTCTTTATAAACATGGGGTGTGTGTTTAACATGACATTCCTCTTTATAAACACGGGGTGTGTGATTAACGTGACATTCCTCTTTATAAACACGGGGTGTGTGTTTAACATGACATTCCTCTTTATAAACACGGGGTGTGTGATTAACGTGACATTCCTCTTTATAAACACGGGGTGTGTGTTTAACATGACATTCCTCTTTATAAACATGGGGTGTGTGTTTAATGTGACATTCCTCTCTATAAACATGGGGTGTGTGTTTAACATGACATTCCTCTTTATAAACATGGGGTGTGTGTTTAACATGACATTCCTCTTTATAAACACGGGGTGTGTGATTAACGTGACATTCCTCTTTATAAACATGGGGTGTGTGTTTAACATGACATTCCTCTTTATAAACACGGGGTGTGTGTTTAACATGACATTCCTCTTTATAAACATGGGGTGTGTGTTTAATGTGACATTCCTCTCTATAAACATGGGGTGTGTGTTTAACATGACATTCCTCTTTATAAACATGGGGTGTGTGTTTAACGTGACATTCCTCTTTATAAACACGGGGTGTGTGTTTAACATGACATTCCTCTTTATAAACATGGGGTGTGTGTTTAACATGACATTCCTCTTTATAAACACGGGGTGTGTGTTTAACATGACATTCCTCTTTATAAACATGGGGTGTGTGTTTAACATGACATTCCTCTTTATAAACATGGGGTGTGTGTTTAACATGACATTCCTCTTTATAAACATGGGGTGTGTGTTTAACATGACATTCCTCTTTATAAACATGGGGTGTGTGTTTAACATGACATTCCTCTTTATAAACATGGGGTGTGTGTTTAACATGACATTCCTCTTTATAAACACAGGGTGTGTGTTTAACGTGACATTCCTCTTTATAAACATGAGGTGTGTGATTAACATGACATTCCTCAATATAAACATGGGGTGTGTGTTTAATGTGACATTCCTCTTTATAAACATGGGGTGTGTGTTTAATGTGACATTCCTCTTTATAAACATGGGGTGTGTGTTTAACATGACATTCCTCTTTATAAACATGGGGTGTGTGTTTCACATGACATTCCTCTTTATAAACATGGGGTGTGTGTTTAACATGACATTCCTCTTTATAAACATGGGGTGTGTGTTTAACATGACATTCCTCTTTATAAACACTAGTACGGGCCCGTAGGGGCGGGGTCGTAGGGGTGGGATAGATACCTACAGGCAGTGTTATTTGCTTCCAGAGAGGTACCCCAGGCAAGTACTGGATTCTCACCATTCGTGCTACTCCATGGACGAACGGTAAGAGGTTCCTTGCGGTTGCTGAAGGAACTTTGGACTGGAGAGAACTCACCAGATGTCTGTAAAACCCATCTCTATGTCCTCGATCTGTGCAGTCGACTGGAAAATACTTGCTGCCTTGCACGGGAGAGTCTACATGCAGCACAATGAAGTCAGAAACACTTTCTTGACAAGAAAACCAAGTACAGGAAGTTCCAGGTCAGAGACAAAGTCTTTGTGCTACTACTGACGGAGCACAACAAGCTGACACTCCAATGGAATGGGCCGTATGAACTCCAGGAAGGAGTCAACAGAATGGACGACAAAATCTGCATGAAAGGCAAGACCAAGATCTACCATGTCAACTTCCTGAAGTTGTACCACAAGAGAGCACAGAGTGCAGCTGGAGCTGTGACACACCTGGACATGGTTGGACTGGCGGTCATTGACCTGGAGCCGGACTGTGACGAATAAGTTATCTTGGAGGAAGAAGACTTTCTGGAACTGAGACTCAGGGCTAGCAAGGAGATGCACAAGGATATTAATGTCAGCAAGGACTTGTCCCCAAAATAGAGGGAAGAAGTCCAGAAGGTACTCCAGGAGATTGCGAACATTTTCACTGAATAGGCCATGCAGGAAATAATTGAAGGCGAAGTAGAAGCCATGCTGGAGTAGACATTATCAAACCTTCGAAAGCCGCCTACCACTCACATGTTATACGAGTCAGGAAGAAAGACGGGTCCAACCGCTTCTGCATCGACTTCTGGAAGTTGAATGTCGTGAAGAGGTTTGACAGACTCATCGCTATTGACAGACTGAACATATGGGGAACCCTGAAACCATCATGGTGAAGCTGCAGCGGGATTGGTTCTTCATGAAGATTGACCTGAGCAAGGGTGACTGGCAAATCCCCATGGAAGAAGCTTCAAAGGAGAAGACAGCATGTGTGACCTCAAATGGCTGCTACCAGTTCAAGAAGATTCCTTTTTGGTCTGGTGAATGCAGCAGCATCCTTCAACAGGATGATGAGAAAGATGCTGTGCAATATATGCAACATCGACCATTATGTAGATGACATCCTGACCCCCACAGTCAGATGGGAAGACCATGTCAAGGCACTTGAGTGACTATTTGAGAATGTAAAAGAAGCCAATTTGAATATCAGCCCTTCCAAGTGTCATGTTGGATTCCAGACACTGAAATTGTTGGGACACAGAGTGTGAAAAGGTCCAGTGCAGATGGAGGAGGAAAGACTCACCTGCATCAAAATGCACCACTACCAAGTACCAAGAGACAAATCCGGTCATTCCTCGGCTTGTCTGGATACTACAGGAAGTTCATGCCAAATTATGCAGAGGAAGTTGAGCCCCTCACCGACGTCATAAAAAAGGGCCAACCCAGCAAGGTTCCATAGGAGGTATCGCAACAGAGGGCATTTCAAAGAATCAAGACTCTTCTATGCAAGGCACCTATCTTATGGATGCCGGACTTCAACAGGCTATCCATTGTGCAAGTGAATGCATCGGACATTGGCGTAGGAGCAGCGCTGATGCAGGAGTATGAAGATGAACATTTTCCTGTCATGTACGCCAAAAAGAAGCTTTTATCCTGAGAGAGGAACGACTTGGCAATAGAGCACGAAGGTCTTGTTATTGTGTTCACCATCATCAAGTTCCAAAACAATGTCTATTGGCGGAAGTTCATAATAAAGACTGACCATCAACCCCTGTCTTACATCCAGACGTACACGATTGACAGTGCGAGGATAATGCGGTGGGAATTGTTTTGGACATTACGAGGGTACCAGGCTCATGAGCATCAACGAAACATCGATTGCAGATCAGACTGACCGAATAAAGCTGTGAATGTTACCGATACATTCGGTGTTGCACCTGTTGTTTTGAATACAGTTTCATCGTTCAATTCCCCCGAATGTTGTCGTGGTCATTGTCTTCTACCCACAAGTCAGAGACACCGGCTAACAAGTTCCTCGGTCCAACCATCATCGTTGCAGATATATATATATATATATATATATATATATATATATATATATATATATATATATATATATATATATATATATATATATATATGTGTATATGTATATATATATGTATATGTATATGTATGTATATATATGTATATATATATATATATATATATCTGTATGTATATGTATATATATATATATATATATGTATATGTATGTATATATATGTATATGTATATGTATGTGTGTATATATATGTATATGTATATGTATGTATATATATGTATATATATATGTATATATGTATATATATATATATATATATATATATATATATATATATATATATCATAAAAATTGATGGAAGGATTCGGACGACACTCTTGAGTGGTTATTAGTTGTGCTCACCTGTATAAATCAATTTCTGTCTCTGTCTGTACCTTTAACAGTACAATGGTTCATGCCTGGGTCTCAATCTCACCTTTTGTCTATCTCTAGGACTGGGTGTCGTCTCTTGCAGTCACCGTCGGCCGATCATCCATATGCCAATGGCCTGTTCTTGTAACTTCTAAACAAAACAATACAAGGCTAAATGTTGGCCTTGTTAGTGTTGGTGGCACTAAACAAAACAAACCTCCTTGTACGTATTAACAGAGTCTTTTACTCTCGTGTACTGGCATAAGTATCAATACTAACATTATAATACTGCCACCAACAACATTGACATGACAAATTAAATAATTCCTTCCTTACATCCACCAACCTCCTCCCCATGGTGCTCAGAACCTCCATTGAATAACAATGAGGAATCGTTCACATTACGGGGGAAGAGAGAACTGCCGGGGTTCTCAATGATTCATTCATAAAACGCACAATACCCATTGTCTCACAAATGATATTAGTCAATAAAAGGCACCCCTTGGTAGAACTAGCAAACATTAATGTTTCTTCATTATGGTCGACTTCATTTGGGTTTCTTCACTCAGATTACCAACATGTTTCATCGTTCAATGAAGCATCATTGCAATCATTGTTCTGCCAGAAGAGTAATTAATATTTGTTGACTCTGTTGTGCAGAATGTGGTTTCATTTAACCGCATGTTGACATAGACCCATGGCCAAGCTTCGTTAGCCCGGGTTTATCCCCATACCATAAAAAATGTTAAACTATTAGTCAGCGCAGCAGCGCCTCCTGGCGAGGTGGGATTATCAAGCAGGAGTAATCCAGGATTTTTTGAAAGGGGGTATCCAGGAATCAAGGGAATGGGTGCACATACTCTCCCGGATCCTGTGAGCGTGAAGCCACAAAGCATGTGGTCTGGAGCCCGCTTTAGGACTCAAGAACCTTTGGGATTGGAGATGCTCTCGGGTGCACTCTAAGCACCTACTTCCACATTGGCTACATGTTGGGAGGGGTAAAGAAATCACAAGTTTCCATTATAAAATACATTTGATTTGCCTTTTTATTGTTAATTTTGAGGTGATTGAGTTGGAACCTGAAGCCTTGTCAACATGAAGGGACACCAGTTGCTCAACAATCCTCTTCAACAATTACTCTGAATGGAGTTTTTGATATCTGGAGTGCTTGCCTGTTAACGGTACGACGCAAATACCGGCTTCACCCAATCAGTGAACTTTCACAACCCTGATTTCTCCCAATGGCACGTCCTCCATTCTGGACTTGGTAATGAAGAATTTTTCTAAATATGTGAACCATGAGTCTCCTGTTCCTCTTCTATCCAAATAGTTTCATCTGATCGTGTGCTTGTGGGAGTCAACATCTCTCTGGCTATTGTTAGAGAGTAGTTCACCCAAACTGAATGCCAGGGACTACATGCTGCCCTCTCATGTCAAGACAGGTCCTTCATTTCCACCTCATCGGATATTAATACTGCCTGGACAACCTTCCACACAAGTTTGCTTTCCCTTATGTCTCATCTGCAGTTATCATACCTATACTCTCACCCTGGTACACAAAATCCCCCTGGTACACAGACAGTTGCCTTCAAACTTCGAGCCCTCTCTTCCTGGAAGGCGAATCAGACCAAAGATAACTTCAAATCGTTCCACAAAGCCCGGAACAAGTGCGTGTTCACTCTCAGGAAAGCCAGAAAACAACCACCACCACTTATCTATCACCGCAGACAGGTCGGTGGTCTTTCTGTCTTCTACCCTCTCCTTTTGGGCCTCACCCCGCTACTCTGTCTGAAATATGTCCCCCCCCCCCTCCATATTTCGGCAGGGCACTCAAGGTCCACCAACAACCCCCTTCTGGTAAAACTACCAAAATCAAGAATCACTGCTCACCTTCACGCTTTCATTCCTCTTTTTTTCCCCGCCTTTGTAATAAACTCCCACACTCTCCTCAATCCCACTCTTCCCTCCAGGTCTCCAAGACAGCTGTTCACCACCATCTCAAATCATTCCCTGTCCAAAACCACGATCTTTTCTACCCCCGTTAATCCACCCCAAATTCACCTCCTTCAAATTCACTGCTTTCCTTCCTGAAAGTCCCTATAGTGTCCATCTTGTTTACCCTGTGTACCCCCATCCCATCCCTCTCCCTTCCACAGTTCTCATCATTTCTCTATTCCCCAATGTTTTTTTCCTTCTCTCGCCACCCCCCTCTTATCTCCTGCTTCCCTTGTTGTACGTTTTTGTGAGTTAGCTCTCATACGAGCCTCGACATTGTGTACAAAAAAACAACAACAAAATAAACATCTGTCCAACCTCAAGGCTCAACTCTAAAACTTGTCTCCCTCCTCTAAAAACTGGTGGCACCTTGTTATGTCAGTCTCCAGTGTGTGCTACCCCTCTATCCTTTCCCTCACTTCAAATGACACCACTGCTGATCGTGAGAAGGCTGAATGTCTCAATTCTGTGTTTGCTTCCAAATATTATGTCCCCAACTCCTTGGTCTCTGCACTCACCCAACCCAGTCACACCCAACTGCTCCTGGACTCTGTCTTCTGTGTCGTTTTCACATCAGAAGGTGGACAGGTTTCTGACAACCATCGAATCTGACTCTGCTATGAGACTGGACGGCATCAACTCACATGTCCTAAAAACCTGTTCTGCTGCTCTTGCACATCCTCTCTCTGCCCCTTTTCACCCTGTCATTTGCCCTTCAGTCACCTTCCATCTGCTTGCAAATCCACTAACATCACTGCTTTACATAACCAGAGAGTTGGTGTCAAAGCCACCCAATGCTCGCCTGTTTATACATTTATCGTTTTTAAAAGACCTAGTCTAATAATATTTTTTATAAAGCATTGCAGTGAAGTCTGTTCCAATTGCAGACATCGCAGACAGGGAGGGGGGGCAGACTGGAGAGAAGATGGTAGAAGACAGAAAGACCACCGACCTGCCTGCGGTGAGAGAGGGAGTGAGAGACCCAAAGACTCAGCCTCACTGCTGGAAATACAAATGATCCTAAATGCCTTGGTTTCCACAGCGTGAAGCCGAGAAAGGTGAGAGGCAGGAGCATCAGCCCAGAGGGGAGAACAGTACTCCATCAGGCTGCAGATGAAAGATTTGTAAATGGTCAGGAACTCAAGTAGGCTGAGGAAGGACTTTGCACGACGGAGGATTCTCAGTCGGTTACTGGCTTTGGTG
This sequence comes from Eptatretus burgeri, assembly GCF_056783735.1. Taxonomy (NCBI): domain Eukaryota; kingdom Metazoa; phylum Chordata; class Myxini; order Myxiniformes; family Myxinidae; genus Eptatretus; species Eptatretus burgeri. The sequence continues at coordinate 45,272,940 of NC_140978.1, read as the reverse complement.
GCCAGGTTTGAAATGTGGCTTTCCCAGGCAAGATCACGGCAGATAGTGAGACCCAGAAGCTTGAATGTGAAGGATTTCCTACACAGGATTGTTGAGAAAGTAGATGGGGAGTTTCCAAACGGTCCTTTCGGAGAAATATCGCAAGAGTGTGAGATTTGTTAAGGTTGAAAGACATATTCCACGTGTTGGACCAGTTTGTGATTTTATCCAGATCTTCAGAGAGTGAAGAAGCTGCTGCTTGCCGGTCTGAGGGATGACCGATGGTACGGCAGAGGGTGGAGTCATCAGCAAAGAGAAATAGAGGATTTTCCAGAGAGTCGGAGAGATCATTTATGAAAACCAGAAAAAGAACAGGGCCCAGAACGCGACCTTGAGGACCTCCAGCTTGGACAGGAAGAGGGGACGAGAGAACTCCATTTAGGGCCACACGTTGGCTGCAATAGGAGAGGAAGTCTGCGAGCCATGAGTGGAGATGGCCTTGGATACCATAGGAAGAGAGTTTGGTTAGCAGGGCAGGGTGCCAGACCATGTCAAAAGCACGCGATATGTCTCGGGAGATAGCTCTGATTTCATGTCTGGCATTGAGGACCTCAATTCATTGTTGGGAGAGCAGAAGCAGCATATCCATAGTAGAATGACCTGGTCTGAAACCAAATTGATGATTGGAAATCAGGCCATTGGAGAAGAGGAAGGATGAGAGGGTCAACAGAACAGAGAGGGTGAGCAAGAGCAGAGGAGCAGTTTTGTTAGGACACGTGGGCTGATGCCTTCTGGACCGGTTGCAGAATCTGAGTAGAGGTTTGACAGCAAGTTCTCCACCTTGTCAGAATAAAAGGACACAAAGTCCAGGAACAGCTGGATGTGACTGGGTAAGGTGGGTACAGAAAGCGATGGGTTTTTGACACAAGATTTGGATGCAAACACCAAGTTTTGGCATTCAGCCTTTTCATGTGTGGTGTCAGCAGTGCGGCCATTTGATGTAAGGGACGGGATGGAGGGGGAACATACACCAGAAACAGATTTGATGAGACACCACCAGGATTTGGAGGAGGGAGAGAGGTTTGAAAGTTCAGACTTGAGATTAGAAAGATGTTGTTTTCTGGCTCTCCTGAGGGTAGATACACACTTGTTCCGAGCTTTGTGGAAGGAACTGAGATTACCCTCGGTTGGATTTGCCTTCCATGAGGCAAAGGCAAGTTGTTTCAGGACAACTATCTCGCCACAAGCTTCAGTGAACCAAGGGCGGAGAAAGGATAGGACAACTGAAAACGAGAGGGGATAAATCTGTGCATGAGGGAGAGCAAGTTTCTTTGAAAGAATTCCCAGGACGAGTTGATGTTGGAGAAAGTAGCGATGGGAGTCCAGTCCAAAAGTTTGATGGCTGCTTGGAGACCCTGCCAGTCGGCCTGAGTGAAATGCCAGACTCGACGGCACTGAGATCGTTCTCCAATAACAGCCAAAGAGATGTCCACTTTGACAAGGACGTGGCTAGAAGAACCGAATGGAGTGGAGGAAGAGCTGCAGATATTTTCAGGGAAATTTGTCAAAATCAGATCCAGATGAGATAGAGTACCATTGGTTGCGATCCGGGTCGGGAAGTTGTCCGATTGAGTCAGTCCCAATGAGTCACAGAAGTCTTTTGCTGAAGTGCCATGACAGGTGAGAGAGGTACCCACACCTAGCCAACTGGCATGCTGACAATTGAAGTCGCCACATATGAGGAAGAGAGAGTTTGGATGAGAAGATAGAAGTTGGTCCATGTTTTCGGATAGTGACGTGTAAATGGAGTCATCACTGTGAGGTGGATGGTGCCGCACACACATAAACATGAGGTGGGAGTTGAGGGGAAGCCGTAGCTCGAGGTATTCCTGGATGTGGGGGAGTGAGGGCAGTGCATGGAGAGTGAGGAACAGAGTCTTGATCTCACTCTCATCTCTATTCTGCTGTTGGTGTTTCCCCCTTGCCAATTTCTTCATTTCCATTCCGCTCTCACTCTTCCATGAGCCTCGATCATGGATGTATGTACTTTTTTTTTAACTGAAAATTTTGTTTTTGTCTTTTTGGGTGATTTGGTCATCATTTTTTGATCTCCCACAAAAATGGGGGGGGGGGTCCAGACCTCCAGGATCCCCCCCCCTAAATCTGTCTATGTAAAGATATGAGGGATTTTGGGGGACAAAGGGACACAGTCCAACAGGATGGTACAGAGGTAACGCACTTACCTTTGACTTGTCTCGTCCAGATTATATTTCCGCCTCATTTCACTATACTCTGTCAGATTGGTGTTTCACATGCAGGACATTGCATCAACAAGGGCTCTGTTCCTCGGATGGACATTAACGATCTTACAGGGTCCTTCACGAAGACTGAGTGAGTTCTCGCAGGCACCCTGAACAAATAACTTCAGTCGAACGTCCGGCCTGGCCAACTGCTTCGTGGAAGACTTGGACCAAAAACTTTCCTCAGCTAACTCCACAAAGAGGTGAGAATAATTGGAACTGTTCAAGAAGTGATAGTAGTAGTAGTTGTAGTAGCAGCAGCAGAAGTAAAAATATACTCATCATGGGGAATACACTGACAGTGTGGTCACTTGTAGTAATCAGTGTATCATCCACAAAATGACTCAAACACATGGTTGTCGCTTTGTCGTTGGTCAATTGACTCTCCCCTAATGAGGGCATTATTTACAAGAACAAAATAAGTTCACATAATCCAGCTGTAGTTGGGAAGATCCATATCGATGCTCTCAGGAACCACCAACTAAGTGATCGAGCTACCCAGCCGGCCAACATTTCAACCATTGAGTGAGTGCTGCCAATTAATGGTTTTATTATTATTAATTCGTTGGGGAATATGCAGGCAATGTGTGCCAGGTGTTCAGTGTACTCACAAAGGGGTGAGGGCATCACATGATTATAATACACTTCAGGTACGTGTTGTACCTGGAGGTTTATACAAAGTATACCTGGAATGCAGAGGGATCACGTATGGCCTACTTGAGCCAAACCAAAGTTTCGAGAAACAGGTCATAGCGTTGTCCACCATTGTAAAGACATTGTGTCCTCAAATGACCCCTCAAGTAAAACTACCCATATGCTGGATCGTAGGCTGTCCGGCCATGACTGACAAGCCAAAACAACATAATAGATAAGCTGTAAGGCCTGCTACCATGACTTTGAATATTCGAACTAGGAAGCTAATTCTGATTGCTGGAATTTAAGAAGTCATTTTAATGAATCCCCTAATTCCGACACACTCCACCTCACCGTTATTTCGTTTTGCAAAGTTCATATTTTTGTACTTTAAACCACCCTCTTTGACTTTTGGCCAAAAACAACAGCTGTATGGTTTCCACAGACACAGCTTTCCATGAGCGCTTTTACTCTCACGTACTTTTAACGTCACACATGTTATTTTATAAGACCTGTGCCTGAAAATTGCCAAATTTGCCATCATTGTTGACAGGCCTGGATGATCACCCTCTTGGGATCCAAGGCAGACATTTATTGAACACATCAAAAAAAAAAAAGAGCATTCAGAGATTGCAGACCCTCGTCAGTACTTGTTTTGTATGGTGTGTTGTGTGGTGTTTGTGTCATTTTGTGTGGTGTTTGCGTAATTAATAAGAGACATAATTAGAACTGCCACTTCATAACTGCTGGCAGTGATGACCGGGTACCAAGACGTCCTGCTTTGAGGCAACCCCACTTTGATTGGACATCTGACCCTGACCCATGACGTTTATTATTATTCAATTTAATTCAGAATGGGATTCAAACATATTCAAATCAAACGGAAGACCAAATCGGTACAGTCCTGCATTGGAATAATCAGAAGGAACCCAAACAAGCAAACAGTAAAGATGAAATCATCAGGAGGATATGATTCGGGTTTCAGCTGTGACTCCTCTACCCTCAAACCCATCCAAGTACAGCCAAGTGAGCCTTACTCAAAAATAAAATAAAAAGAACCCTAATCAAAAAAAAGAAAATAATTCTGGCTGCCAGACCATGCGTCTCATCAAGTTGAAATTTAAAACAAGTATTCGACATCACTACAAGATCAGAGTTGTGAAGTTTCACATTGATTGATTAAATGGTTCAAGAGAAAGAATTTAATGTTTTTCTTCAATGCAATATGGCTGCCAAACCATGTGACCTATCTATTATTCTGAAACAAACTTCTACACCCATGGCTTGGGGAACATTCATGTGAAGTTTCCCTTCGATCTGTCCACCCGTTCTGGAGAAGAAGATTTTTATAGGTTTGAGGGTAAAACCAATATGGCTGCCAAACCATGTGACCCGTGATGTCATTTGTGTGAACCTTTTTTCCTCATGGATAGGCAGTCATACGTGTAAAGTTTCACCTCAATCTGTTCAGCCACTTCAGAGAAGATTTTTGAAGGTTTTTTTTTAAACAATATGGCTGCCGAATCATGTGACCGATGACATCATAAATTTCTTTTCTGGGGACCATTTTATCCCGTGATGACCCTCAAAAACTTTCATACTTAATGGATGTCGTGTTATACATATGCAATTATGACATCATAATGAAGGCACCTATCACGTCAGGTATGGAAGCATGCGCTGGAGCAGCGCGTTGCTGTGTCCACGTTCCGCCGGTACTCCAGGGTCCTCCGTCTGCGCATCCCCCAGGCAGATGCCAGGCCCATCCCCATCTCCTTGAGATGCCAATCAGCCTGCTGCAACCACGAGGCATGTGGTCGGCCCATTGGCCTCCTCCACTCACGAGACTCCCTCATTGAGAGAATCTGGTGAGCAGGATCAGCGTCAGGAAAACGAGCCACATGTCCGTACAGCCACAGCTGATGCTCACGGACTATGCAGGAAACAAATCTCATTTGAGTCTCTCTCAGAAACCACTCGTTGGACACAAAGTCCAACCAGCGATAGCCAACAATTCTCCGAAGAGACCCGGTACCAAAGGAATTAAGTCGCCATCTCGGATCCCTGGTCACGAAGTCTCACATCTGTAGAACAAGACTGGAAGCACCAAGAAATTGAAGACTCGGTTTTTTTTGTCCTCCTGCACAGGTACCGTCGGTGCCACACCCCATGATCCAGTGAATCCATGACTCCGCAGGCCCGACCCAGACATCTGTTGACCTTTGGCTCACAGGCAGCAGAGACATGAATATCACTGCCAAGGAAAGTGAATCTCTCCGTGACCTCAACATCCTCACTACAAACAGGTCAGGTCAGGTATGGGAGCATGCGCCAGAGCAGTGCGTTGCTGCGTCGACTTTCCGCCGGTACTTCATCTGACCATCCCCCAGGCAGATGCCTGGCCCATCCCCATCTTCTTGAGATGCCAATCAACCTGCTGCAACCACAAGGCACGTGGTCGGCCCATTGGCCTCTTCCACTCACGAGACTCCCTCGCTGAGAGAATCTGGTGAGCAGGATCAGCGTCAGGAAAACGAGCCACATGTCCATACAGCCGCAGCTGACGCTCACGGACTATGCAGGTAACAAATCTCATCCAAGTCTCTCTCAGCAATTGCTCGTTGGACACAAAGTCCAACCAGCAATAGCCAAGGATTCTCCGAAGAGACCTAGTTCCAAAGGAATTAAGTCTCCGTCTCAGATCCTTGGTCAGAGTCCAAGTCTCGCATCCATAGAGCAAGACTGGAAGCATCAAGGACCTGAAGACTCGGACTTTCGTCCTCCCGCACAGGTATCGGCAGCGCCACACCCCATGGTCCAGTGAATCCATGACTCCCTAGGCCCGACCCAGACGTCTATTGACCTCTGACTGATAGCCAACAGAGACATGAATATCACTGCCAAGGTAAGTGAATCTCTCCACGACAAACAGGTACAGACAAGAAAGCTTGGACCTTAGTTTTGACAAAGGACACCGATAATCCCAGCGGCTCCGACTGCTCATTCAGCACTTCGAGGGCCCTATCTCGAGCATCTCTAAAATAATATCTTGAATCTCTGCAAAGATGACTACATCATCTGCAAAATCAAGGTCAGAGATCGAGCTCAGTGAAGTTGCGTAGGGAGCATTGATGGACAGAAATCTTTGAGTCATGCCACAGATTTTCGATCGGATTTAGGTCGGGGCCCTGACTGGGCCACTCCAGCATAGTTTTGGCTGTGTGCTTCAGGTCGTTGTAATGCTAAAAGGTGAATGGGCAGAAGAATGGGCAAATTCCCAAATGATTCACCGCAGCTTGATCTCTCCGACATCCTCCGAAAATTTTATGTATATATTTGTGTATGTGTGTGTGTGTGTGTGTGTGTGTGTGTGTGTGTGTGTGTGTGTGTGTGTGTGTGTGTGTATGTAAGTACGTACAGTGTCTATAGAAAGTCTACACCCCCTTTCAAATTTTTCACCATTTGTTATCTTTTCGCCTGGAATTAAATTATATAAAATGACTTTTTCCACCTTTATTTACACATCGTAACCCACAACTTCCAAGTGAAAAAGAAATTCTACAAATTTCAGAAAATTAATTAAAAATACAAAACTAGAATATCTTGGTTGGATAAGTGTCCACCCCCCTTATAATAGCAATTGTAAATTAGCTCAGGTGTAACCAATCACCTTCAAAATCACACACCAAGTTAATTGGCCTCGACCTGTGTTAATTTGTCGTGATTCTGATTATTTCAGAATAAAATTAGCTGTTCCTGCAGGCTTCCTCTGCTGGGTAGTGCATTTCACAGCAAAGACTCAACCATGAGCACCAAGGAGCTTTCAAAAGACCTCTGGGATAAATTTGTGGAAAGGTACAAATCAGGGGATGGGATTGAAAATATTTCAAAGGCCTTGAATATCCCTTGGAGCACAGTCAAGACAATCATAAACAAGTGGAAGGTGTATGGTTCCAGCAAGACCCTGACTTGGTCAGGCCATCCCTCCAAACTGGATGACCAAGCAAGGAGGAGACTGATCAGAGAGGCCACCAAGAGACCAATGGCAACTTTGAAAGAGCTACAGGCCTCCATGGCAAAAAGGCTCATCACTGTGTGTATGTGACAACAATATCCCAAGCACTCCACAAGTCTGGCCTGTATGGTGAGGTGGCAAGAATGAAGCAATTACTCAAAAAAGCCCACCTTGAGTCCTGTTTGAGATATACAAAAAAACCACTCCAGAGATTCTGAAGCTATGTGGCAAAGAAATTTGTTGTCTGATGAAACCAAGATGGAAATTTTTGTCCGAAATGAAAAAAAGCGTTACGTTTGGTGCAAACCCAACATAGTACCACCCAAAGAACACCATCCTTACTGTGAAGCACATTGGTGGCAGCATCATGTTATGGGAATGTTTCTCATGAGCAAGGACTGGGGCACTTGTCAGGATAGAAGGGAAAATGGATAGAGCAAAATACAGAAAATTCCAAGAGGAAAACCTGCTGCCCTCTGCAAGAAAGCTGAAATTGGGACAGAAGTTCACCTTTTAGCATTACAACGACCTGAAGCACACAGCCAAAACTACGCTGGAGTGGCCCAGTCAGGGCCCCGACCTAAATCCGATCGAAAATCTGTGGCATGACTCAAAGATTTCTGTCCATCAATGCTCCCTACGCAACTTCACTGAGCTCGAACAGTTTTTTACAGAAGAATGGGCAAATATTGCTCAATCAAGGTGTGCAAAGCTGGTAGAGACCTATCGCAACAGACTCACAGTTGTAATTGCTGTCAAATGTGCTTCCACCAAGTATTAACTCAGTGGAGTGGACACTTATCCAATCAAGGTATTCTAGTTTTGTATTTTTAATTAATTTTCTGAAATTTGTAGAATTTGATTTTCACTTTGTAAGTTGTGGTTTACGATGTATAAATAAAGGTTGGAAAAGTCTCATTTTATGTAATTTAATTCCAGGCGAAAAGGTAACAAATGGTGAAAATTTTGAAAGGGGGTGTAGACTTTCTATAGGTACTGTACGTACATACAGTACTTACATACATATATATATATATATATATATATATATATATATATATATATATATATATATATATATATATATATACACATGGAATTTTCAAAATGTTATGGTGTTTGGAAGATCCCGGGGAGTCACATCCAGAGGAAGAGGAAGCCATTGAGAGAGTAAGCCGTTATGAGTGCAAGCCGCTGTAGGAACGAACAGGCTGGTGCTGCGGAGCAAGAGAGGACAAGACGCGGAAATTTTTCCCTGGACGCGCCGGCTGACACATTGATTCACGCTCTCTTGGAATACACGAAAGCAATCAACAATTACACCCTCCACCCGTTCAGGGCTGAGTTACTGACTCATATTCACGATCTCCTCCGTCACACCATGAGAATACACATGCACTTCTCCCCACACGACGCATCCATTCATCACCCTCTCTTCTTTCTCCCCCTCCCCTCTTTCATATTGGGACCAACATAAGCCCGCAGGCTTACATCGGGTGAGCGAGGGGTCACTAACAAACCCCACCTTCTTCATCTCTTTCTGTCTATCCCTCTTTCTTATCTCATTTACCCTGAGTGACTGAGGCACCTGTGTGCATAGCTTTGTGTTAAGTTGACTGACTAAGGGGCTTGTGTGCTTAAGGGTAAGATCTTTCTTTGTGACACTGTCTTGCTCTGTAAATAATTGTTTTGCCTGTATGTGTCCTTTTGGCTTTATAAACTTTCCAAACTGCCCGATTGTCTTTTTCTCCATTGATTAGACAATAGCGTGTAAATCGTAGATGGGAGTTATGCCCTGCTGTTTCGCTACAATTCGTCAAAAGCCAACATTCCACTTGCGGTATCGCTTGGCCATTCTTGATTGACAGTCATGGGGCACTGAGAACGCAGGCCTTATGTGGGGGGATTAATTTGCCAAGAAGGTAGCGTAGGATTCGTATGCAAGGACCCCACCGAAATTAATCGTCTCAGGAGGCGTTTGTGGTTGCTTAGCAACTTGTCATGCCGAGCAGTTATCTGCGGCTTATTGGCTTCAAGGTCATCAGTCGAGAAGCGGGTCCGAGAAGCTCCCTCCTCGTGACCCAGACCGGCGAAGCACAAATATATTTACTGTTGTGGATTTCGGAATCGGATCCGAGTAATGCACTCAACATTCACGTCCTCATACAGTTATTTCCATAAATGCATGTTCAGAATAGACCCATCCCCGTGTCTGGTGGGATTCTAACTCTTTGATGCATTGGAGAAGGGTAGAGAACAGGTTCCCTTTCTTTCTTATTGGACAACCTTTTCCTCTGTACGACACGTCCATGACGTGTGATTTAGCGCCGGTTCTCATTTCTGCGTGAGTGATATTCACCGTTCGTGCACGCAAGAGATCGCCATTAGCCCAACGGAGACTCATTCTATTCCCTTTCCATCAAGGCACGTTGGCTTGGGAATACACGATATATTTACACATTTTATTTTGGTAATCATTTTCACGTCGGACTTACAGGACATTTGAGTCATTAATCACCCCGCAAGCTTTTCCTGAACAGTTCATTCTGACGGTCAAACATGGCTGTGGTCTCGGATCATTTACCCACCTTTTTCCATTGACGTTCGACACCGACCTTCTTTCATAAACGTTTGGCACCCACCTTTTTCCATCGGCAATCAACGCCCCGTTCAGCAGCTCTTTGGATGCTAACTGGCTCTTCTTCGTGTCTGGCTGAACAAAGAGGTGATAATTGCCCATTGACGTTTTGTGAGCACTTCATGTTTTCGCTCGGTTGTTCCGGCAAATGGCAGCTTTCTGGCATTCGTCCAGCGCCCCAAGCATGGCGTTGTAAGCCAGGACTGTGTTAATTTGGAGTTGCATCTCGCTTGATGGTGAGGAGAGAATGATCGAGAATTGACGGTTGGAGGTCACGTGCAACGATGTGCCAATAGGCAAGTTGGATTTGGCTGAAGTCTGATTGAGGCTCCACCCACACTGGTCGCCTAAAAAAAGGACAGGGCTGCCTCGTTAGCAGTTGGTGAGAGATCCTGCTGGCAGTTGGTGAGAGATCCTGCTGACAGTTGGTGATAGCTCCTGACAGCTCCTAGGAGTTTGGGGGAGATCCTGCTGATGGTTGGTGACAGCTCCTGAGAGTTGGGGAGAGATCCTGCTGACGGTTGGTGACAGGTCCTGAGAGTTGGGGAGATATCCTGACGACAGTTGGTCAGAGATCCTAATATGAGTTGGTGAGAGATCCTGCTGACAGTTGGTGATGGCTCCTGAGAGTTGGGGAGAGATCTTGATGACAGTTGGTCAGAGATCCTGATCGGAGTTGGTGAGAGATCCTGCTGACAGTCGGTGATGGCTCCTGACAGCTCCTGATGTTTGGTGACAGCTCCTGATGGTTGGGGACAGCAGCAACAGCGGTTGGTGACAGTTGGACTGTTCCTCCTGGTTCTGCTCGGTACCTGGCTCTTGGTGTACCTGGTTCTTGGTGTACCTGGTTCTTGGCGTTCCTGGATCTTGGCGTATCTGGTTCTTGGCAAAAACTGGTTCTTCTTGTACCTGGTTCCTGGGGGTGACGACGTGACTTCGATTGGTGTTCGAGTCTATTTGCGGGTGGGTGCACGGTTAGGCAGGGCGCTGGCAGCGGAAACGAACCGGGTTGTGTAAAGCTCATTTGGAGAGGTAGACCAAGGCATGCTCACACATTTTGGGTTAGTTTAGTAGACGCACGACGACTTCTGCCTTGGTAAGCTGAGACCAGATTTCTTTTCTCCCTTGAATGATCTGATGGGTACCCTTGTCTCATGTTTAATTGTTAATTAAGGCATACTGATAAGCATCTGCTCTTTGTCCATTTTTCTATAAATGTTTGTTGAATTCTTTATTTGTTTGAGATAATTTTGTTGATTGAACATTTGATTGATTTGAGTTCATCCATTTAATCGATAAGGAAATAAAACGTTCTTCAGTTTATTTATTTTTCTTTATAATAAATTCCTTGTTTACGTTTCAACCTGTCCGCGATTATCATTTCCTTCCATTGATCCAGCATTGTCCGAACCTAGATAGATTGGGAGATTATAATTCCCAAACTAATTAACCTGTCATAGTCGGCGTACACCAGCAGTAAACGCTCGGCCACCCTACTTAAGATCTAATCAAGATAAGATTGGTGCATTGTCGAGGGTGCGTTCCCCAGTCAGGAGGCCACGTGACCTCTAGTTAAACAGCAATTTAGACGGTGGGCACTAGAACTCGTGGTTAATTGATTGGCATTTGTGGTTGTTAAACAACCCACCGTACCACAAAGTTAATTGTGAGCGGTGGCCCCAGGTCCAGCTCTTCCGAGGAGAAATGAGGATTAATCCCCTCATAATACACTCGGTACCTGTAGTCATAAAAAAAATTTGGAATATTTTTGAACTTAACAGCCGGCTTCATCAGGCACAATAGACCAATGTCCGTCCTTAATTCTGAGTCTCAGAAAACGAAAACCCGTGGCTTGCATTATGTTGTTTTCCTCGAAGCTCTCCACCAGGGGTCGAAACTTCAGCAAGCAAGGTAGCAGGTTTTCTTTGAGGCAGACATGGTTAAATCGCAGATGCAGGTACTCCATGGCACGTCGCTTGTAGGACTTCATGAACAGATGGCAAAGCTTCCAGGTTTGCACTCCATAAGCATCCGTTGTAGTGTGTATAAGATTGGGGTGGTTGGGATTACACATTTTTCAACAAGAAGAAGGCGTTTTCAACCAAAAGTAGAAAATTTGATCGACTCCGCTAATTTGAGCAAAAAAGCAAGAGCCGACCCGGTCTCAGACCACGTTTCGCCGGCTTCGCAGCCGGCTTCATCACGCACAACAGAGGCTTCATCACGCACAATAGAGGCTTCATCAGGAACCATTCTATTGTGCCTGATGAAGCCAACTGCGAAGCCGGCAAAACGTTCTCTGAGACCAGGTTTGCTCTCGCCTTTTTGCTTAAATTAGTAGTCGATCAAGTTTTTTTACTTTTGGTTGGAAGTGCCTTATTCTGATATATATATATATATATATATATATATATATATATATATATATATATATATATATATATATATATGTATGTGTGTGTGTGTGTATGATTGTAGTGACAAATATGAAGAGGAACAAGCTCAAATGAGCTAAGATCCTCATCCTCTTAATGATGACGTCATAAAAACGAATATGACGTCATTGTGATGTATCAGGTTTGCGATAAATTATCTGTGCTAATGCCCGCTTGATTCCCGCAAACAAAATTCAAACAGCTTGCCTAGTTTTGGAGATAATGGTATAGGCGATTTCCATTAGCGGTGATATTATGACGTCAACTTTTTTTCTCGGAAGAATTTCCAAAATCGGAGATGGTTACTGCCTGCGCGTGGGCTTTCTGCATATACATGGCAAGTTTCGCGAAGATCTGATGAAAACTCTGGGTTGTGAAACCAAAAATGTCAAAATATAGGAATGACGTCAGAAAAATTGATATGACGTCATAGTAATGCATCATATGTGCGGTAATTCATCTCTGCTAATGCCCTGTTATTTTCCTGCAAACAGAATTCAAAAAGCTTGCCTAGTTTCGTAGATAATTTTTTAGACGATTTCTATTAGCGGAGATATTTTGATGGCATAACTTTTTTTTCTAGGAGGAATTTTCAAAATCGGAGATGGTTACTGTCTGCGCAGGGTATTTTTACATATATATGCCAAGTTTCAGGAAGTTTCGATGAAAACTGTAGGCTGTGAAACAAAAAAGTCCACAAGAAGAAGATGAAGAACAACAACGTGAGTAGGACTTAGAGATCCTCCACGAGGATCTAAAAGCGTGATGAGTGTTATGAAAGGAAATATTTAGTCATGGGGAGAGGGAGATGTGAGTGTGAGTAAAGGAAATAAATGTACTGCAGTCGTGGGGAGTGATGCGTAATCATTCAGCTATTTTGTAATCTCATCAGATGTTCATAGTGTGACTGTGACTACTTCGCAGCCTCAAAAATGTGATCGCTTACTCAAGTGATTGCACACTAGAATAAGTCCTTTGCTCATGTACTGACCAATAAGAAATAGGAGTCTCTCATTTGTGAAAGATCCTGTGTAATCGAAATTGTAAAAATAAGCAGAAAACAACCAGCACACCGTTTGCATTCCTAATACATGTGATATGTAGTATGTAGCACAAGATGTGGAGCCATTCTGTTAATTCTCTGAATTGGCACAAAGTGTAAATCCTGCATGTTTGAAAACCAGAGGAAATGAGTCATTTAAAAATGATTGATATTGTGACTATCGCTATGGTAACCCTGACTAAACAGGTAATCTTAAGGAAAATACAATATACATGCAGAAAAGGATATTCAGTCATTCTATACCAAAAATAATTCCTTGATTTTCATTGGAAAGGTCCAGTATTTAATTGTTTTTGTCCATGTTTTTCAGATAATGTGGAGGTTTCTTGAACCACCCTGGCGAAAAGGGGCCAACTCCTTTATTTTCACGGTACGTAACCCGAAAGCGGAATGACTTGGCTCTTTGCTCGTACAGTATACTTATTCAAGTGGAAGATCAAAAATGCTGTTGTACTTTATTATTTTTAAATATTTATGTTTATTATAAAAACAAAGCCTGGTGTTGGCTTCACGGTTAAAGTGGCTGCCTTAAGATCTTAGGGTCTTGAGTTTGAGCTCCTGTCCCACCATTAAAATAATACAAAGTGGATTGACAGTTTATCATCCTTCCGAGGTCAGTGAAATGAGTACCAGTGTACTGTCAATAGAGGGCACTGCATCAGCAGCACAGACACCCCCCCAGAAAATGATGCAACCAGCAGCCACAGGCTGCACATGATAGCTATGATAAAACAAAGGTTTGGTTGAGTTCTTGTCCCATCTGAATTGATCTTTAGATGACAGGTGTAGTTAATACATTCATTATGGAAATAACATACATGGGCTGTAAAACACATTTACCTTTGTTGGCCATTTGTCCTTTTGCTCTTTTCTATTATGCTAATGGTTATCTTTACCAGCTTATTGGAGTCAGGAGACGTTCCATAATCATACACAGCCAGCACAATCAAAATCACATACAGCCAGTTACAGTCAGAATCACACACAACCAGTTACAGTCAGAATCGCACAGAGACATGTACAGTCAGAATCACAAACAGCCAGGTGCATTCAGAATCAAACACAGACAGTTATAGGCAGAATCCCAAAGAGTCAGGTGCAGTCAAAATCACGAACAGCCAGTTACAGTCAGAATCGCACAGAGCCATGTACAATGAGAATCATAAACAGCCAGTTAGTCAGAATCACACACAACCAGGTACAGACAGAATCACCCACAGCTATGTACAGTCAGAATTTCACACAGTCAGAATCACACAGCCGGGTGCAGTCAGAAACAGACACGGCCATGTACAGTCAGAATTCTAAACAGCCAGGTGCAGTCAGAATCACATATAGCTACATACACTCAGAACCACACTCAGACATGTACAATCAGAATCACCCTCAGCCATGTACAATCAGAATCACAAACAGCCAGTTACAGGAGGAATCAAACACAGACAGTTACAGGCAGAATCACAAACAGCCAGGTGCAGTCAGAATCACAAACAATTAGGTGCAGTCAGAATCACACACACATGCACCCACACTGGGTACAGTCAGAATCACACACATCAATGTACAGCCAGAATCACACACATACATGTACAGTCAGAATCACACACATCCATGTCCAGTCAGAATCACACACACATCCATGTCCAGTCAGAATCACACACACATCCATGTACAGTTAGAATCACACACATCCATGTACAGTCAGAATCACACACATCCATGTACAGTTAGAATCACACACATCCATGTACAGTCAGAATCACACACATCCATGTACAGTCAGAATCACACACATCCATGTACAGTCAGAATCACACACATCCATGTACAGTCAGAATCACACACATCCATGTACAGTCAGAATCACACACATCCATGTCCAGTCAGAATCACACACATCCATGTCCAGTCAGAATCACTCACATCCATGTCCAGTCAGAATCACTCACATCCATGTCCAGTCAGAATCACACACATCCATGTCCAGTCAGAATCACACACATCCATGTCCAGTCAGAATCACACACATCCATGTACAGTCAGAATCACACACATCCATGTCCAGTCAGAATCACACACATCCATGTACAATCAGAATCACACACATCCATGTCCAGTCAGAATCACACACATCCATGTCCAGTCAGAATCACTCACATCCATGTCCAGTCAGAATCACTCACATCCATGTCCAGTCAGAATCACACACATCCATGTCCAGTCAGAATCACACACATCCATGTCCAGTCAGAATCACACACATCCATGTACAGTCAGAATCACACACATCCATGTCCAGTCAGAATCACACACATCCATGTACAATCAGAATCACACACATCCATGTCCAGTCAGAATCACACACATCCATGTCCAGTCAGAATCACACACATCCATGTCCAGTCAGAATCACACACATCCATGTACAGTCAGAATCACACACATCCATGTACAGTCAGAATCACTCAGCTAGCACCCACACATGTGCCACCATTTGTTTATATTTTTGGATTTTGCCCAATTATATCGTGCCCGAAGTCCTTTAACTCCAATAAACAAAGTACACAACACGATGCACATCAAACATTTCGAAATCGGATTTACTTTTGGCCAGGCATGACCAGTGGAAACGTTTACTTCTGAATCGTGAGGAGGGGGCTACACAGGTCACGTGCCCAGCACACAGGCTCACAGTCCCGGTCCGGACGGGAAGCTGGCACCATCCCAGCACGGACACAAGGGTTTTCAGAGGCAGCAAGCATTGACCTTCAAATCCTTGGATCCGTTTTATTGAACTGTCGTTTTACAGAACCATTCTCTTCTTGATATCGATAGACTCGCAGAGCACTTCAATATCCTTCTGATGGGGAGCTACGAACTTATCCAGGCAATTATTTGTCCGATTTGAGTGCGGGATGAAGGACGACATTAAATAACATATATATATATATATATATATATATATATATATATATATATATATATATATATATATATATATGTCCAAAAGTGATCTCATTAAAATAAACAGATAAGAGGGAGAAAGTTGAAGAGTACAGCTGGCTAGTCCTCTTCCAGATTGAACCTTGTCACGGATTTATGAACAAATCTTTTTAAAAAAAGGACTCGTCACGTGACCACAAACTTTTATGGGATCCTGTATCAGTCTGAGATGGAGTCAGCCTTCCATGTGGAATGCGCACCCCCTAATGGTCATTGTGTTACTTGCACGTTTTATATACAAGGTGTTCGTGCATACCCCCAGTACCTCCATTCTGATAGAAAAATAGTCCGAGCAGGGATTTTGAGTCGGGGTTCAGGTGAGACATGTTTTTAATTGGCTGGAAAAATGAACGGGCTGGAAACAACCTTGAAACTACTCAAATAGGCAGTGAAAGAGACAGGACACTTGGTTATGGCAGTGAAAACACCCCCAATGGCAATAGGCAGGACATATAGCCTGATAATCTGACATATAGCCTAACATTTGAGTTCTCAACGGATTTCGGTAGTGGGAGGGTTCAAACTTTCAAAATCCATCAGGTGACTTTTTTGGAAATGCTCAGGTATCACGTAATCAATGACATCATCAAATGTGAATAATCAGAACAAAATCATCTGTAACTTTGCATTGGTAAGCTATTTTGAAATAGGAATAACATACTTCGACTCACTTTGTGACAAGCTTTCATTTGATATTATATGCAGTTTTTGTGGATTTGCTGAGATTAGCATTTTTATGTGATGACGTCATCACAACTGTGGATTTCACAAAAGGGATTTGTTGACACTGAACCATTGAGTTTTTGCTAAAAGAAAAAAAAAACCCACTAAAAGCAAGTTTTAACAGCTGGCAGTTTGGTGTTTCTAATTGCCTGATGTTTAAAATGGTTACAAAATTTGAAGATGACATCTGTCTAACGATTAGTCAAACTCGAAGGGCACTCGGCAGAGCAGATACCTCCACCACGTAATGCCTGATCCACGAGAACATGTCGGGACCAATAAATTTTTGAAATATACTATACATCGTTTTTGGCCCTGTCTCTCAATGGTGAAGAATCACTTTAAAACTAAAAAAATAAATAATTCTCATATCCAGATCTGGATTCAGATCTTCACCAAAATCTAATCATTTCGTCCTTGTCACACACCCAACCAGCCCACCAAATTTAATCTTGATCCGTCCACAACTTTTTGAGATATCCTGCACACAGACAGACAAACAGACAAACAAACAAATGAAAAATCACTCAGAG
>NC_140978.1:45248118-45250618 GCF_056783735.1 Eptatretus burgeri | reverse complement strand
TTGAGAGCCTTGTCCAAGTTCTCCCTGGTTGATGTGTGGAGAATCCGCAATCTTTCTCTCCGCCAATACACGTGGAGTCGGTGTTCAAAAGGCCACGTATCACTTGCAAGATTGGACCGTTTCTACATCAACAGTACCTTTTTAAATGTTGTGAGCAATATGGACATTATTCCGAGCGGCTTCTCAGACCATCACATGGTCGCACTTCGGATTCACCAACCAGTTCGGAATCGTGGTGCTGCCTACTGGACCTTCAACGCAAGCCTCTTGGATGACCAACTGTTTGTCGATGCCTTTGGTGTGTTCTGGAGAGCCTTGCTCCAACGTAAAACTTCCTTCCCCTGCCTTGGAAAATGGTGGGACAACGTCAAAGTGCAAATAAGATCCTTTTGCCAACAATATGGAGCCTACCACACCAAATATGACTCTGCCCTTCAATCCTTGCTTGCCAAAGAAATATTATATTTGCAGACCAACCTCTTGGCCTCAAATCATGAAAGAACCAACCTCTTGCTGGCGAAGAAAAAAGCTCTTCTTGCTGGACTTTGTGCAAAGCAAGCCAGAGGAGCGCTGATTCGTCTCCGACTGGAGAATTTGTGCTACCTGGACACCTCCTCTAAGTTCTTTTTTGGACTGGAAGATCAAACAAAGAGAAGTCAGCAGATAACTTCAGTAAGGACAAAGGAAGGAAGGATAACACACAATCAAAAAGATGTCAGAGCCTCACTCAGACACTACTTTACTGAACTTTATCATGCTCCGAAAATCGACAACAAAATGGTAACAGTGCTGACTTCTTCCTTACCTACCTTGTCAAAATCTGCAGTTCTACAAATGGACAAGGAAGTAACTTTGGAGGAACTCCAAGCTGCTCTTCAAACTCTACCCTCGGGTAAGGCCTTGCGCCTGGATGGAATTCCTGCGGAATTTTATAAAACCTTTTGGGACCTCCTCGGACCAGAACTACTTGAGGTTATAATCGACGGTCGACGATCAGGCTCACTGCCATTAAGCTGCCGGAGGGCTGTCCTCGCCCTTATCCCCAAAAAAGGAGACCTTCAGCAACCACACAACTGGCGTCCCATCTCTTTACTCTGTGCAGACTACAAAATATTTTCCAAGGCCCTTGCCAACCGCCTTAAAGCCATAATCGAGGAGATCATACACCCAGATCAGTCTTACTGTGTCCCGAAGAGGACAATTCATGACAGTATCTTCATTGTGCGTGATATAATTGACATCTGTTCTCTTGAGCAAAGGAATGTCGGGTTGGTGTTCTTAGATCAAGAAAAGGCCTTTGATACCATTGATCATTTTTATCTTTTCTCTGTTTTACGGGGGTTTGGTTTTGGGGAAAATTTTATCTCTCATGTGCAGTTACTGTATAGCAACACTTTTAGTCTCTTAAAGGTTAACAACATTTTATGTCCCCCTTTCCCGGTTAATAGAGGCATTCGTCAAGGGTGCCCTCTTTCTGGCCTCCTGTACTCTCTTGCGATTGAGCCTTTGCTCGTTCGGTTGCGTGCACGTCTTCTCGGTTTCCTTCCTCAACCAATGGCGAACCCGTTTAAAGTGATTGCTTATGCAGATGATCTTTGTGCAATCGTTCGCTCGAATGAGGACATCTCAGCCTTGGTCCGTTGCATTCATGAATTTGGTTTGGCAAGTTCCACAAAAGTGAACTGGGGAAAAAGCAGAGCTCTCCATCTTGGTCCACAAAATGGCGCCATTCCTCCGACTCTTCCCAAGAAACTTAAATGGGAAAGGGATGGAATTCTTTACCTAGGCGTCTTTCTTGGAACTGAGAACTTCATTTTAAAAAACTGGGAATCTCTAATAATTAAAACTGAGCGACGTTTACGAAAGTGGAAGGGCTTACTTTGTCAACTCTCCTATCGGGGCCGAACCCTTGTTATCAACAACCTTGCAGCATCAATGCTTTGGCACGTTTTTATAGCACTGCAGCCCCCAGATTTGTTTCTTTAAAAATTACAATCAATTCTTATTGACTTCTTTTGGGGAGGAAAGCATTGGCTCCAACCTGGTGTGTTAAACTTGCCTGTTACTGAAGGAGGACAGGGGCTGATTGCTATTACCAGCAAGGTGATGGCTTTTCGCCTCCTTTCGCTTCGCAGACTGCTGTACACGGACGTCTCGTGGAAGGCCTTGGCTCACTGCCTGCTTCGGCAGGCGGGGAAACTCGGCTACGATCAGCAACTGTTCCTTATTGACACCAAGAAAGTTGATATAGCATCAGTCCCCCTGTTTTATAGAAGCATGCTGAAGGCATGGCAGGCAGTCACTGTTCGCCGAAATAACAATGACTACTCCCTGGAAATGTTCTTAAATGAGCCTATCTTTTTAAACCCCATTTTTGAAGGGGTCTGCAGCAATTATATTCTTGTGCAGAAGTTTATTGATGCTGGATGTACGAAGGTAAAAGATCTCACAACTCCTTCTCCTTATAAGTGGAAGCCAGCTGCTGACGTCGCTGTGGCCA
>NC_140978.1:45205618-45240618 GCF_056783735.1 Eptatretus burgeri | reverse complement strand
TCATTATCAGACATATCTGGATTTTCATTATCAGACATATCTGGATTTTCATTATCAGACATATCTGGAGTGGTGTTCAAAATTTCTTCCATTTCATTATCAGGCATATCTGGATTTTCATTATCAGACATATCTGGATTTTCATTATCAGACATATCTGGATTTTCACTATCAGACATATCTGGATTTTCATTATCAGACATATCTGGAGTGGTGTTCAAAATTTCTTCCATTTCATTATCAGGCATATCTGGATTTTCACTATCAGACATATCTGGATTTTCATTATCAGACATATCTGGATTTTCACTATCAGACATATCTGGATTTTCATTATCAGGCATATTTGGAGTGGTGTTGAAAATTTCTTCCATTTCATCAAACAAGCTTTCAAAGCTATCGTATGAGTGTAGGCTCACAGCATCCTCATAAGACAAATCTCTTTCAGGATAATCGGATGTCTTCTTATTGCAATCCATCACAAACGATGGAGAACTATTGCGATCCGTTGCAGTATCTACTACGCAATTTTCTTTTACCTTGACATACATGGATTTCTTGCAATAAATTACTTACGTAAAACCATGAAGATTTCGCATTTAGACAATGACATTTTCCTTCGTATACCCATGAAACATGGTTACTATGGATGAGTACATCAAACTATTGCTTGCAGAAAAGCAGATACAGGAGCCTCCCCAAGGTGCTGTACAGAGCATTTTGGATGAGCCCATTCTGGAAGCAGTGAGAAAAACACCTGCTTAAACCACTGCTTTCAATGAAATACCGACCTTCTGCTCTGCCACGAAAGAGGAAAGAGAGAAAGCGGAAGGCCATTCTGGGAAAGTTTTATCCCATACCTCCCCAGAAAACCCAGACAGTAGATAGCTACCAAAAAGACATTCTCGAGCTGTCCAAACACGAGGAACAAAAAGGTGACCTCACATTCGAAAAGACCCCCTGGGCCATTGGACATTTCTGCGAGGGTGGCAGATGGATGTTCCAAAATTTCATCGACTAAAGGCCGATCCTAAATCCTTCGTGGAAGGTGTGTGCCCCCAGATTCACCAGAAACTGGTGGAAGAGATCCTCGCCTTAAAGGGGGTTAAATTTCAGCTTGCTTTAAAGGTTCTGTTCCAGAAGGGAAAGATTGACAAGGAGGGGAAGGAGTGGGTGTATATGCCTGCATTACTCCGGCACAAGCAGGAGGCCATCTTACAGGCCCATGAGATCGACGGTGCACTTGATACGGCTTTCCCATACATCCTGGAGACCCTTCAAAAGTGGATGAGTCATGGCTCTGGCTGGGAGGTTGACAGAGTGGAACTACTGTGCTCTCAGAAACAAGAAAGCAGTGGTCAATGTGAAGAACATGGATGACCATTGCCTCAGGTGGGCCCTCCGGTCTGCCCTGTTCCCAGTGGACCATAGGGAGCATGCAATCAGACCCACCAAATGCCCCACAGAAGATGGCCTGGATTTCACAGGGATCGATGCACCTACACTGATCTCAAATTGAGAAAGGTGAAAGACAGAACATCTTAGCTCTCAATGTTTTCGGTTGGGACAAGAGTGTAGTTATTCATAGGCTCAGCAAGCAGCGTGAAGGCATCTCACAGATCAACCTCCTGCTAATCGAGAAGGCTGACAAGTTTCACTACACCTGGGTAAAGGACCTCAACCGCCAACTTCACGATCAGAGTAAGTACAATGGGCGCAAACAATTCTGTGAGAGGTGTCTACATGGGTACTCCCTTGAAGAGCTGCTGGAGGCGCATGGACCAGAATGTAAGGGCATCGGGCAAACCGCTATGAGGGTTGAGATGCCAGAGGAGGGGAAAAACATAATCTTCCTTCAGAACTCCCTTCTGAAGCAGCAACCAGCTCCCTTCAATATTTATGCTGACTTTGAGGCCCTTACCACCAAGATTGATTGGCCAGAGTTCAAGCCTGACCAGAGCAACTCACAGAAATAAGTTTCGGGTACGCTAAACATTACTTTGACGTGTTTCGACTTATGAGTAACTTACAAGTAAAGTGTGTCGACGTGTGTCAACGATCGCATAATGTGCCTACAACTTATGGCCAGCGTATGCAGAACGTGTGCATCATACGCTGGCATACGTCGAAAAATTTTCAGCATGCTTAAAATTTGTCGACGTACTCGGCGTACTACGACGTATGCCAGCGTGCTCTTAACATATACAAAACGTACCCATAACGTATTCGATGTGTTCCAACGTATTCGGCAAATTTTTCATACGTCGGCATACGCTGGCTAAAACGTCAAGGTGTGACAGCGGCTTGACACTTCGATGTCTAGTGTGGTTATGATTTGAATCGTCGAGCGGCAGCCTTTTAATAGCCTATGCCACGTGACCGTCGGCGATACGCTGCTGCGCTATGCATAAGTTAGACTCGTTAGGCATAGGTTGTGAACGCCGACAACACGCTAAGCATTCGTTGGTATAAGTTATCTATATGTTATCGAAACGTTCTGTGTACGTTACTAATACGTTATGCATACGTCCAACTCGTTCTGAATATGCCCAAAACTGGAAAAAAAATAGTTAGTTCATTAATAGTTCAGCATACGCCAGCGTTTTACATACATTTTGATACGTTGCCATACGCTGGCTAAAACGTCAAGGTGTGACAGCGGCTTTACTCTGGGCTTCTTAGATTGCGACAATTTAATCATTTTCACAAAGTCAAGCTTTCAACCCAAATATCAACGACTCTCACAAAGTTTCAACGCAGGTCTTCAAAAAGAAGACATCATCGGTTTGTTCAAACTTCAAAACAAGACAAATGATTACAACATCGAAGATGTCGTACGGCTATTTTGCAAAACCCAAAAGAAAAAGAAATGAAACCCTCCAATATCTTGTATTCTTAGCGATAACATGGATGACATACCCGCAACACAAAATTTGGAGAAATCAAACAAGAACCACGTTATGTTCGATGATTGTGTAAATGAAAAAAACAACCAAAACGGTAATGAATATATACTATACCAGAGGGAGACATTCCTCTTGTAATTGTATTTATCTATCACAGTCATACTTTCAACTTCCACGTCGCTCAACAAGAAATAATGCAAATAACTTCATACTCTTCAAGCTAAACGTGAGAGATACGCAGAATTTTTGGAGAGATAACTGTTCAACAGTATGTTGTATAAGCTAATTTGAAGAGTTCATGAAGCACACAAAGGGCAAATATAAATATCTTGTTGTTAAAGAAGATCAGATGCTTTATGATATTTTCCAATAAATCGATGGATGCACAAGAACGAGCAAGAAGATTTAAGGAACATCAAAGGTGGGTTTCGGTTTCCAAAGTGGCTCAACAACACCAAGACATCCGGAAGAAACGGAGGCAAAAACTAAGGGGCGAAGAAGCGTTTGAAAGGAAACAAGAGAAATACTCTAAACCGCTTCTGAAAGCTTCTCAACAGAAAATGGTACTAACGGGGGTTTCCACAACTCCTTCATTAGAATACACCCCAAAAAAAGCTTCAAATGATGGAGCAAGAACGAAAAGATAGAGGAGAATTAGAATATGATGATGAGGGATTATTCCAACAACTGGAGGAGGCAAATCAACCTCCCAATGATGTTGTGCGAGCTCTTCAAAACAATGAACATTCAGCCGATTCAAAAACCATCGCGGGTCTCATTCAAACAGAAGAACCAACAATGTTCCATCTTGTCAAACAGAAGGTATTGATATTTCATGATAAATTGGCATTCCTAAGCTCTGCTCAATCAAATGTTAAACTAACTCCAAGATTCGTGTTTCTTCGAACAAAAGATGGGTATCAGGAATCAACTTGTTTTGCTGAACCGTTGAATTTGAAAAAAAAGAGGATGATGGAGAACACATTGATTTACTGGACTCACTTGGCTATGGGGTTTATGTTGCTGGGAGAACAAAGAAGAATGAGAAGGAAAAACGTTATTGATGCGTTAAGTAAGTTTGGTTCAGGTTCAGGTGTTAGCTTTCTTCCAAATGGCACAGCACAGCTAGTTAATAGACTGCTATTACTATCAGGTAGTAAGAAGGCTGGAAACAACAATTGCTTTAATGAGGCTTCAGCCATTTTAGACCAGTGGCGCTGGTGTCAACAATGAAGATCGAAGTTGGCGCTGGTGTCGAGACTTGGTATTCTCATTGCTGGACTTGGTATTCCAATGGTGGTGTGGCAAAGGAGATTGACCATGTGCTCATTGATGGTCGCTGGAGGATGATCCAGAACTGCAGGATATACCGGAGTGCTCAGTTCCTCATATCAATACTGACCAGAGACTTGTTGTCGCAACTCTTAAGTTGAAGCTTAAATCCAGGAGAATGGTACCATCCCAGTCCAGGCTGGATGTTGGCAAACTCAACGATGAGAGGGTAGCTGAGGAGTTTGCGAATAGGCTGAGTAGAGATTTGGGGGGTCTGGGTGCTTTGAGGGATCCTGAAGAGTTGTGGAGTGCCTTCAAAACCACCATCCTTGATGTTGCCGGTGGATGTCTTGGAACTCATCGTAGGGCGAAGAAGAATTTTGTCTCTCAAGCGACACTGGATACCATTGACCAGAGTCGCAGGGCCAGGCTGAATGGCATTAATGAGCTGTTCAGGGAGCTGAGGCGTAAAACTGCACGTGTACTAAGGGTGGACAAGGAGGCCTATGTACAAGGAATCTGTGAGGGGGTAGAGCATCACCTGTGGTCAAGTGATTCTCGTCCTGCTTACAGGGGAATTCGCACATTGCGTTCATCCAAGCCCATCCCTCGGTGTACTGCAGTGAGAACAGATGGTGGTAGGCTCTTGAGAGAGGAGTCCAAAGTGAAGGCCCGCTGGGCCGGTTACTTTGAGCGGTTGTACCAGGCTGATCCACCAGCTGTCAAGTTGGATGTCAGGGGTGTTACAATCACTGTTACTAACCCTCCAATCAATTGTGGTCCCCCTTCATTTGTGGAAACACGGGCTGTGGTGAACCGGTTGAAATGGGGTAAAGCTCCAGGGATCTGTGGCATCCATGCTGAACATCTCAAGGCTAGTGGAAATGCTCTACTCGTGTCGCTGCTTGCAGTTCTGTGCTCTGCCTGGAACACAGGCATCATCCCAACTGACTGGAAGAGGGACCTTGTTGTTCCTTTCTGCAAAGGGAAGGGTGATCACCATGACTGCACCAACTACCAAGGGGTGACGCTGCTCTCAGTGCTGGGCAAGGTCTTTGCTTAGATAATTCTTAATATGGTTTGCCAACATTTGCTTGAGCAACAGCGTCCAGAGCAGTTAGGCTTTACACCAATGAGGTCGATTGACCGTATCCTTGCTCTTTGGTTCCTCACCAAACGCAGCCGAGAGTTTCGGCAGGGGCTGCTTGCAGTCTATGTTGATCTCTGCAAAGCGTTTGATTCAGTGAATCGGGATGCCCTCTGGAGGATTAATGGTCTTCGTGGGGTGCCACCAAAACTCATCGATCTGATGTCTGAACGATACTCTGGTACTGAGAGTGTTGTGAGATGTGGTGGTACCATCTCTGACTTATTTCCAGTTGTTAGTGGAGTTCGTCAGGGGTGTGTACTGGCCCCTACACTTTTCAGCACTTGTATGAGGTTACAGAGAGATTCACTTACCTTGGCTGTGATATTCATGTCTCTGCTGGCTGTGAGCCAGAGGTCAACAGACGTCTTGGTCAGGCCTGGGGAGTCATGGATTCACTGGATCATGGGATGTGGCACTGCCGGTACCTGTGCAGGAGGATGAAAATCCGAGTCTTCAGGTGCCTGGTGCTTCCAGTCTTGCTCTATGGATGTGAGACTTCGACTCTAACCAGGGATCTGAGATGGAGACTTAAATACTTTGGTACCAGGTCTCTTCAGAGAATTCTTAGCTTTCGCTGGTCAGACTTTGTGTCCAACGAGCAGTTGCTGAGGGAGACTGAAATGAGATTTGTTACCTGCACAGTCCGTGAGTGTCAGCTGTGGCTGTATTGACATGTGGCTCGTTTCCTGACGCTGATCCTGCTCACCAGATTCTCTCAGCGAGGGAGCCTCGTGAGTGGAGGAGGCCAATTGGCCGACCACGTGCCTTGTGGTTGCAGCAGGTTGATTGGCATCTCAAGGAGATGGGGATGGGCCAGGCATCTGCCTGGGGGATGGCCAGACGGTGGAAAGTGGACGCAGCGACGCACTGCTCCAGTGCATGCTCCCATACCTGACCTGACCTTCCAATCTCTCTCTCCATCCCTCCTAACCCTTCTCCTCCCACGCACCTTCCGACAGCGCAACCACGCACACATTGCATGACCAATTCCATTCCAGCGCTAGCGAAGGAGTCTTCCTCACTGTGCTATTTCAGCACTGCCTCACAAGTCAGTCACAGATGGCTAATCATTCCACAGTGGGTGTGCTCCAATCAGGGAAATTATATGGCTTCATCTTCTTCTTGCATATGACAGGCTGAGTCAACCCCACCTGGTGCTCATTCAGTGGCAAATGGGGCTCAAACACAGAACCCTAAGATCCCAAGCCAGCCACCCTAACCACTAAGCTAACACTGGACTTACTATATCGCTGAACAAAGCACCACATGTGCAACGTGGCATCGGCTCCAAGAGAAGGACTGAGCATGCGCCGATAAGAAAGTAGCACACGAAGGAAAAAGGGTGCTGCGGTGACCTTTGCTCCCAAAAGCCATGTTTCGCCAAAAAGGAATAAAAGCCAGTGAATTCCAAGCATCAGGGCTGCTGCTTTGCATCTGGGGAGCGAAACAAGACAAGTGTAACTTTTGCATGTCGGGAACGGTACAAGACGAGCTGTGCCACAAGATGAACCTCTATAAGGGTGAACCTCTGCGGAGACGAGCAGGCTGTTGCCACGAGGTAGAGAGTGGGTGAACAGCGCAGGTTCCCTGGACGCAGCAGCATATTTGGACTACCTCGGGATCGGTTATATCTTCGGCCGGCGATACTGCTGCCAAACTGTCCAAGTGACTTTTGCATGAACGATGTCCGACGCAAAAAAGATAACCTGGCTCGGATGAGGCATCCCAGGCCTCGTTGTTGTTCGATATTGGTGTGAGTGAATATTTGTCCTGGTTAAGCTCACCGTTACCGAACCACAACTTTACCCACAGACCGTTGATGCTGTTCAGAGTTATGCGAAACACAGACAGACAATTCTCACACCCCAATAATTTTTGCAGGATAGTACACATTTTCTTGGCTGCTGGTTTGGTTCACTCTGTAATGCAACATCACTACGATATTGTTGCATGAGAAGTATGGAACACAACTTATCGAGTTTCTCTCCATTCTTGGGTTGGGAAAAAGCTTGAGCTTTGTGGCGATCTCTAAGTGGATAATTTGGCTGAAGCCGAGCCAAACAAGGTCAAGGCTGTTTATTCCTGATAGATAAAACACCATGCAACCCATTCCTGCATAAAATTGACTTTTTGGAATGCTAGCTGCATTTTCCATCCAATAATCATGTAACTTTGTTGAAAAAAAATTATCCATGGGTAGGTGCTCATACGTTGAAAGTTTCGTGTCAATCACTCTCGCGGTTGCGGAGAAAACAAATTTAAAAGCGAATAAATATGAAAAAGTGAGGGCCTCGGTCAACGCTCCACAGCGGTCAAGGATGGTTGCGGATGCCTTTTACTAATACAAGCATATAATATCCGTTGCTTCGCTGACAAGAATACCAATCTTACTTAGATGGCTAATCTATGGGGCAAGAACAAAAAAAGGATTCCTGGGAGATCCTGTGGGGGATAACCAGCATTGCAAGTTGGCGTTAAAATTTCAACATGTGTACCCATGTACCCGTACACACGAACCTTCCTTTTTTTCTTTCTCTTTTGTGCCACAAACTTTCCTTGGGGTTCCCTGAATCCACCGTCGTTGGATTCACTGAAATTGGTTAATCCATTCTCAGGTTATAACACGACAGGCACGGTTCCTTTTATAATACAGATATATCTCCACGGTGTATTTTAATGAAGATCGGGAGAGAATGGTGAACTTGAACATCATCTGGAGCAGCAGAGCCAAAGGTCTAATCATGTTCAAAATGTCCACAGAAAGTAAAATTACGAACACCTGTTTCTTTGTGCTAAAATTTGTACAATTCAATGCTCGGTAGCTTGACTTTTGATACCCATTCCATGAACACAATTATATAAACTTCAATTTCCTGTCTTCATTGCATGCAGTCCAGCAGGACATTTGTTCTCCAGGTAAACCACCACAGATGTGAAGAACTTGCCTTCAATTATTTATTTATTTATTTAACTCCACCCCCTTTTTTGGCCCCAAACTGCACAGATTAAACCATAAACTGCAGCAAAAGACCCTCACAGGGTCCATGGCAGGGTTACAGAACACACTGGCGCTCCGCCAAATATCAAGGTCCGTGGCATTTCATAAGGAGTCGGTGTTCGGTGGTTAAACGCGGAACTTTTAATTTATATGCTCAAAAAACAAAAAGTGGACAAAATACATCACATAATTCAAACATCCATTTAAATATCCCATAACTTGAATAACTAAAAGGCTTAAGGTAAGTAAGTGATGATGTGAAGAATTGTTACAGATCACTTGAGTGTGCACTTTTGTCTTACACACCATGTTTCCATCAGTTCAGTGGAAAGAGAAAATATCTTACACAAGTGAGCTTTGGCTGGTGAAAGGTAAACAGGCAGAGTCTGTGCATGCATTTGCAAGGCGGGTTTCCATGCAGGAAAGCAGAAATAGGAGATTTAATGAATGCTAAGAGAGCTTGGTATATTCACTCACAGAAGCAAAGAGGAGATTCAAAAATGGAATGAAAAGAAACACAGAGGCCCAAGCAGTGTTTGTGAAGAAGAGGCAAACAAAACGTAAATTAAACAGTCAACTAGCTTTGCTAGCTTAGATCCAAGAGTTGACCTTGAACAATAATACATCCTCAAACATGAAGGAGAGTGAGGAATACCAGACTCATCAAGGCTCATGTTGGTCGATGTCAGCATGTAGTTCAAATGATAGGTTGTATCAACTGAAGGTTGACAAAGGTATGCTTACAATGGTGGTTAGCATATCTTTGTCAACTTTCAGTTGATCAAACCACCTGAAGGATAATGTGATTTTGATTACCTGATGCACATGCATGACCACGATTCCACAATCTCAATTGCACACAACGAAAAACAAACCCTTCTGAATTTGACATTCAATCCAAAAAAAATGTAATCGTTAGTTTAAAAAAAAAATGCACAATACACAGCTTTGTACAGAGAAGAATATCTGTTCAACCACAGTCATACTTGGTTCACAATAATACATGGATGTGTATTATACTGTATACAATTATTCCATTTAAAACCAATAATGACAGGCTGACTGAAATGAAATGAGCATTTATACTTGTTCATACAAGAGTGAAAGTGTCATTCTTGCAAATTTCCATTTTGTCGAGGAGAATAACATTTTTGATATCTGCAGGTGATGAGGTAACCTAATCCCAGCAGGTGCATCGGCCGCTATTCAGGAAGGTTCATTATTCTATGTGTTGCTCAGGACATGTGAAGAGGCAGGAACAGGACCGCCTTCTGTCCCCAGGCGGTCTTTGGGCCAGGCTTGACTTTACCATTGCGTTTGAGTCCGACATACCAGCCATACTCTGTGAACTTTTCTGATCGATAAGAGTTGTAATGATTTTCCTCAAGAGTCTCCTGAAAATAACATTCATCGGAAACTTGTTCCTACAAAGGACAAAAGGGACAAGGAAAGAGCATGTGATCTGGGTAGATGCACATAATCATGGCAAAAGCAAAAGCAAAAGCAAAACTTATCAAAAAAGCTAAATATCTTTAAAACAAAAAAGAGAGAAAAAAAAGACAAAGCTAAATACCACAAGCTATAGATGTAAATAGTCCAGATATCAAGAGGCATATATAAAAACAGGAAGAGGAAATTAAAGAAAAGCTGGGTCATGTCAAAAGTGAAATATCAAAAGCGAGGCACCAAAAGTAGACATATACTAAATGCTTGATATCAAAAGGTAGATATCCCAATAAAAAGGAAACTATCAAAAGGTGGGCATCAAAAGAAATAGATGAGATATCAAAAGCAAAACATGAAAAGCTATATATCCAAATAAAAAGATGAGGTGTCAAAAGGTAGACATCAAAACATAGATAACAAAATAAAAATGTGAAATGTCAAAAGCCCGATATCAAAAGCGAGATATCCCCATAAGAAAAGGTGAGATATCAAGAGCTAATCAGAAAAAAAGAAGTGAGATATCAAAAGCTATACTACATATCAAAAATTAAAAGATGAGATATCAAAAGCAACTCATGAAAACCTGGATAAAAACCGAGATATCAAAAGCTACACTGTATATCAAAAATAAAAAGGTTAGATTTCAAAAGCTATACATCAGGATCCTGACATACGTAGCGGGAAATTTCCGCAAATGTTGAAACCACGAATGTGGGGGCATTGTTTCAATCGGAAATGGGGGGTAGGTTCTGGGGATTTCCCGACCCATGAAAAATCCACGAATGTTGGGGAAAATCTCATGAAAATGCTGTGGAAATAGACAAAAATTCGCAAATGATGGGGTAAAATCCACTAGTGCCGGGGTAAAATCCGTGAGAGCCAGGATAAAATCCGAAAGCGCTGGGATAAAATCCGCTAGTGCCGGGATAAAATCTGCTAGTGCCGGGGTAAAATCCGTGAGAGCCAGGATAAAATCCGAAAGCGCTGGGATAAAATCCGCTAGTGCCGGGATAAAATCCGCTAGTGCCGGGATAAAATCCGCAAGTGCCGGGATAAAATCCGCAAGTGCCGGGATAAAATCCGCAAGTGCCGGGATAAAATCCGCTCGTGCCGGGATAAAATCCGCTTGTGCCGGGATAAAATCCGCTTGTGCCGGGATAAAATCCGCTTGTGCCGGGATAAAATCCGCTAGTGCCGGGATAAAATCTGCAAGTTCCGGATAAAATCCACTCGTGCCGGGGTAAAATCCGCTAGTGCCGGGGCAAAATCCGCTCGTGCCGGGGTAAAATCCGCAAGTGCCGGGATAAAATTCGCTCGTGCCGGGATAAAATCCGCTAGTGCCGGATAAAATCCGCTAGTGCCGGGGTAAAATCCGCTAGTGCCGGGGTAAAATCCGCTAATGCCGGGGTAAAATCCGCTAGTGCCGGGGTAAAATCCGTGAGTGCCGGGGTAAAATCCGTGAGTGCCGGGGTAAAATCCGCGAGTGCCGGGGTAAAATCCGCGAGTGCCGGGGTAAAATCCGCGAGTGCCGGGGTAAAATCCGCGAGTGCCGGGGTAAAATCCGCGAGTGCCGGGGTAAAATCCGCGAGTGCCGGGGTAAAATCCGCGAGTGCCGGGGTAAAATCCGTGAGTGCCGGGGTAAAATCCGCTGTGGGAGGGGTCGTGCATCTCACTCAAGTTCTCATCGTGGGTAACTGCAGGAGCGGTGAGTCGTCTGCACATTGTTTGTGGGGGATTTTTACGGGTGATGCTGTATTCGGCAGCTGATAATAGATGTGGTGAGCAATGTCATTGTGTAATTTGTGCGTATGCAGCTAGCTGCTGAACACCAATATACTGTATATGCTGAGTGTTTCCATTCTTTATGCAGGCAGATTATGCTGAGCGTTTTTAAAATGTAACAGCTTAGATGGTGCTGTTTGTAGCAAGATGGTGATTTCCACTAAGAAACGCTGAATGTTTCCATTGTGTAATGTCCATATGCGGTGACCTGGTAATTACTGGATACAACAATAGATGCTGTCAGTGTTTTCATTCCATAAGTAACTCACGGGGGGGATGACGTTGCGGGAAATGACGTGTTACACTGGTGTGACACTCCACGAAACTATATTTATGCCGCGAAACTACAATACAGTACCGTATGTTTAAAGTGCACATGGTGAGACATTCCGTGAAACTATGTTTATCCAGCGAAACTATTGTTATGTTTGTGGGGTAGATGAAGGAATTTAATAGGAGAGATAAGATCGTATAGAGTTGCTTGACCCGTGGATGTGTAGGAGACACCTTGATGTAATCAAGTAGGGAGACTGTGAGCTTAAGTGTTACGTGTCACCATATAGGGGGTGGTGTGGTGTTAATTAGGTTGGGATCAAGGATAACTTCCCCAGTATGTAATTGCCCCCCTGTGACTTTTCCCTGTTTTTATAACCAAAACAACGATAACAACCAAGCAAAACGTGTCGAGGGGGCAGAGGCCCCACCTTCCCGTGTATTTGTGCCCTTCTAGTGCAGGGCTCAACTGTTTTTCCATGCGTGCATTAATCTCCGAGAATCTCGGCTGTCGGCCTCCAAGGGAGAAGTTTGGCCATCCGTCCACATAGGGGTTAAACCCCATGGACACGACATTATGTTTATCCCGCTAAGCTACAATACAGTACGTACAGTGCCATATGTTTAAAGTGCACATGCTGAGACATCCCGCAAAACTATGTTTATCCCCCGTGATGCTACAATACACGTACAGGAAACAGGTCATATTCATGGCTTGTGGAAGATATGTTTTTGGTGTATGTACAGTATTGTACTGTACATAAACCAGCTGCTTTGTAGGTAGCTCATGGAAGATGTGTTTTAGAACTGTGTTATGCTCACTGCTCATGAAAATAAAATAAATAAATTACCCCAAAAATCGCAAATCAACCACGAATACGCGGAACCTGCAAATATTGGAACCGCCAATGTCTGGGTCCGGATTCAGTGTATATCCAAAAATTAAAAGGTGCGATATCAAAAGCTACACTGTGTATCCAAATAGCAAGGCAAGATATCAAAGGCAGGTCGAGATCCTGGATGTGAAATGCTCTAGAGTATATAAAAATCTCCATATCAAAAGCTAGATATCCAAATAAAGAGGTGAGATATCAAAAGCTAGTCAGGAAATCCTTCGTATCAAAAGCTATACAATATATCCAAATTAAAAGGTGAGATATCACTCCCACAAATTATACGGTCGAGTTTCCCAGATTTGGGGAAATCGCAAGGGTCAACCCACACAGAATGCAATGGGCAAGCCTCACAGTGAGGGAACCACCTGATTGATCATGGTAAGTCTCCTGTCAGGTAAGAGATATTACATGATCAACAGATGTGACATACATTAGGTAAGAGATACCGTGATCAACAGATGTGACACACAAATCGCTAATTTGGTTTCAGACCAGGTCACTCTACCTTGGGCATGCTGCTTCTACTCACCCAACAATGGATGGGGTCCTTAATGTGAGACATGAGATCAAGAACATCTCTCTGAACATATGTCATGCTTTTGATGCAGTTTGGCATCCCGCCTTTCTCTCCAAACGCTCTGCCTATAGCATCAAATAACAAATCCACACATGGCTTACTGACTTCATACACTCTCGTTGCCAACGTGTGGCATTCAATAGAATCCTTTCATCTCCTCTCCCCATCAAGGCTGGAGTGCCCCAAGGCAGTGTTCTGTGCCCAGTCCTATTCCTAATGATCAACAATGTCTCTGATTCACTGGAAAGTACTCTTGATCTACTTGCTGATGACTCTACCCTCTGCCGTGACATCCCTCATCCTTCAGACAGTCAGGCTGCAGCCTCTTCCCTCTCTTCAGACATTAACAAAAACACATGGTCAAACAGTTGGAATATGTCTTTCAATCATGCCAAATCCCACTCTCTAACTCTACCTCTACCTCTCTACCTCTCTAAATCCCACACTCTCACTATCTCTCCCAAAAGGACTTTCTGGCAAGCACCCCCCCCCCTCCACATCTACTTCCTTAACAATCCTCGAGGAAGTTCAGTCATTCAAACTCCTGGGCCTCACTATCGGCCATGATCTTTCTGGGGAAAACCACATTTCAAAGTTGGCCTCAAAAGCCAGCCACCAATTGAGCATCCTCCGTCATACAAAGTCCTTCCTTGGCAAATCTGAATTCTTATCCACCTACAAGGCCTTCATCCACAGCTTGATGGAATACTGCTCTCCCCTCAAGGATGGCACCCCTGCCTCACACTTTGCTTAACTTAATGAAATGGAAATCAAGGTCTTCAACATGATTGGAATATCCTACGATGGAGCTGAGTCTATGGGCCGTGGTCTCTGTCTTCTACCGCCTCCTTCCTGATCTCACACCCTCTGTGCTCTGTTTTGCCACCCCCCTCTTCCCCTAGGTTTCTGCAAGGAGCACATGGTCCACCATCAACACCCTTCTAGTGAGACTACCTAAATCCAGGATCACTGCTCACCTCCACTCATTTGTTCCTCTCTTTTTCCCACCTGTAGAACCAACTTCCGCATTCTCTTTCATGTCATCCTTCCTTCTAGGTCTTCAAGACAGCTGTTCACCACCTCTCAGATCCTTTCTACCCCACCCCCCAACCACCCACCCTTACACCTCCACTCACAAGCTGACCTCCTTCAAAATTTCCAGTTTTTTCCTTCCTGAGAGTTTTTCTCCATACATCTTGTTCAAACAATGCATCCACGCCTACCTACCCCTCATTCCTCCACACACCCATTATTTGCTCAAGTCTCCCTCAATTTCGTAATTCAACGCTGCGGTTGGTGTTTCCCCTTCTCTCTGCTGTTAATTTTGTTCTGTTGCGTCCTTATATCTGCAGTGTTCTAGCTCTTCCATGAGCCTTGACTCTGTGTACAATAAAAAAAGGTCAAGAGAGACACAAGTGTCCAGGAGCAAATGAATGCACATGATAAATATAATGCATTTTAAAGCTTCATGGGGTCGGTATCACAGTAGCACTTATGGCCGTTGTAGAGTGCAAGGTCTGTGGCCAAGCAGGCATTTGTGCGAAGGGTGGAGTGACACCACCTGGCAAAGTGGTTCAATTTGCAACAATTTCTGCAGCGTTGTCCCCAGGCAGGGCAATCAAAGGCTCTGGACTTGTGCCCGGTGGACCCACAATTCCTGCAACATTGACGAGAAAGCGCAGGGCACTGCTGTGCTTGTTGTAATGTAAGGTCGGGATCTGTAACTAATTTGGTGAAATTTTACTGGATTTTCTGACCTGTAGAGTGCGTAGCCATAATTAACTGGTGAAGGTGTTCCAGTAAGTTTTTGTGCAATGTGGTAAGCCATTTCTACTTGGCCAGCTATCCTTATGACATGAGGCAAAGTTATGTTGCCAGATTCAGGAAATAGATTCTCCTTCACTTTTGTACGAGACGTCTTCTCAATGAGCTGATCTCTTCATCTCGTCATGCGGTGCACCAAACATACAAGGCAGTGCTAATTCTCTCAATGGAGATGGGTATTGGAGAATTGACTCACTCGGCCACTGACCCCATTGTCAGGATTGGAACCGTCGAACACTCTGAGTGGTTTCGGAATGCGAGGCAAGTACAGCGGTCAATGTAGCATAAGTAGGGGTAGGACTCAATGTCCAGGAAAATGTGTTGCCCTCAGTACCCAGTGCATCAGTAGTGCGCATTTCCATGGGTTGTCCGCATCTTGCAGAACCATTGCATGTAAGTCGGTCTGAAATGAGTCCAACCAGCGACTCCACGGAACGAGCGGTTTTCCGGGCAGAGCCAAGAAATGATGCGACAGGAAAATCAAAAATTCTGCCATCCTCGTCGTCAAACGTAATGTCATCCAAGCTGACACAGAGCGGTGTAACTGATCACAAGCACAGGCTCGTTATATTCTCCATGCATCAAACGCACACAAGATGGAGTCTCTTATACATCCCACAGACCCCACCTTCTACCTTATCACACATCCCACAATAACAACAACATACATCTCAACATCGACTAACAGAACCTAACACATCCCATTCCCTATTTGTTGCGCACGGACATTGGGGATGTGTCTGCATCTGCAGGAATATGTCTTTGCGAACACAGGATTGTTCCTTCAGGGTCCAATTGCTGCAGAAAGCATTTAAGATGAATGAATTGGGAGTGTAATTGCATTTGCAGATCCTAAAGAGCAATGACTGGGCCTAGTTAAACTAAACGTGTCATGCATCATCTGTAACATATCAGGCAATTGGCTGCTGTTCTCATGCAATGTCTGTCCTATTGTTTGTGGAATTCAGAAAGGATGATAATCAGGAGATAGCAGTTCTAATGATAGGACATTTTAATTATCTTGATGACGTCAATCAAATGGAATGGGACTCCAAAAAACAGCACAGGACTTAAAAAAAATTATTTAAAAAAAAGAATTCAGCAACTCCAAACAGGTCCCAGATTGGAATTTCCATTAGTCTGATCCTCAAAACACTTGTATGTGGATAAGTACTGAAACACACACATGTACAGGGTCTCTGGAATTATGCCTGGGTGACAATATGGTTCAATTAAGTGTTCCCTCCGACAGGGACGGGAGACATATTGGTTTTCCTGTTTGTTTGTTTTTCTTCTACTCCTCATTACCTCCACCACCAAAGGTGAAGGTCAAGTTTTCACCCCTCTCTGTCTGTCTGTCTGTCTGCCTCTTTGTATGCAGGATATCTCAAAAGGATGTGCACGGATTCGGATGAAATTTGGTGGACACGTTTGGTGTGTGACCAGGACGAACTGATTCGATTTTGGTGAAGATCCCGATCCGGATACTAGAGTTTTTAAAAGTGATTTTCTCACCATTGAGAAACAGGATATCTCAAATATATTGCAAGATATCTCAAAAAGTTGTGGACGGATTCGGACAAAACTTGGTGGACAGGTTGGGTGTGTGACGAGGAAGAATTGATTCTATTTTGGTGAAGATCCAGATGAGAGGATTATTTAACTTTTAAGTGATTCTTCACCATTGAGAGATATGGCTCAAAACGATATATAGCATGATATTTCAAATATGTATTGGGCCCGATATGTTCTCATGGATCAGGCATTACGGGACGGAGGTATGCGCTCTACCGAGTGCCCTTCTAGTTGCCTGATGTAAAGTCAGCTAACTTCTTTCTTCGTGTTTATGTAAGCTTGTAATTTATATTTGTTTATCTCCAACAATTACAGTTGCATGCCTTCCCTTGATTTCTTCAAATTTGGAGTCGAGGTACCATGGTCCAGGATATGCAAACCCCTTC
Organism: Eptatretus burgeri; assembly: GCF_056783735.1. Lineage (NCBI taxonomy): Eukaryota > Metazoa > Chordata > Myxini > Myxiniformes > Myxinidae > Eptatretus > Eptatretus burgeri. Next base: position 45,223,533 of record NC_140978.1, on the reverse strand, counting down.
TCTATTTTTTATTTTTTATTTTTTATTTAAGCCCCCATTATAATTTCACGAGGTCGCACCTCGTGAAAAAAATTTTTTTAATCGCACATTTTACCATTCCCGAGTATTTGAATCGATAGAAGTGAAAATTGGTACAAAAGTTCTTTAAAACAGCCTCTCCAGGGATGCATTGAAATTTGTTTAGATTAGAGTAGATTTCTGAATTGTATATGGGGTCAAAGGTCAAAGATGCTCACAAAATTAACATTTTGGCTTTGCCAGGTCTCTGTATTTCAAACAATCCAGGCAAAACTTGTCAAAATTATTAATTACCATACTTGTAAAGATTCAAGAGGTAGCTATCGGTGCAACGTCTTCTTTTCCATTTTACAGGGATCAAAGTGGGTGTAAGGGGATGAGACACGTATTACATTTACTTATGATGAAACTTTTTAATTTTCTTTCCAGAATTTTGTGGTTGTTTTTGCATCTTTTGGTGCTCAAGGTTTTTACAGTACAGTGCTGTATTAAAAACAACCGTTGTTTTTTTCCACTTGTTTTCCTTTTCTCATTGTTTAAAACCATAACAAAATATTTAATCGTTGTTGTAACAGAAATTGTTGTGGAAATGGGCCCTTAGTGGGTTATAAAATATAGGATTAGCCCAGATCCCCCCTTAAATGCATGTTTAGCCAGGTTGTTTGGTAATCGGATGTTACATGTGTGTTGGGAGGTGTAGTAGGCTGTCCAGTGTTCATACAGTGATGGTGTACGGGAGGCGTCTTCTTCTTCCTGCCCCCCCTCTTAACCAGCCCAACCCGGCGCCCTGAGAATCAATCAGCAAGACGTGCCAGCAACTCATTGGCGGAAAACTGCTGCAATCTCGAACGACGGACCAATCACGGGTCCCCAGAGGAGGTCTGAAAGGCTGGCCCCGAAAAGCAAAGGAAGGGACGGCTGTGTGAGTCTGGGATCTGCTTCATGAGAGAGGCCCGCCCCGAAAGGCAAGGAGAGGAACTGCCTGAGGTCTGTCTGCGATCTGCTTCGAGAGGAACTGCCTGAGGTCTCTCTGCGATCTGCTTCGAGAGGAACTGCCCAGTGTCGGTCTGCGATCTGCTTCAAGAAGGGACGGTTGTGTCTGTCTGCGATCTGCTTCATGAAGAGTGGTTTGGTCGGCTGTTCCTCCTCGGCCATGCATCCAGCCTGCAGGACCTCCACAGGTTCATCCTGAATCCAATCACGGAGCTTCTGACTGTTCTGACTCCCTGCACGGCTCGACACGTCTTTCATCCCGTCGATCCGCCTGCGGAGGCCAACACCCGGATTGGCCTAGTCTGGTGTACAGGCAAGGCCTGAATTTGCATACTGAACCTTGTGAGAAACCAGCTGGAACACACCATAGATATTTCTCTCCTGTGCCGTCGACGTTACGGGGGCTGGACGCACCGAGGCTGGTGCGTGAGCGGTGCCGACAAAAAGGACGTCGTCGCCGCCATCTTGCCACATGGCATGCGCGAGCGATGCCGATAGGAGTACGAGCACCATCTTGCCACGCTGCATGCTCGAGCCTGGGCGCTCGAATCCAACACCATCGGCTTGTCATGAGCCGCATTTGTGCCTTCGACACTTTTCCTCTCGTCCATGAGACACCACCAAGTACTCCGTGTCTTGTCTGCATGTTGGCCAGTCCTAAGGTTTATTTCGCTAGGGCTCCCTTCAAAACCCATATCTGTAGCTCCCTAGTTAAGAGCGGGTTATAGATGAATGATAACATTCGTGAATGCTTTGCTTGTGTCGTGTTTCCCCGATGTTTCCCCAATAAATCTGGCTGATTCATATGAAAGTTGCCGCCTTGAATTTATTCGTGCCAAGCTGAGGAACAATCACTCGATTTGTATTTAAAACAAAAATGGTTACGGACTAGTAGACTTCGCTCGGTCTCTGACAAACCCAGTCTGTAGCCGGGGTCTATATCCCCAACTGGTACGGCCCAGGTGTACTTTGGTATCGTGATTTGAGGCACGTGACCCGAGACCTGTGCCAAACTAGCCGGCGTTATAACCCCCGAGACCGGTGCTGCTAAGTGCCGCCAAATCTTCAACAGTATTACTGTATACTGTTTTCACTGATGTCATAATTATTCACACAATTCCTGACTTGAAAAAAAATCCTTAGTTTGTTTTATTGCATTTATTTAATCAACATCAACAACAATAATCTTCTGATCCCATGTAATGTCTTTTAACCTGTCACGAAAACCTCTTTTTTTAAAATAAATTTAAAAAACAACCAACAGTTCATAGAACACCTTACCACATGCAGTCTTGAGAAAAAACTACATGGGTTGGGTCTGCGAGCGGCAAATTTGATTGGTCGAGATGATGTGAAATGCCGTAAGATTTTGTCCACGTCAGCGGATGAAGGACGACACGGCCAAAAACACTCAATCACAGAAGTGGAAGAAAAAACTAGAGATGTGGAAATAGATGAGCTGGGGGAGGGTTAGTGAGGGTAGAAAAGATCATGGTTGTGGATGGGGAATGACCTGAGATGGTGTTGAACAACCGCCTTGAAGGGAAGAACGAGATTGAAGAGAATGAGGAAGTTTGTTACACAGGTAAAAGAAAAGAGGTATGAATGAGTGGAGGTGAGTCGAGAGTCTGAATTTTGGGAGTTTCACCAGAAGGAGGTTTCTGGTAGACTGCATGTGCCCAACAGAAACTTGGAGAAATTTGCTCTTCCATTACAAGTTTTGGAACATTTGAAAGTACATGAAGACCTTTTAACCCAAGCATGCACAGGCAGGATCCAATGGACCTGGCCGATAAATATATATATATATATATTTTTTTTTTTGATGTGCTCTAACTTTTTTATTTCAATTTCTATTTGTATGCCCTTTCATGTGTCCCTCAAGTCGAATTTTTACAACATTTCTGTGGTCTAATTTCTTTTTTAATTCCGTTCCTTTTTGACGGGAATAATTTATTTACATTTAATAAAAACGCTACCCCGAGCCTGCACGGTCTGGGTCCAGCGGACCCGTGGTTACATTTTACATTGTACCGAAGGTAATTTATATGCGAGACATTCCATTCAAGGTTCATCATGTCCGGGGGGAATGTTCTGAGTCATTTGTCATGTACTCAAGTTATTCTGGAAGCTTCTATGTGCTTTCACCATCTTGTTTTCTCATGTACTTGCTGAGTTTTTTTTTTCTCAACTCCGTGTTTGTTTTACGATCTTTCAAATCGGATCAGCGATTCCATTTCTTTGACAAAGATAAGCATTTTATTTTTACTACACATGATTTTTGAATTCACAGAGGGTGTAGGGCAGCCCGGAATCATGGCGAAACCCAATTAAATCCTTATCCCTGTGTCGTAAGAGGCGACCAGGGTTGCGTCAGGAAGGGCATCCGGCGTAAAACCTGTGCCAAATCAGTATGCGGATCATAATGGATGATCCGCTGTGGCGACCCCTAACGGGAGCAGCCGAAAGAAGAACAACATGATTTTTGAATTCACCAATTATTTTCTTCCAACAGAATATCACCTGATCTTCTTCTTCTTCTTTCGGCTGCTCCCGTTAGGGGTTGCCACAGCGGATCATCCGTATGATCCGCATAGTGATTTGGCACATGTTTTACGCCGGATGCCCTTCCTGACGCAACCCTGGTCGCCTCTTACGACACACAGGGATATGGTACACCTATTTTTAACCGGGGTATACACCGGCCCAGTATACTGGTACTCATTTCGCCGACCTCGGAAGGATGACAGGCTGAGTCAACCCCCTGGTGTATTAATTCAGTGGCTCAAGGGGGCTTGAACTCAGGACCTTTTGTATCCCAAGCCGCTGCCCTAACCACTGCGCCAACACACCAGAATATCACCTGATCTGTGAGATGCATATTCTGCCTTTTGAGAGCGTTGTACAAACCTTTTCTGCATCCTTATTCATCGACATTGTTTTGTGATTTATTTTTGGTATTTTTCCATTTTGAAATCATTTCCCACAGCGTTTCCCCCTTTAACAAATGCAAGTCTCTCTTTATTCTCATTACATCATAACTTATGATGTTTTAGGAGGTTTATCTTCGTGTGCTTTTTCCTGCGTTTGTTTGGCCCTGCAGGCAGGACGGCCGATTTTCGGTGGCCTGTTCAGTTTAGTCTATTTTGTATTATTAGCTCACTTTGAACTTTAGTCAGGTGAGCTTATGCCATTGAGCTTATCCGCAGGTGAGTGAGTGATTGAGTGAGTCAATTCGTAAACACTTCATTCATTATCGCTTGAACCAAACGCACGATTTTGATGAAACTTGCCCACAAGTTTCATATCTGATGCTTAACGAAGCTGTATTGACCGCATCAAAATCTGTGCTCATTTAGGGGGTTTATCGGGGTTTTTTTTACGCCCCCCTCCCCCACCAAAAAATAAGGATTTGCTCTCTTCTCCAAAACTATAAACACGATTTCAATGAAACTTCATCACCCGTAATGTACCAAAGTGTTTCAACAGCATCAAAATCCACACTCATTGGAGGGGTCTACGGAGGTTCAACCCCCCAAAACAGGTATTTGCTGTCAGACAGCCCTCTTTTTCTATTTCAAGTGTTTGGTTTTATGGAGGTTTATTTATTTAATCAATAAAACATCTAATCAGTATGTATTTAGTCATTGCATTGACGTTACTTCGGCGTATCGAATGGTTTTCTTCTCCATGTAAAGATGGTTGGTTGGATGTAGGAAAAACATCTCAAAGGTTGATATGATGTCATGTTAGCATCGGAGACGTCACAAGTCATCGAAATGTAAGAAACTTGGGAATGCAGCCTTGTATATGAATTATTTTCCCCCAGTATTTCACTGTTTTTCCCCCCAATTATTACCCAGTATTTTACTTTGTTTCATTTCCTGCTCGATTGACGGAAAGTCAAAAGAAAAATCAGTGAATCGACATTTTATGAGCAAAAAATTTTTTTAAGCAAATACTCCAACACTAGCCGCAACTTTGTATGGAGAAATTAAAAAATTACAAAAATATTAAAAATATAAATAAATAAACATTACATTTTTTTTGTTTTCTTCAAATAACAAAAATCAAAAATTGTTTGGTTTTTTTTGCAGATATCATCCATGAGCCTAAACAAACATTGCATATAAAAGCATAACAATAAAAATAGAAATAACAATATATTTTGCAAGTTAACCGTTTCAGTCCCTGGGTCCATTGGACCCATGTTATGCAAAGTTGTCTCGATTTTTATCCATGAACCCTTGGGTTAAGGTGCTATGTGATCATTTGCATATCTGTTGTTGCGTTAACTCTTGAGAGAAGACATTGTGATGTTTAATAAAAATCAATTGTTTAACAGAATACTTGCTTGGCCTCATCAGCCAGCATCCATTCTCGCTAGCTCTCTGGATGGTCAGCGTCCCGACCAACGCGCGTACCTGCTTGCAATCTTCAGTCAGTATGCCCAATGTTTGCCCTCTCTATCAAGCGTGTTTACCTGATCTCCATCTCCAGCCAGCGTGCATATCCATTCGCCCTTTACTTCCAGCATGCCGCCGTTTTCCCAATCTGGCCAGCATGCTGACCTGTTCGCCATATCTGGCCAGTGTGCCTACTTGCTCATCTTCTCCTGCAAGCATGCCTATCCATTCACCCTCTCCATAGAGTTTGCCTACCCACTTGCCTTCTCTGGTCAGTGTGCACATCATGCCTATGCACTTGTCCTCTCCTGCCATCGCAGTGTGCCTATCTATTCACCCTCTCCATCAAGTATGTCTACCTGCTCACCCTCTCCAGCCAGCATCCCAACCTGTTCACCAAATTCAACTGGCATGCCTACCCACCAGTCCTCTCCTCGCAGCATGTCTTCCCATTAGCCTTCTCTATCGAGCATGCATATCTGCTCACCCTCTCACCAGCGTGAAAACCTATTCAACCAATTCAGCCAGCGTTCCCATCCGCTCATCCTCTTCTAACAGCGTGCCCACCCACTATCCTTCTCTGTCAAGCGTGCCTACTTGCTTGTAATCTCTGGCCAGTTTACCTACCCACTAACGCTCTTCATCCAGCGTGCCTTCCCATTCACCCCCTCTCTCTATCCCTCCAGCAAGCCTTCCTACTTTCCCTCTCTGTCCAGCGTCGCTCACCCACCTTATCCAATTTTATTTTAGAGTGCTGCTTGACTAATATAGTACAAATGTGAGCTTTATGCGAGCCAGGAAAGGTTTTGTGGTTTTGGCACCATTGCAATCATTTAGCTTATTGAGCATTTTTTCCACTAGTTTTGTATCAAGCATTTTCTGCTGCTGATTAAGCTACCAAGATAGACAAAATGCTGGCCATGAATGCTGTTTGTATGATCTTTTGAAAAATCCATGTCTTGACCTGTAGAGATCCCTCGTCTTTTCACACAATTAAAAGCGTGGAGTATTGTCCAAGAGTCCCTGTCCACTTATCGATCACTCGTGAGGTCTCGACTCATGAAGCAGAAACCATGCAGCTCACTTCTGTGTTGTTTCTCAAAGTTCTCAAATGCTGGAAGAGATTTTAATTTAAAGGAAAGAAAAGACGTATTTCCAAAAATTGAACAACCAGTACGTCTGATCGTTACATCCACCACCGAAGGTGGATCGAGGTTGTTTTCACCCTTCTCTGTTCGTTTATCTGTGTAGAGGATATCTCCAAAAGTTGTGGACACGTTGGGTGTGTGACAAGGAAGAAATGATTCGATTTTGGTGAAGATCCGGATTCGAGAATTTAAATGTTTTTTTTTTTTTTAAGTGGTTCTTCACCATTGAGAGATAGGGCCAAACCGATACACAGCATGATATTTAAAAAAATTCTTGGCCCCCATATGTTCTCCTGAATCGGGCATTGTGTGGCGGAGGTGTGCACTCCACAGAGTGCCCTTCTAGTTATCATTATTGTTCGACCCTTTTTTGCTCGAATTTTTTTCAACATTTTTTTTTCTTCTCACCAACCACTTGTCTGATTGACACAAAACTTTCAGGATAGGAGTGACCACCCCTCCCCCCCCCCCATGGAGAATATTTCAATGATAATTGAGGTGTCATATGTCATGTGGTATGGCAGCTATCTTGGATTAAATGCAAAAAAAAAACCAACATATCTCTGAAATTTCTGATCGGAAAAATTTGAAACTTGGAACATCTCATTCTACTCCAAATGGGAAATAAAGGATTGTCAAGATGACGTCATCAGTGAAGTGGTAGACCAGCCATAAATGTTTTAATCGAAATACCATTCAGAGAGAATGTACAATACCATTCAAAGAGAATTCTGTATCCATCTTATCCACCTCTTGCATCCTCCCCGACCCCTCATTTTTACTCGCATCTCTTGTTCGTCCATCTCCGTCCCTTGTCCCTGCTCTTGGTGTTTTCCCCCCTCTCTGCTGTTCCTTTTATTCTGTTGCATCCTAATCTATTCTGTGTTCTAGCTCTTCCACACGCCATGACTTTGTACACCAACAAATAAAAACTGAGCTATGTAATCTTTTAGATCAGGAATAGATTTAAAATCAAACTCCAAATTATATGCTCAGGATGCATAAGGTGTCTGTACCTCCCCCTCCTCCCTGAGAGGATGTATAGGTGGTCTTTACATTCTCCCTACTCCCGTAGGGGTTCAGAGGGAGTCTGAACTTTCTCCCTCCTCCCATAGAGGGGTATAGAGAGTCTGAACCTTCTCCCTCCCATAGAGGGTGCAGAGGGATTTTGAACCCCCAACCAACCTTTCCTTTCCAAAATCCTGGATCCACCTCGGGGGATAGTTACATTGGAACTGAATCATTTATGGACATTGAAGAGGCCGTCAGCACAAAGGTCTTTCTTTAAAAGGAAATAAACAAACCAGGGAGTTGTGTCTGCTTGACAAAGCAACAAAACGTACACAGTCCAATCTGCACTGGAAGCCATTATCCAAGAATAATCGGGCTTGTTTACATCAAATAACTATCTGGTTAATTATATCCGTGAGTCAAACATTCCCAGCATAGAAAAGAAGACAGAAGTTTGTTCATGCAACACAACTTGAACACAGAGGAAAACTTGTCGATGTTGTGCTCACCACACCATGGAGCTTCCCAGAATCGTTCATGGCCAGGTACAACCCTGTGCTGACTCCTCGAATGACCACGACCCCTGCACGCACCGCTTGCAGTTTCAACACAGCTAGGGAAGACAAAAATGCAGTTCACACGCTTCATATATTATCAAACTACACTTCAACAACCTCCCAACCACCTTCCATTATATACTCTGCACATTATCAAATTACACTTCAACAACCTCCCAACCACCTTTCATTATATACTCTGCACATTATCAAACTACACTTGAATAACCTCCCAACCACCTTTCAATATATAATCCATGTATTATCAAACTAGACTTCAACAACCTCCCAACAACCTTTCATTACATGCTCTAAATATTATCAAAAGACACTTGAATTACCCCAAAACCACCTTTTATTATATACTCTGCATATTATCAAACTACATTTCAATCACCTCCCAACCACCTATCATTACATGCTCTGTATATTATCAAACTACACTTCAATAACCTCCCAACCACCTTTTATTATACACTCTATATATTATCAGACTACACTTCAATAACCTCCCAACCACCTTTCATTACATGCTCTAAATATTATCAAACTCCACCTCAATAACCTCCCAACTACCTTTCATTATGTACTCTACATTATCAGACTACACTTCAATAACCTCCTAACCACCTTTCATTATATACTCTATATATTACCAAATTATACTTCAATAACCTCCCAACCACCTTTCATTACATGCTCTAAATATTATCAAACTCCACCTCAATAACCTCCTAACCACCTTTCATTATATACTCTATATATTACCAAATTATACTTCAATAACCTCCTAACCACCTTTCATTATATACTCTATATATTACCAAATTATACTTCAATAACCTCCTAACCACCTTTCATTATATACTCTATATATTACCAAATTATACTTCAATAAGCTCCCAACCACCTTTCATTACATGTTCTAAATATTATCAAACTCCACCTCAATAACCTCCCAACTACCTTTCATTATGTACTCTACATTATCAGACTACACTTCAATAACCTCCTAACCACCTTTCATTATATACTCTATATATTACCAAATTATACTTCAATAACCTCCCAACCACCTTTCATTACATGCTCTAAATATTATCAAACTCCACCTCAATAACCTCCTAACCACCTTTCATTATATACTCTATATATTACCAAATTATACTTCAATAACCTCCTAACCACCTTTCATTATATACTCTATATATTACCAAATTATACTTCAACAACCTCCCAACCACCTTTCATTATATACTCTGCACATTATCAAACTATACTTCAACAACCTCCCAACCACCTTTCATTATATACTCTGCACATTATCAAACTACACTTCAACAACCTCCCAACCACCTTTCATTATATACTCTGCACATTATCAAACTACACTTCAACAACCTCCCAACCACCTTTCATTATATACCCTGCACATTATCAAACTATACTTGAATAACGTACCAACCACCTTTCAATATATAATCCATGTATTATCAAACTACACTTCAACAACCTCCCAACCACCTTTCATTACATGCTCTAAATATTATCAAAAGACACATCAATAACCCCCAAACCACCTTTCATTATATACCCTATATATTATCAAACTACACTTTAAGAACCTCGTAACCACCTTTCATTATATACTATATATATTACCAAATTACACTTCAATAACCTCCCAACCATCTTTCATTGCACACTCTATATATTATCAAACTACACTTCAAGAACCTCCCAACCACCATTCATCATATACTCTATATATTATCAAACTACACTTTAAGAACCTCCTAACCACCTTTCATTATATACTCTCTATATTATATATCAAACTACACTTTAAGAAACTCCTTACCACCTTTCATTATATACTCTATATATTATCAAACTACACTTTAAGAACCTCCTAACCACCTTTCATTATATACTCTATATATTATAAAACTACACTTTAAGAACCTCCTAACCACCTTTCATCATATACTCTATATATTATCAAACTACACTTTAAGAACCTCCCAACCACCGTTCATTATATACTCTATATATTATCAAACTACACTTTAAGAACCTCCGAACCACCTTTCATTATATACTCTATATATTATCAAACTACACTTTAAGAACCTCCTAACCACCTTTCATTATATACTCTATATATTATCAAACTACACTTTAAGAACCTCCTAACCACCTTTCATTATATACTCTATATATTATCAAACTACACTTTAAGAACCTCCTAACCACCTTTCATTATATACTCTATATATTATCAAATTACACTTTAAGAAACTCCTAACCACCTTTCATTATATACTCTATATATTATCAAACTACACTTTAAGAACCTCTTTTCATTGCCATTCTCAAATTTACCCCACACTCCCCCCTTCATCCTCCCCTATGTAAAGTAAATAAACCCTTGCGGAAACAGTAGCTTGTGTCTGTTGGGTTGTTTTATCCGTCCATTCTTGATAAAAGCTCATAGGTCGGTTCGGGTGTTCGCACTCACAGCGTGTGACGTACCCATACTGCGGAGAAAGCGGATGCCTGTGTCACAGTCAAGGCACCACTGTGACGTCACGTCAACATGAACATGTGGGAGTACCGGTGCCTCTGGTGCTTGGAGTGAAATTTAAATTGAGATTTCAAACCCTGGATGTGCTTTTCAGCTTGTTAATAGGGCACTGGCATGATCTAACAGTTTACAGGCAAGGTAGGTCATTATTTCGGTCAAAGACCACTTTATAGGTCAGACGAGCTTGCAGCGTACTTCTAAATAAAAGTCAGGTACAAAAAATTTGATAAGGGACAACTTGGAAGTGAGTCCGCACAAACCAGTACCGGGGAAAGTGTCAGGGTCACTCACACGAGCGGGAACTCGCCCGCCATGTCGCATCAAAGCCTAACCAGAGCCGTCCGGCCGCCGGAGAGGGAGAGCTTCGGGTGCGCACCGTGAGGATCTCCACGGTCCTGCGTGCCGCGCACCGAGCCGTCAGGGAACAGCTGCAGGACATGCCCTCCACTGCGGCAATAGAGCCTCTTGGGGTCCTTGTAGTTCCTGCCGGACAGTGGGAAACCCCCAGAGGGCGGCAGCGTGGTGATGCTGCCAACGTCCATGGCGCCGGGCGATCGAACAAATACCCGGGCCGAGCGGGGCCCAGAGTGACGCCGCTCGCTGGCTCTGCGCCGCGTCCGACCTCGGCGAGACACGACGGGGGCCGAGAGAGAGGAGAGCAGAGGAGAAGCCCTCACCCCTTTATCCCCCACAAGCGAACTCGCCCCATTTATGTTTGGTCGAGCTGTTCGTGTACCGCCTTCTGTATAGTGTAACGGTCGAGAACACCACCTGCTTTGAACCGCATTCATTATCATTATTTTGATAGGATGTTGAGGAGATAATGCACTAACCTTTGTGAGTTGTCTTGTCGAGGTTCGGTTCCAGACCCGACTTGAACGGGTCCGATTGCAGCTTCTGCCAATGTCCGACATCTGCCAATGTTGACTGAAAGACATTAAATATCCCACGGTGTCTTTCGCATCGAGTAGGTGAGTTATCACTAATTACAAATTCATGTCACCTTCAGTCGAACGTCTGGCCTGGCCAGATAGTTCGTGAAAGACTTGGGTCAAAAACGTCCAGCAGCCGACACCATAATGTAGACATAATTGAGGCCCGTCATGAAGGATTATCAGATGTAATGTTTTGAGTAACACTTGTATATAATCTTGTATGAGTATAACCAATTAAAATCAAAACATGAACCCTAAACGAGAGACCTAACAGCTTATTTCCAATAATCAGCAAGATCATGGAATCCATCATCGCGGTTCATGTAAAATCATCCGTTTTCTCCAACAACCTCATCTCTTATTCCTGATCTTCATCAATGATCTCTCTGGAAAAAAACTATCTATTTGTTGATGTCTCCACCCGATGCCGTAACATCCCTCCATCCTTCAGAAAGGCAGGTTGCAGTCTCTTCCCTCTCTTCAGACCTTGAAAACAAACGAAAAAAACATCACAAGATGGTCAAACACTTGGAATATGTCTTTAAATCCTGACAAATCTCACACTCTCACTATCTCTCTCCAAAAGGACCGTCTGGCACAACCCCCGATATACTTTCTGAACAATCCTTTTGAGAAAGTTCAGGCATTCAAACACATGGGTCTCACAGTCAGCCATGATCTTTCTTGGGCAAACCACATTTCAAAGTTGGCCTTCAAAGCCAGCTGCCGACTGGGCATCCTCCGTCTTACAAAATCCTTCCTTGGTACACCTGAACTCCAATCCACCGACAAGGCCTTCATCCACAGCTTGATGGAATATTGCTCTCCTCTCTGGACTAGCGCAACTGACTCACATCTTGGTCAGCTTGACGCCGTGGAAACAAGGGTCTTCAAGATCAATGGAATCTCTCACGATGAAGCCGAGTCGATGGGCCTATCACTTCATCACAAACACGTCGGTTGGCTATCCGTCTTCTACCGCCTACGCATGACATTTCAGATTTTCATTTTGATTAATTTGTAAAAATTTCTAAAAATGTGTTTTCACTTTGTCATTCAGGGATATTTTGTGGAGATCAGTGACAAAAATCTCAATTTAACCCATTTTAAATTCTAGCTGTAACACAACCAAATGTGAATAAGTTGAGGGGTGTGAATACTTTCTGATGGCACTGTGTGTGTGTGTGTGTGTGTGTGTGTGTGTATGTGTATGTGTATGTGTGTGTGTGTATGTGTGTGTGTGTGTGTGTATGTGTGTGTGTGTGTGTGTGTGTGTGTGTGTGTGTGTGTGTGTGTGTGTGTGTGTGTGTGTGTGTGCGTGTGTGTGTGTGTGTGTGTGTGTGTGTGTGTGTGTGACACCTCCCACACTCCTTTAGCCGAAAAAGCTGCATAAAGCATAAAGAAGGCCTACACAAGGTAAGTGCTTTGCTGTTTCGAACCCTTCCCAGAGTTGCTCCACAACTATAAAGACGTTCACACATTGTACACCCAGATTTTTACTGTTGCTTCTATCGAAAACAACACAGCAGCGATGTGTATGCATGCCTCTCCCAGTCCTGCCATGCAATTGCAATGTGCTGAGAGTACCTTCCCATCCTTCTGTATTACAAGCCGTGGTGTCAGGGCTGTTTCACTTAGTCTTTGAGAGTGAAGGATCTATTTTTTTTTTTTAAACATAATAATTTTTTTAAGTACATTTTTATTATCCCCACGCTTTTCAAAAAACATCGGCGCAATGCCCCTGTGTATATCTGGTAGAACCAGGCAACCACTGGTCGGCATGGATGACCCACAAAATGTGTAAATTAGCTGATGGTTTGAACAAACTTGTGAAAGCACCATGCAGAGATGATTCCCACCAAATTACATGTAAATCGGGTAAACTTTTTGAGAAGAAGTCAAAAGTAGCGATCCCAGAATCATAATGACCAATGAATTGACTGACTTAATGTGCAATTTTTGATAGGATTTGCAAGGCATCAGGAGACCTCGATCCACAGAAGTTCTACAAAGTTTCATGAAAATAGGACTATAAGTTTTAGCATCACCGTTGCTGAAGGTGTGGTCAAGTTTCATCCCAATCATGTGTGTAGTTTTGGAGAAAAAAGCAAATACCTCTTTTGGGGGGATATCGTTTTTGGCCATATTTATCAATGGTGAAGAAACACTTGTGAAAATGTAAAAAATTCTCATGTTTGGATCATCCTCAAAATCGAATCGATTCGTCCTTGTCACACACCAAAGCTGTCCACCAAGTTTCGGCCGAATCCGTCCATAACTGTTTGAGATATCATGTTGTATATACAGTAGTTTTCACCCTATCACTCAATGGTGAAGAATCACTGAAAATAATTATAGGATCCGGATCTGGATAATCACCAAAATCTATTCATTTAATCCTAGTCACACACCCAAATCTGTCCGAATTCGTCCACAAGTTTCTGAGATATCCTGTTCATAGACAGATAAACAAATAAGAAAGACGTGTGCACAGCACAACACTTGCGAAATCCCTCAAAAAAAAAAAAAAATTGACCTTAAAAATAATTTGTTGTTGAATTCCCAAATACGCAAATCCTCTTCAAACTTCAAATCAATCGGATGAAAATTGACGATTTAAAAAAAATCTGGCCAATGTTGACCTTTTGACCTTTAGACCTCAAAAATAATTGGTGCTTGAATTAAGTGACCTCATATGCAAATCCTGTTCGAATTTCAAGTCAATGAGAGAAAAATTAAGGATTTCAGAAATTTCACATAAGTTGTTGACCTTTGGCCAATGTTAACTTTTTGACCGATGCTGCTGACCTCAAAAACAATTGGTGGCTGAATTAAATGACCAATTATGCAAATCCTCTTCAAATTTCAAGTCAAGCGAATGAAAATTGATGATTTCAGAGACAAAGTTGTTGACCTTTTGACTTCACAATGAATAGGCTTCTTGCTTGTGACCAACTCTACCATGTGGTGAAGTTTCATGAAGATTGGTTTGAAACTGTGACCTGTAGGCGATTTACGTACAGACAAACAAACAAGAAAGATGTCATGCATCTCACGATACTTGTGAAATCCCTCAAACAAATTTGACCTTTAAAATAATAGGTTGTTGAATTCAATGATGAAATATGCAGATCTTCTTCAAATTATTTCAAGTCAATCAGATGAAAATTGACAATTTTAGAAATTCGGCCTATTTATTGACCTTTTGGCCAATTTTGACTGCAGTGACTCATTAATTTTTCTGTACATTTTGCTAATATCTGTAATATAATAAATGTCAGTGTGTCAGTCAGTGTGTGTGTGTGTCTCCTCCATAACTCTAAAACTATGAAACCTCACGGCCTGAAACTTTGCACACATACGAAGAGAACTCCAAGGTTCTTCCTGAATGAAAATTGGGTGCTTGGGTAAATTTAAATACCCCTTATGAAGATAATTAGCAGTGTTATTTAATTATCCTTTATCAAGGTTAACTCGCTGTCCCTTGCTGGGGTCTTGATTCAACAATACCTTGACTTGGAACAGGCCACAACGGTTTCTTCACGATAGTTTTTTTTCCCCACCTTCATCACTCTTATCATCGAATGCCTGATCATCATACCTATGAATTGCTGGATACATTGCAATACTTATAAACGCATGGAGATGCTTGATACAAAGTCTGACCAGCGGTAGTCAAGAATTCATCTAATCAATCTTTTCCTTCTCCTTTTCAACTGGTTCACTGCAGCCTGTGTTTCCACAAACTAATGTGGTTCACAATTTATCGGAGGGTCAGCAATATGGATATTAACACCCCTGACATCCAACTCAACAGCTGGTGGGTCCGCCTTGGTACAGCCACTCAAAGTAAATGGCCCAGCAGGCCTTCACTTCGGACTCCTCTCTCAAGAGCCCACCACCCTCCGCTCCAGCTGCAGTACACTGAGGGATGGGCTTGGAGGAACGCAATGCACGAATTCCCCTGTAAGCAGAACAAGAATCACCTGACCACAGGTGTTGCTCTACCCTTCACAGTTTCTTCACACATCGGCCACCTTATCTGCCCTCAGCACATGTACAGTTTTGCACCTCATCTCCCTGAACAGCTCAGCTCCACCATTAAGCCTGGCCCTGTCACTCTGATCAATGCTATCCAGTGTCCCTCGAGACACAAAATTCTTCTTCACCTTATGGTTAGTTGCACATGTATATATATATATATATATATATATATATATATATATATATATATATATATATATATATATATATATATATATATATATATATATATATATATATATATATATATATATACATATATATATATATATATATATATAAATACATATATAAATGAGAGACAGAGAAACAAACAGAGACCTGCCTTGGCTTTTAACATTCTCCTGCGCAATCACCTCCCTTCAGTCATGCCGGCCCACTTCATCACGGTAGGCAATCACGCCGCTCCACATGCCCAGCCCCACTCCAGCCAATCACATCTGCTATGGGTGCACCCTCCCATGGTGATGGCACCTGTGCGTACACGTGCAGGGTCAAATGAAGCCTGGAATACTGTTGCAGTTATCCACTGATTGCATACATGTGTGGGAGCAGCCACAGAGCCAATTACATGCTGCCATTGAGCAGCCTAATCACAGAAGTTTGGTGATGCTGCTATAACACATTTACCCAGGCCGGACCTGAAATGGTTTAAGACGAGGAGGAACACTGGACGGGATGTCTTTTTTTTCCACAACAGCAAGGCTGGAAGAGCAAGGTAGCAGGGCAACAATTAGGCACAACCAACAAGCGGAAAATTAAACAGGAAAGGAAAAGAGGGAGAGAGGGGGAGGAAACACTAAAATCAGCAAGTCAGAGGGTTGGGTGAGGAAGGTTCATGGATCAAGATGGGGGATGACACGAGGTGGCAACGAACTGCCTGCTTGAAGGCCTATAGGGAAGAGTGAGACAGCACGGCCTCAGGAAGGTAGTTCTACTGAGGGATAGTTAAATAGTTAAAGTGAGGAATAAAAGAGTAAGGGTGTGCAATCAGCCTGGATTTTAGAAGTTTAACCTTAAGGGGGGTTACTGGAAGAATGCATGCATCCTGAAGTTGCTGGGGAGAGTCTGAGGATTGCGAGAGTGGAGGGAGCAATGTTGGAGAATCCATCCATTCCATTGGGACCATACTCTGTACAGAGTATCGGTGCTGCCTTCGCAGTCTCCTGGGCTATTGGGCACAATCCTGGATGGGTCGCCACTCTGACATAGGATACTCAAATGGCTCAATCATCCCAGCAAGCTGGTACTCATTTTGCCTACCTCAGAAGAATGACAGGCTGAGTCAACCCCACCTGGTATTAATTCAACAGCCAAGCAGGATTAGAACTCAGGACCCTGGGATCCCAAGCCCACCACCCTAACCATTAAGCCAAGACAAAGCATAATGTTGGAGAATAGATGGTAGAAAACAGAGACCACCGACCTGCCTGCGATGTGAGAGCAACAGGCCTTGTGCTTCAGCCTCATCATGGGGATTCCAATAATTTTGAGAGCTTTAAACGCTACAGAATTCAGGAGACATATGTGATCTTGGAGCACCAGCCTATGGTGGAGAGCAATACTCCATTGAGCTACGGACTGAGTAGTTCTGATTTTCCAAGGAAAGATTGGGCTCGATGGAGGATGCCAAGTTTGCAGATAGCTTTGGAGGCCAGCTTTGCTATGTGGTCAGGCCAGGAGAGGTCATAGCAGATGGTGAGGCCTAACATTTCAAGACACTGAATCTTTTCCAGTGGATGACCAAGGAAATAGGTCGGTTCGTTTGACGATCATTCTTGAGCGAGAGTGTAAGACTGGGGAATTTCCCAGGATTGAAGGACATGTCACATTTCAGAGAAGAAGTTGCAAGTATATGTGGACAGACAGATGATGTGCCATCCCATTAGCTCCCCGGAACAACATTCCAGGTGAGATTAAAAGGTGCAAAAATTGTTCCCCTGAACAACGGACCTCTCAGCTTACTTCCAATCATCAGCAAGATCATGGAATCCATCATTGCAGTTGATATAAATCCTTCCTTTTCTCCAACAACTTCATCTCAGATCACCAATTTGGTTTCACACCAGATCACAACCTTGAACATGCTGCTTCTACTCACCCAACAATGGATGGAGGCTCTCAATGTCAGACATGAGATCAGGGCTGTCTCTCTGGACATATCTCATGTTCTTGATACAGTCTGACATCCTGCCTTGCTCTCCAATCTGTCTATC
>NC_140978.1:45003118-45193118 GCF_056783735.1 Eptatretus burgeri | reverse complement strand
AGCCAGCCAGCAACTCCCCTCCCCCAGGGCACAACAATCTCCCCTTTCCCCCCACGCTGAGATAGTGCAAAAGGTGTCCCGTTCCTCCCCCATCCCAAACGTGGTGCCAACAAGCACACCAGGGGCCCGGAGTCGGGGCACAGCGGCACGGACACTTTGCGGCTTGCCCGCCAACGCGTCACGAGGACGCGGGTAAGACCTCCCCGGTCTCGCGGACCTGGCCGCTCCTCCAGGCCCCGCGCACATTTGGCCTACGGGCCTGTCTGCCTCCTTGTCTGTGAGGGTGGCTTCTTTCTTTTGCTTTTGTGTAAATGTGTGTTGGTGCCGTCTTTCAAGCAGAACTGTGTAAGTGTTGCCATGTGTATGCGTGTAGTCGGTTTTAACCCTTCCTTTGCTTTCTATGTGCATTGTGATTATTGTGGCTGTATATACGTGCTTTCCGTGTGCCGCGGAATAAAATGCTTGCTTGTTGAACTGTGCCCGTTTCGCTTCGTCTTTTCTCCATTTGAATCTCCATCTTGCATCACGTAAGAGGTTCGTAGTGGGTGCAACATCCCAGTAATTAATCGGAACCGTCAAGGCTGATGATAACACCACTCGGTTATCACTGTAGCACGGAACGGACCGCTTAAGCGGTTCGTGTCCGGAATCGGCCTGTGGCGTGGTACGATCGCACGGTCGACCACTCGCTCAGGTACTTTGGTAGATCGAACAAAATATATATATATATATATATATATATATATATATATATATATATATATGTATATATATGGATATATGTATATATATGGATATATGTATATATAAACCAAGTCGAAAACACCAGGGGGTTGACTCAGCCTGCCATCCTTCCGAGGTTGGCGAAATGAGTACCAGTTGTACTGGGCCCGGTGTATGCCCCGGTTAGAATAGGTGTTCCATATCCCTGTGTGTCGTAAGAGGTGACCAGGGTTGCGTCAGGAAGGGCATCCGGTGTAAAAACCTATGCCAAATCATTATGCAGACAACAAAACGAATTTCCATATGGATCAGTCAAGGCCTGGGTTACCAACGTGGTCAGCAGGGTACCAGTGGAAATTGTGTTACTGCTGGGCGAAGGAGGAGGAGGAGACGGGGAAGGCGAGTCCGGAGGCAATGGGAGAGGGGGAAGGGTAGAAGTGTGGAGGTGAAAGTTAAAACTCTGAATGTTGGGACGATGACTGGCAAAAGGCGAGAGTTGGCTGATATGATGGAGAGAAGAAAGGTGGACATACTGTGTGTACAAGAGACCAAGTGGATGGGGAGTAAGGCTAGGAGCATTGGAGGTGGTTTCAAACTGTTCTACCATGGTGTGGATGGGAGGAGAAATGGTGTCGGGGTAATCCTGAAGGAAAATTATGTCAAGAGGGTATTGAAGGTGAGGAGAGTGTCTGACCGAGTGATGAGTGTGAAGTTGGAAATTGAAGGGGTGATGATGAATGTCATCAGTGCATATGCCCCACATATGGGGTGTGAGATGGAGTATAAAGAAGATTTCTGGAGTGAGTTAGATGAAGTGGTGGAGAGTGTATCCAAGGATGAAAGAGTGGTGATTGGAGCAGATTTCAATGGGCATGTTGGGGAAGGGAATAAAGAGGATGAGGAGGTGATGGGTAGGTACGGTCTCAACAAGAGGAATGTGGAAGGGCAAATGGTGGTAGAGTTTGCAAAAAGAATGGAAATGGCAATGGTAAATACTATTCCAAGAAGGAGGAACACAGGGTGACGTACAAGAGTGGTGGAAAGTGCACACAGGTGGATTACATCTTAAGCAGGAGATGCAACCTGAAAGAGATTAGAGACTGTAAGGTGGTGGTAGGGGAGAGTGTAGCTCGACAGCATCGATTGGTGGTCTGTAGGATGATTTTGGAGGTGAGGTTAAGGAAGAGAGTGAGGGCTGAACCAAGGACCAGATGGTGGAAGCTGAAGAAGGAAGACTGTTGCGTGGAATTTAGGGAGGAGGTGAGACAGGTGTTGGATGGTGGTAAAGATGGGTGGGATGATTGTGCAACGACAGCAGAAGTGGTGAGGGAGATAGCTAGGAAGGTGGAAGGTACTTGGTGTGATATCTGGACAGAGGAAGGAACATAAGCAGACTTGGTGGTGGAACAAGGAAGTGCAGGAAAGTATAAGAAAGAAGCGGTTGGCGAAAAAGAAGTGGGATAGTCAGAGAGATGAAGAAAGTAGGCAGGAGTACAAGGAGTGGCGGCGAAAAGCAAAGAGAGAGGTGGCAAAGGCCAAGGAAAAGGCACATGACGAGCTGTATGAGAAGTTGGATACAAAAGAAGGGGAAAAGGATTTATACCGATTGGCAAGACAGAGGGACCGAGCTGGGAAGGATGTGCTGCAGGTTAGGGTGATAAAGGACGTAAATGGGAATGTGCTGACGAGCGAGGAGAGTGTGTTGAGAAGGTGGATGGAGTACTTTGAGGAGCTGATGAATGAAGAAAATGAGAGAGAAAGAAGGTTGGAAGAGGTGGAGATAGTGAATCAGGAAGTGGGGTGGATCAGTAAGGATGAAGTGAGGACCGCTATGAAGAGGATGAAAAGTGGAAAGGTGGTTGGCCCAGATATACCAGTGGAGGCATGGAAGTGCTTAGGAGAGATGGCAGTGGGGTTGTTAACCAGATTGTTTAATAAAATATTGGAAAGTGAGAGGATGCTGGAGGATTGGAGATTAAGTGTACTGGTTCCGATTTTCAAGAACAAGGGTGATGTGCAGAGCTGTGGAAATTACATAGGGATAAAGTTGTTAAGCCACACCATGAAGTTATGGGAAAGAGTAGTGGAAGCTCGGTTGAGAGGAGAGGTGACAATTTGTGAGCAGCAATATGGGTTTATGCCAGGAAAGAGCACCACTGATGCGATGTTTGCTTTGAGAATGTTGATGCAGAAGTATAGGGAAGGCCAGAAGGAGTTACATTGTGTGTTTGTGGATTTAGAGAAAGCTTATATTAGGGTGCCAAGAGAGGAGTTGTGGTATTGTATGAGGAAGTCGGGAGTGGTGGAGAAGTATGTGAGGATCGTGCAGGATATGTATGAGGACAGTGTGACAGCGGTGAGGTGTGCGGTAGGAATGGCGGACCGGTTTAAGGTAAAAGTGGGATTGCACCAAGGATCGACTCTGAGCCCTTTCCTGTTTGCAATGGTGATGGCCAGGTTGACGGACGAGATCAGACTGGAGTCTCCATGGACTATGATGTTCGCGGATGACATCATGATCTGTATGGAGAGTAGGGAGCAGGCTGAGGTGAGCCTTGAGAGGTGGAGGTACGCACTGGAGAGAAGGGGAATGATAGTCAGTCGGAGTAAGATGGAGTACATGTGCGTAAATGAGAGGGAGGGTGGTGGTATGGTGCGGTTGCAAGGAGTTGAGGTGGGGAAGGTGGATGGGTTTAAATACTTGGGATGAACTGTCCAAAGTAACGGAGAGTGTGGGAGAGAAGTGAAAAAGAGAGTGCAGGCAGGATGGAGTGGGTGGATAAGAGTTGCAGGAGTGATTTGTGACAAAGGTAGCTGCAAGAGTTAAGGGGAAAGTATAGAAGACGGTAGTGAGACCAGCTATGTTGTATGGTTTGGAGGCGGTGGCGCTAACAAAAAGACAGGAAGCGGAGCTGGAGGTGGCAGAGTTAAAGATGCTGCGATTCTCGTTGGGAGTGACGAGGATGGACAGGATAAGGAATGAGTATATTTGAGGGACTGCGCAGGTAGGACGGTTTGGAGGCAAAGTGAGAGAGGCAAGATTGAGATGGTTTGGACATGTGCACAGGAGGGAAACGGAGTATATCGGGAGAAGGATGCTGAAGATGGAGCCGCCAGGCAGGAGGAGAAGAGGAAGGCCAAATAAGAGGTTCATGGATGTGGTGAGGGCGGACATGCAGGTGTTTGGAGTGTCAATGGAAGATGTGGAGGATAGAGCAAAATGGAGACGGTTGATTCGCTGTGGCGACCCATAACGGGAGCAGCCGAAAGAAGAAGAAGAAATATATATATATATATATATATATATATATATATATATATATATATATATATATATATATATATATATATATATATATATGTGTGTGTGTTTTTTAAATTTACATTGGAGTTATGCTCGTTTATTTCTCTGGGGAATGAGTTAATCAAGCGGTTTCTTGCATAAAAGCAGATTATTTTCCACTGTGAAACACATTTTAAAATAGAATCGCAGACATTCCCAAGCGAATGCAAAAAATGACCCCTTCTGATCTCTCTCCACACACACACACACACACACACACACACACACACACACACACACACACACACACACACACACACACACACACACACACACACACACACACACCCTTCATCCACTTTGATTGCTGTAAAATCAAAAGGAAGACACCAGAGATTTGTCTGCGTTTGACGGGTGTCCTGATAGTTCACAAACAGGTCAATAACTACAGTGCATAGAACACCTTTCCCTGCACAGTCTTGAGAAAAAGGGCATGGAAAGGGTCTTCTAAACTCTTGCTCTGCGTTTCCGAGCACGATCTATATTTCATACGAGCCACCATTTGTCCATAATATTTTTTTTCCAAGTATTGCTAAACTCCAGGTTTTTTTCAAAGTGCCAACATGGTGATTTGGGTTTTAGTGTTCAAGTTTGTAATTAAATTGAAATAAAATAAAGATTTCAAAGGCTGTAGCAAAAAAACCCAAAAAACAATCAAATCAGAAGTTTACCACCATTGATTCACCGTCTTTTACACCACCTTATTCAACACATTAAATTAGTTATTCATGCCTGTTGTTTGTGTCTCTTATGATGTCCATGGAAACATTGTTTCCTTTTTGTAATGATTTTCAATTTTGTTTCACTACCAGACAGGCAGACAGAGTACCCCAATTACCATGCTCCTCTGTGTGCAGACGGACAGGCAGACAGACAGAGTACCCCAATTACCATGCTCCTCTGTGTGCATGCAGACAGACAGACAGACAGACAGACAGACAGACAGACAGACAGACACACAGACAGAGTGAACCAATTGCTTCATCCTGCATTTTGCTTGGCTTGCGCAGGGTAATAAATATGGTTACACAGGTAAACTTCTACTACGTATGAACAATTACCAATGTATTTTGAATGATGTACATTTATTGAGAGACTTGTTAATCTCCCACGTTTCTGAAGGAACAGAAAAAACTATTTTAACTGTGAGGATGCTGTGAGTGAGTGAGAGTGAGTGAGTTTATTTGCACTGGTTCTCAGATCTACTGTAATATATAATTCCCCACTTGGGCTCTGAATTGTTAACCATTCTGTTTTTGTCATACTTAAAAATATAGGAATATACAGCTTGGCTTATCAAAAACATGGCATACAATGTGTGATAATGAAAGTTCCAAGATTATTTATCACAATATTATTTTACTTAGAGCATGATATGTGCAGCTGGAGATAATTGCCCAATTTACGTGAAAGGTCCCTTCATGTCTGAGCGTATTTAGAAATGTAAGAGTAGAGTGTGGTTACACAAAGCACGTGGAGCGAAGCTCAGTTTTCACAAAATGTGTACAGGGTAAAGATGAACTAGCACATTACGATGAATTATCCTATCAAACTGAACAGCTGATGGGTACAGGAAACTAAGTTCAAATCCCATTGCCATATGTTTGTCCTTTTGTCTACTCAATTTTTTATAATTCATGTGAAACTACACTGATGCATACCATTGTCTTTGTACTGCAGGTGATTTATGTCCAAGATCTTTAATGAGCATGCTAAAACATGCTGTGATGGATCATGGCTGGGCCTCCCTCTCAATGGTGTTTATGCCTGGTGTTGGCTTAATGGTTCTGGTGGTGGACTTTAGATCCTCGGGTCCTGAGTTCAAATTCCGTTCAGCTGTTGAATTAATACCAGGTGTGGTTAACTCTGCCTGTCATCCTTCCGAGGTCGGCAAAATGAGTGCCAGTATGCTGGTATACTGTGTCAGAGTGGCGACCCATCCAGGATTGTGCCCAACAGCCAAGGAGACTGCTTAAGCAGCACCAACGCTCTACACAGAGTATGGTCCCAATCTCCTCCTCCCTCTCAAGGCCCACATGAATGTGCAGGCTTTGTCACGATGGATCATGACTGGGCCACTCTCTCAAGGCCCCCAAATATGGGTAGACTTTGCTGTGATGGATCATGGCTGGGCCACTCTCTCAATGCCCCCAAATATGGGCAGACTGTGCTGTGATGGATCATGGCTGGGCCACTCTCTCAAGGCCCCCAAATATGGGCAGATCATGCTGTGATGGATCATGGCTGGGCCTCATCATCAAGACTCCCATTAACAGACAAGCCGTGTTGTGATGGATTATTGCTGGGCCTCACTTTCAAGGCCCTGACATAACATGGTTCCTGACATAGTTGTGTGTTAGAGTTCTAATGCCCCGGAAGTGTCAACACACTTGTGGACACAACACATTGCAGAACTCTTGAACTGCTTTATGTTCACAGGAACAATTGGTTCACTTTGTTTGTCTGTCTATCTGCATGTGCTCATTCACAAATACATGAGTGATTTTTCACATTTTTGTGACAAGTCAGAGGAAGTGAAATGGAAGACGATGCAGATTCATAGCATACACTGTCTCCCTCTATTTTGACCCTTGGTGTGTTACCGTAATCCCTCTTCGTTAGGTCTGTATTCGAGCTTCTCCATGAGCTTCAACACTGTTAAAACACTTAAATATTCCAGGATAATACTATTGTCTGCGAGAAGAAAGTCCTGACCAACCGCATGTACATGTGGTTTATAAAAATGATTTGTATGTGGGGGCGTTCAAAACGTTCCACGAATGACTCACGAGTCTGCCAAATTGGTGTTTCACAGGCCTGGCGTTGCATCACAAGGTGTGCCACCCCTCGGTTTGAGGTTGAACGGACGTCCCATCCACTGGCATTGTTGGTGGACATTAAAGATCCCATGGTGTCCTTCATGAAGAGTAGACAAGTAATCAATGGCACCCTGAACAAAATATTACTTCCTGTCCAAATCGGCTCCATTCAAACGTCAGGCCTCACCAGCTGGTGCATGAAGGACTTGGACCAAATTTCCCCTTCAACCGACACCACAAGAAGATGGAAATAATTAGGACCATAAAGTGTGAGCGGTAACATTTTACTGAAATATTGTGGGACACAAATGCATGTAGTTTTTCTAATGCTGGTCTCTCTTCACATGACAGAAGATAAGTGATCACAATCAAAACACAGACAAGTTCCAACATAAAAATATTGTATAACTCAAAGCACAATTGCCAGATTTTCATCAGCCATTCAAATTGTCGAAGCACCTGGTCAACGCATTCAGCATGACTAAAAATAAACAGATTATTTGCTTATTGAAACTGTCGGAGGCTCTATGGGATGCAGTAACAGCTGGGATCATGGCATGGAGCTGGCACCAATGTATCATCATGTCAATCTGACAACAGAGAAGGATAAAATTTAAAAAAAATGTCTCAAAACTCACAACTAAGGATACCTTTTCACTTGCAAATTATGCTGGAACAGCATTGTTCAGGAAACGCCACCATGAGAACAATATGCAGAACCAAAAGGATACCTCTGCCTATCGAAAACAAAGCACGTTGTTATAGAAAAACGTATTATTAGGCAATGTCACATGCGAAAACTCCTCAATGAACAAGGTAACACGATGATACCGGTTCGATAACCCCTTCAAGGCTACGCTGTTTCTATTTGGGGATAGCATGACATCACTCATGGCATTAAGTGAACATCAGGAACAAACATGACTTTTGGATCAACTTTGTTGTTAAAACACAGCACAAATGAACCTGAACACCCGATACCATAAAACCAGTTACAGTATAATTTTGCTTGTTATAAAATGTGTACAAGAATCAGATAGAATTGTTGTATAATATACTATATGTCTATAAAAAAAACACACACTTCAAGACCTGGGAGGGCTCCGTTCTACTTTCTGAAACCCACACATGGAGACAACAACCAATGAAACATGTTGGTGAATGTGGGTCATGCTGCCCTTTAGAAACAGCATTATGGTGACCTGCCCAAATTGTACCAATCAATTTGAAGGTCAATCATGATGTGTACATGTGAAGGTCATCAATAAGCCAGCTGGGTTTTTATTGCAAATCCGATAGCAACATGGTAATGCACTGGGACTAGCTTGGTTTATAAAAGCTTGGAATCAAAATAATCAATACTGCTGCCTTTGGTGAGATTTGATTTTTTTTTTTTTTAATCAACGAACCTTCATCGCTTCTCCATGAGAGTTACATTACATGAAAACACAACAGTATTTTGGCCTTGGTTATAAGAAACATATACATGTAGAACCCCAGCTAAGGGAGTTTATTTACAAAAAAGTCGAAATCCCATGTTGTTGTTTTTTTTTTTTTTGGATAAAGCGTACCTTGGGGCACTAGAAACTAAACGTCTGGTCGGTCAATTCCGGAGCATTACTGTGCTAGCACCAAAAATGTGATTTTTCGAAGCAAGCCAAGCAACAAAAAAAAGGAAAATCACGTTTTCTGCTCCTGTGATGTCACAAATGGGCCCACAGTTTCTGCTGAACATAAACTTTCCTCCTTCAAGATGTCTCTGACTCCATAGTATCTCTCCCTGGTTACTCCCTCCTCCGGTATGACAGACCTGAACCTCGTCCTGGTGGCAGAGTTGCTCTCTTCATCAAAGACTCTGTTCCTCCCTCACCATGCAGGGCCTTCACTCCCCCACACCCCAGGAATACCTCTGGCTACGGCTTCCCCTCCACTCCCACCTCATGTTTATATGTGTGTTGTACCGTCCACCAAACGGTGATGATTCCATTTACATCTCGCTCTCCGAAAACGTGGACCAACTTCTATCCTCTCATCCCAACTCTCTCTTCCTCATATGTGGAAACTTCAATTGTCATCATGCCAGTTGGCTGGGTGTGGGTACCTCTCTCACCTGCCATGGCACTTCAACAAAAGACTTCTGGTTGTGATTACACTCACCGGTTGTGATTACACCACTGCGTTCAATCGGAAAGGAAATGTGCAGCCATTCAACATCATGACCGCTCAACCGAAGTCGCTGCAGGCATTCGCTCATCCAGAGCATGAACAGACTATAGACCAAAGCGATTGTACAAATCTGGAACAGTTTGTGTGCTCCATTTATGGTGCCACAAAGCTAAAATGTAAAACAGTCGATGAGGCTCGGTTGAAGCTCTCAGAGGTCTCTGGCAAAGAAGCAAACCAAGAAGCTCAGCAATATCAAATCCATGGAAGCGGCAATGCTTCCACCATACTTCAAACTCCTGGAGCAGAAGCTCAAGTGCACCAACCTCATCACACATCGATGGTTGCATTGTTTCAACCTGACTGATCCCTGGGACCCACTTGAGCATGGATAGATCCTTCGTGATGGCAAGCTTTCTCTCAAGTGGTTTGAGGGTGATGCCATGCCAAAAGACTTGATTTATGATGACAAAGCATCTGTTGAGGCTGAGGCTGAAAGCAATGATGAAGGACACCCGAATGCAGACGGCAGTGATGTTTCCGAATACGAGGACGAAGAAGAGAAAGAGGATAATTCGATTCTATGGACCAAATGATCCAGTTACCTCTGAACTTTCTTGAATATGAACAATTTGGTTCATGTCAGTAATTGTTTGTGCTGATATTACATGGTATTTCACCTTGTTGATACCAGTGGTAATTAGGGCAGTCGTTGAGGTGGCCATTTTGGAGTAATGCTAATAAGGAGTGCTATGATTAGTCTGATTTTAGTTTAAATCGATTCTCCATACCCAAATACCTAGCTAGCTAAATACCTAGCTGGACACCAGAATTACCTTTCTATGTTGAATAGTTGTAGAGCTATGTGACTGTTGATATCAGGGGTTGTTCTGACAATTAAGGGGTCAGTTTAGAGAGATTGGCCATAATTTATTCATTTTTCTACAAAGACAAGATTTACCCCTTAAATTGCAGCCTATGCCTTTGGGCAGTTTTTAAAATAGGTTTTGGGTAGGTTGTTCTCTCTGAAATACTTCTAAAATGGCCCCAAACTTGAAAAAATGACCCAAGTGAAAGTAAAAAACAAAAATTAACAACAAAAAAAAAATCACTTATTTTTGGAACGAAAATGAAAAAAAATTACCACACATTATCTTTTCATTTGTAGTCGAGGACATGTGTATCATTTCAGTGAAATCTGAACTCTGTGGGCCTATTTTTGACGTAACAGGAGCCAAAAACATGATTTTCCTTTGTTTCGCTTTGCATCCATCGAAAATCTCAACATTTTTGGTGCTAGCGCATTAATGCTCCAGAGTTGAACGACCAGACGCCAAGTTTCTAGTGCCCCCAAAGTATGCTTCCTCATAGGAGACATATTAGACTTTTTTGTAAACAAACTCCAAAGATGGGGGGTCAGATGGGTCATTCTGTTAAGGATGTCAAATGACATGGTGAAAGTATATTTTGTGTAGTGAAACAAATTATAAAGATCTGTATGTGTGATGTGTATAAACACATTGTAAAGATATGTGTGTATGCCATGTTGAAAGAAATTATAAAGATATGTGTGTGTGATGTGTACAAACAAATTATAAAGATATGTGTGTGTTGTGTATAAACAAATTGTAAAGATTTTTGTGTATGCCATGTATAAAGAAATTATAAAGATATGTGTGTGTTGTGTATAAAGAAATTATAAAGATATGTGTGTGTTGTGTATAAAGAAATTATAAAGATATGTGTGTGATGTGTATAAACAAATTATAAAGATATGTGTGTGTTGTGTATAAAGAAATTATAAAGATATGTGTGTGTTGTGTATAAACAAATTATAAAGATGTGTGTGTTGTGTATAAAGAAATTATAAAGATATGTGTGTGATGTGTAGAAACAAATTATAAAGACATGTGTGTGTGTGTTGTGTATAAACAAATTATAAAGATATGTGTGTGTTGTGTATAAAGAAATTATAAAGATATGTGTGTGTTGTGTATAAACAAATTATAAAGATATGTGTGTGTTGTGTATAAAGAAATTATAAAGATATGTGTGTGATGTGTAGAAACAAATTATAAAGACATGTGTGTGTTGTGTATAAAGAAATTATAAAGATATGTGTGTGTTGTGTATAAACAAATTATAAAGATATGTGTGTGTTGTGTATAAACAAATTATAAAGATATGTGTGTTGTGTATAAACAAATTATAAAGATATGTGTGTTGTGTATAAACAAATTATAAAGATATGTGTGTTGTGTATAAACAAATTATAAAGATATGTGTGTTGTGTATAAACAAATTATAAAGATATGTGTGTGTTGTGTATAAACAAATTATAAAGATATGTGTGTGTTGTGTATAAAGAAATTATAAAGATATGTGTGTGTTGTGTATAAAGAAATTATAAAGATATGTGTGTGTTGTGTATAAACAAATTACAAAGATATGTGTGTGATGTGTAGAAACAAATTATAAAGATATGTGTGTGTTGTGTATGAACAAATTGTAAAGATATGTGTGTGTTGTGTATAAACAAATTATAAAGATATGTGTGTGTTGTGTATAAACAAATTGTAAAGATATGTGTGTGTTGTGTATAAACAAATTATAAAGATATGTGTGTGTTGTGTATAAACAAATTATAAAGATATGTGTGTGTGTGTGTTGTGTATAAACAAATTATAAAGATATGTGTGTGTTGTGTATAAAGAAATTATAAAGATATGTGTGTTGTATATAAACAAATTATAAAGATATGTGTGTGATGTGTAGAAACAAATTATAAAGATATGTGTGTGTTGTGTATAAACAAATTGTAAAGATATGTGTGTGTTGTGTATAAACAAATTATAAAGATATGTGTGTGATGTGGAGAAACAAATTATAAAGATATGTGTGTGATGTGTATAAACAAATTATAAAGATATGTGTGTTGTGTATAAACAAATTATAAAGATATGTGTGTGTTGTGTATAAACAAATTATAAAGACATGTGTGTGTGTTGTGTATAAACAAATTATAAAGATATGTGTGTGTTGTGTATAAACAAATTATAAAGATATGTGTGTTGTATATAAACAAATTATAAAGATATGTGTGTGTTCTGTATTAACAAATTATAAAGATATGTGTGTTGTGTATAAAGAAATTATAAAGATATGTGTGTGTGTTGTGTATAAACAAATTATAAAGATATGTGTGTGTATGATGTGTATAAACAAATTATAAAGATATGTGTATATGACATGTATGAAGAAATTGAAATTGATTGATTAAAGTTGATTGGGGATTTATAAACTATTGCTATTTATTAGATGTTTGTGAGAATGGTCACATTTGCAGTTGAGGGATTACAATGTGGTTGGACTGCAATGATCATAGGTTGGCGTATATATAATACTATTTTTTTTCTAACTTGAATGATAGATCAATGTGACAGGACTCATTTCCATATTCTTTCTCTGTTTGAAGATGAGTATGAGCGATGGCGCAGCTTTGGGTAGCTCCTGATGGTCTTTGCGATAGCTTCTTCCAAGGAAACAATTGGCTTATAGCCCAAGTCTCGCTTGGCATTTTCACAGCTGTAGTAATGGTGTGTGCTTGCGAGAGCCACACGCATTGGTGTGAAGGTACCGGGTGAAAGATGGATTAATGGGCGCAGCAACATGCACAGCCAGGATAGGATGAGTGCGAATGAGTACACTAAAAGGTAGGGGATGTGTCTCCGAGGAGGTTCATAACCTAGGCCTTGAAGCATCTGGCCCATGAAATTCCAGAAGGAGATTGGTTCATCGTTTGTCACATGGTATGCCTGTAAAAAAAAAAGGCAGACAAGGTAAAAGAGCATGGTTAACCTGTATAAGAAGAAGAGTAGCATGATGAGGTGTTAAAAGCAGTGTGACCACTCCTTGGCTTTTTCACAAGATCTTGGCTATTCGTTGTTCACCTTGGCGTCTTGGTTTTCTATAGGTTTTCTTGGCGTATAGGTTTTCTATTATCATTGCTTTTCCGAAACCTTGTGAATTCTTGGCTTTTTTCATTGGCTCACCTTGGCATTTATGAAAATGAGGAGTGGCCACACTGGTTAAAAGAGTGGCATGGGTCTGAGTGAACAACCAGGAGAGCCAATCTGAAGTGCAACAACTCGGCCAAACAAACTTTGGGTTTAACCAAGCCTTCAAAATAGCAGTTCACCACCACCACTTATCTTACCCCATCCAAAACCTCGATCTTTTCTACTCCTGTTAATCCACCCCAAACCCACCTCCTTCAAATTCCCTGCTTTCCTTCTTGAAAGTCCCTCTAGTGTCCATCTTGCATACCCCATGTTCCCCACCCCATCCTTCTCCCTTCCACAGATCTAATGTCTCTGTTCCCCACTGTTTTGTCCTTCCCTCTCCCACCCACTTGTTTCATGCCCCCCATTGCTGTGCGTTGTGTGTTAGCTCTCATGCGAGCCTCGACAAGGCATACAAAACAAAAACCCAATGTGCAAGGCATCAAACGGCACAAATGTTTCCACCAATCTCGTTGCCCACAGTTTCTGCCATCAAGGAACGCCCAGGAAACATCAGAGCGGAGGTCCAACTCACCCTATCACTTTTCGCTGAATTTTTCATGACATTTGTATTTTGTTTCTGAGAACCAACCATGCCCTTGTAGTCAAGTCAGAAGGTCTTTTGCATGACACTTTATATTTAAAAATTATCCCCTCCCCCTGCATCTTCACTTCTCTCTGCAAGGTCAATAAGCATGCTTGCTTTCCATATCTTACTTTGGTGTGGAACGTTTAGAAGCGGAGTGATGCCGCCCCACACTACTGCTGGACCATTGCCATGAAAGCCAGCCAGGCCAAGGTTCGAGAAAGGAGGCTAATTGGACACTTGGCGCAAGTTCAACCTACATCAAAGCTCCTCAGCAGGACCACTCTTCCTCTAGTGCACATGATTCAGAACAAACAGGATAAACTTGCTTGCCAAAACCAACCACACAACTTCATCCATTTATCGTTTCTTGTTTTGTATCTTCGTGGTACCGGTATGTCCGGTGTGTGTACCTTTCTTATTGTGGAATTCCACAATTGCTACAAATTCCAATGGTGTTCTTTCCCTGCTGTTTTTAAGTCAACATGATGTTACAATAAGCTCAATACAAATTTTCATAATGAAAATCACAATGATATCCGTTATTTAACATTACATTAAAGCTCATCTCAGGGCACAACATTCCCTAACCAAGTCAAGCTGTCTGTCATATCAGCTTGCATTGGTCATCGTAAACACAATATCCTGAAGAAGAAGACAACTCGATCATGTTCTGATGTGTTTGTTTTGATCGAACCATTTTCACGAATGTTACACATTCTACTCTGAAGGATCTTCTGGGATTATAAGAACCTGGCATAGTTGGCTTGTGGATGACATGAGACCTTGAAAACCAAAATATATTAATTACTGAATGTGATTATATCTATAATATCTTAAGCCGAGTTCATGTCTGTGGGTCTGTCTGTCTGTCTGTGGGTCATCAGCTACACCCATTCTACAGGCCAAGCCGTCCAGAAATCACCACCATCTTTTTCTCTCCATGTAGCTCAGAACGTTTTAAAGGACTCGTGTACATTTGAAGACTGAACAACGCATCTTCTCTCATTAAATGAAGATACCGTTTTGAGGAAACAAAGGTACATTTTGATTACAACTCAAACGAGGTAATGC
The DNA here is from genome assembly GCF_056783735.1 of Eptatretus burgeri. NCBI lineage: Eukaryota > Metazoa > Chordata > Myxini > Myxiniformes > Myxinidae > Eptatretus > Eptatretus burgeri. The sequence goes on along the minus strand of NC_140978.1, from coordinate 45,178,349 downwards.
ACGTTTTGTCCGCAGCGATTGCGGCAGCGGTCTCGTATACACCATCCAAACGAAGGTATATTAATTCTCATATTATACAGAGGAAAGAAAATAGTGATATTTCATTGAAAAATAAAATAACTGTGGGATGTCAAACGCAGTTACTTTCTGTATGCGAGACAGTGACGCGTCGCTTATACTCATTGTTTGTTTACCAGAATTTACAATGACTGTGACAAGAAAAACATCCTGTGTCTGCTTCCGTACGAAGCATGAAAAAAAGATATCCCTACACATGACGTCATCACACAGTGATGTCTACAACAGCAGGAATGCCCCAGTAATTGGAGCCTTTTTTTATAACATACCAAAACTTATGGAAAAATGATATGATAGAGGATAGAAAGTTTATTTGCTGATTACCACGAGAGGGAGAAGAAGAAGAAGAATAGATTAACAAGAGTAGGAAACATGCAAACATGGCAGTTTTGTGCGAGGTGTCTCATTGTCGCCTAATCTAATATACCAAGCTGAGTTTGTGTCTGTGGGTGGATGTGTGGGTCTGAACAAGGTACGTTTTCATTACAACAAAAATACTCATGATTAATATTGGAAGTGTTTAATTTTTTTTTTTCTTCTTTAAAGTCCTTTTGTCAGTGTTTTGTATGTACTGTTGAGATGTCCAGTGGTGTGTTGTTACCAAGCAGCTAGCTAGCGCGTGCTAAGCCAGCCGTTCCTTATTAACAGTTTCTCATGGAGTGCTTGCTTGAGTGCTTAAGCCACTTGGCAAGCGCTCCACAAGAAACTTGGTAACTGAACACACCCCAGATTCATGACATGGTGATGAGGATAAACATCTATAGCATCATTATTTCAGCCATATCGATGAATTAATCCAGGGGTCTCCAACCTGCGGCCCCTTAGACGGATTTATGCGGCCTGCGGTGCCATATTAAGTTTACATTACAATGCGACCCACGATACTGCCAATTTGTCAGGGTCAATGATCAAAGCGTTCTGTAATTTTTATTATGATTTTGATTCATATTAGACACGTGTTTTTAACACAATTATTCATTTATCATATTCGTTGGCAAGAAAAATATATTCAGCAGTAATTTTTGTTTAAATTTCCGCATATTAATTATATATATATATTTTTTCCCCGGAATTTAGCGTCCTTTTTTGGGGTGCGGTCCTCCGCCCCTCACCACTTTGGTTTTGTGGCCCTCCGCCCAAAAAGGTTGGAGACCCCTGAATTAATCCCTCAAGTGGTGAGGTGGGAGGAGGCAGGGGAAGGAGTGGGGTGGAGGGGGAAGAGGGACCCGACGTTGCCCGGCAATGCCGGGTACCCCTGCTTGTAATATATAATATATACCAACCAAAGAACCATCCCCAGGGACAGTAAAAGTAAGATAATCTATCAATGTAAAATTATTTCTTGGACTTTAAAAACGTGAATTATGTTGAACTCTTGGTTTTACTCAGAGCCAAAGCTCTCAGGTATTTATACTGCCCACCGCAAAATGGTGGTGCAACATAGGGCAGTCACCGTTGAGGGAGTGTGTGCACATGTTCGAGAGAAAGCACCAGTCTTTTGCAGTTAAGGAGATTTGGAGAAAGGGAGGGGCAGAGCAGAGAGAGAATGAACACAGAACAAACCAGAGAGTTGGTGTCAAAGCCACCCAATGCTCGCCTGTTTATACATTTATCGTTTTTAAAAGACTAGTCTAATAATATTTTTTATAAAGCATTGCAGTGAAGTCTGATCAGTAAAAAAAATATTGTAATCAGTAAAAAATAGTGTGGTAGATAAAAACATTAGAAAGGAAATAACTTGCACCAAAAACTTTAACATTTTCACGCTGACGTTCACGCTCACGCCGGGGGTATCGCTATAGCTCTCTGTTCTTCGAACAGGTGAGCTAAAAATGAAGTTTCCACAAAATTTTAAATCAATTTAACACACAATTTATCAAGGGTGTCCCAAAAGTCACTTAGGGATTTAGAAATTAAATAACATTTCTGTTTTTTTAATAATTTATGATCATTTTTTTATCAAAAGAAAATTTACAAAATGGAAATTAATTTGCTTTATTTATGAAAAATGATGCAGCTTCGATGTCCTCCATTATCGGCTTCGCAGAGACAGGCTCTTTCGACAGCATTTTCCATAACAGCGGACAATAACTCTGGCTGCAGCCCTCAAATTTCTGCACAGATGTTGTCCTTGAGCTGCTGAATTGTTTGGGGCTTATTGATGTATACACGCTCCTTTAGGTAACCCCAAAGAAAATAATCAGGACGCGTCAAATCAGGAGAATGTGATGGCCAATAAATTTCTGAATTTCGTGAAATTATTCGGTGTCCATCCTCTTTGGGTGAGAATATATAATTGATCAATGAAATTTAAAATAAAATTCCACGATTTTGGTTCTTTGTTCAGTTGTGAATTTTTCCGTGGGTAATTTCCAAATGTTAATCTAAATTCTAAAAAAAAAAGAAAAACAAATTATTAAAAAACAGAAATGTTATTTAATTTCTAAATCCCTAGGTGATTTTGGGACACCTTGTGTGTGTGTGTGTGTGTGTGTGTGTGTGTGTGTGTGTGTGTGTGTGTGTGTATATATATATATATATATATATATATATATATATATATATATATATATATATATATATATATATATATATATATATATATATATATATATATATACTTCACCCATTGGTTGGACAGATAACCTGATATCACCCACAATTGGAAAATGAAACACTTAACCTAAAGTACCCAGAGCACCTAAAAGACCTCCTCCCCTCCCCACCGAGGACCCAAATGACCCCAATGATCCAAAGATCCAGAGGACCCAAAGACCCTGAGGGTCAAAAAGACCCAAAAGACCCCCAAAAATACCTTAAAGCCCCTGAACCACCCCCTCAATCACATACACGACCCAAAAGACCAAAACCCATAGATGAACCAAAAGACCCCGATAACCGAAAATACAGAGGCCGAAAAATAGAGGCCGAAATACCCAAAAGACCGAAGGGACTATCTGTGACCCATGGAAATTCTGCATAATGTAAAATGTGACTTTAGGTCCCCAAAACACACACACACACACACACACACACACACACACACACACACACACACACACACACATACACATACACACACACACACACACACACACACACACACACACACACACACACACACACGTCCTCACCCCCCTTCCCAGCTCTGTCCTCTTCCTGCACTCCCCCCCCGGTACCACCATACCGTCCCCTCCCCCTTTCTTCAAATCCTTAAACCTCCTCCCAACCCAAAAGCCTCAATCCTAACTCTGTCTCTTCTCTGACTTCCCTCCCCAACCCAACTATATCATCTCTTCCCCCTTTATTCTTCAAGTCCTCAACTACCCCAAACCCAAGTCCTCAACCCCCCCAAACCCAAGTCCTCAACCCCCCCCACCCCTTTCCCAACATCCAGTAATTGAATTATGTTGTCCCCCGGTAATTAGCTCACGTGACCATTAGGTAACCGGTATACAGTATATGGAGGACCCTAAGTCACGTGGTTGAGTTGTTGGCGTTCACGGTCGATTAGCAACCCCCGCGTCACGGAGTTATCCGTGTGCGACCGCCTGCGATTCCGGAGAGTCTGGTGGGAACCCGAGGTAGCTTCCCCCCCCCCCCTCGTGGTCTTCTCGCCCCGACCCCGGCTCCGCAACAATGTATATATATATATATATATATATATATATATATATATATATATATATATATATATATATATATATATATATATATATATATATATATAATGAAGTGTTGTTATATTGCTCGAATGTGTTGTATGATGAAGTGTATTATTTTACTTTTCTTTCTTCTTACTACACAATGTCCCACAGAATGGGGTAAATGGCTCATTGAGCATTTAAGAAAGACTGAAGTCTTTCACGAACTGGAAGGCCAGGCCTGATGTTTTACTGACTGGAGCTGGTCATGATAGGGATTTAAAATTTGGTCAAGATACCGGTGATAACCTATTCTTTGTCAAAAGATGCCGTAGCATCTTTAAGGTTCACCATCAAATGACAGCAAATGGCTCCTCAGCACATCTGTAAGAGGGATAGGGAACTTTGCAACGTGATGCCTTGCTGGCGAAGCATCGATCCACCAATCTGATTGTTTAAAATTGGGCTGAGAATTAACGCAGACCTAGATGGCTCAAAGGTAAGTCTTCAAGGTGTGCACTATCCTGTCGGGTGCGTACGTATGGGTTATATACTTGGTGTGCAATCACATATTAATGGCTAAAAAAATTGTAGATGTCAATGTTCTCTTCATTACAAACCTTTTATTCACCTCATTCACACTTTTCATTGAATTTAGTCAACAGAATAGTTTAACCCTGAGCGAAGAGGCATCCATTGGTTAAAAAAAAATTCATCTGCTCACCTAGACTCCATGATGTAGATTGAATCTATCCTCACCTATCTATGGAGATAATGTCAGAAGAACTTTGAATGAGCATTAACTCCCAGTATTGGTTGATGCATAAAGTGCTAAAAACTGATGTGTATGTCGGATCGCAAGCCAAACTCAGTTACACTGTTCATCAAGTCCCCGAGAGGTGGCATCTGGGCTTACAGGATCCTCTCTATCGTTTTTGACAGAAGCAGCATTCGATGCCATCTCCCCAACTCGCAAGAATATTTGTATGAAACTGGTGAACGAGGCAAAGAAAGGAGGAAGCACATTATAAAGAAAATTTGAAATGACATGTACACAGAGGCTGTTGATAGACTTGAATTCATCCTTGGCTCAGAGAAGACAACACCAGTTCTGTGCCACAGAAAATGTTGTGCCGAGTTCACTGACCGAGACAAAATACAGATATGAAGAAGCCAGTGTCTGAAGCAGGTTAACTGTCAAGTGTTGTCAGTTGGAAAAGAACACCAATTAAGATGGTGTTGAGCCGTAACCTCTTATCGAAGATGACGCGGAGAGGTAGTTTAATCAGTTAGTGGGCTTGTGACATTTGCGTGGCTTGAGCCCTGAAACTGTGATAAAGCCTCTAACATGGTTCTGCCAGTGGACTGGAGATAAGGCTGTTGCAACTCCACATCCACGTCATGATCCAGTTGGAGTTGATAATTACTCATTTGTTCTATTTGCCTCACTTCACTTCCGATTTCTGCTAAAACATCGCTTGCAATATCTTCCCAAGTACCATCCGTACAACAAGGCATTCCAATGTGTCACAAAGGTTGTGAAACCCATGAATTAGAAATGTTTCATGTTTTGCCAAGACAAAAGCACCATCTAAAGACTTTCATTCAGTAACAACTCTGAAAATGAATGCATAGATTAAAGAAGCAACTGTATTTAACCACAATACGAGTCCAGTAGTAATTTAGCTTGGGTGTCTGATATCATAGCTACTGAAGGCAAATACCACCTGACTTGTTACACTGGATCGATGCGATCTCAAGCGATAACAAAAGATGGCATAAAGAACACCAAGTTAGCAATGCTGTGCCTTTAGAACTCCGACACGGCTTTGTCCCTGCCAAGGATAACTGATAAAGGATACGTTTTGGAATTGTCTGACGTCTGTGCACCCTTGCAAAGGAAACTCGTCTTGAAATGTCAGACTCTTGTGTGAGTCATAGATCATCATACAAGGAGGAACTTCAGTCACACAATGGAAATACATTTGAGTTCATCACCCCCATTGCATGAATGGTCCCGTGCCAACAGAACTGCTTAGTTCCTGCCAAGTATAACTGTCCCTGTTTCACAAATGGCAGACTTCAGTCAAGCGTATGACGTGTTAGCCATTCCTGTTCTTCTCGCTGGTGATGTCCAATTCCCAGAACTTACCTTCTCTGTGAGGAACTGTATCTTATGTATAAATATGAGTTTGTGTCTGTGAGTCATGACTGCCGCCCATTCTACAGGCCACACCTTCCACTCTCTCCCCCAGCGTCACAAGCACCACCGATTAGCTAGGCCACGCCTTCGCCTCCAGCCGCCCAGAAATCGCAGGCATATTTTTCGCTCCGCATAGCTCTGAGGGTTCATCGGTCTCTGTGGTGTTCGCCTGACTTTGCGAGGCTTATAAACAAACTGATGGACGTGTAATTCATATGTTACATGAAGTAAATAAACAAACATTTGAGAAAAATCGGTTTGGTCACAGAATGGGTCTGTAATTAATTAGTCAGGAGGCAGTTGAAGGGGTGGGAGGAGGGGGTGGAAGGGGTGAGGTGGGAGGAGGGGGTGGGAGGAGGGGGAGGGAGGAGGGAGTGGAAGGGGTGGGGTGGGAGGAGAGAGTGGAAGGAGTGGATAAGAGGGAGGGTAAAGGGTGGGGTGGGAGGAGGGACCCGGCCTTGTTTGGAAACATCGGGTTCCCCTGCTAGTCCTATTGTTACGAATCTGGCAGCCATTTGCACACAACAGCCAGAGTCTCCGCAGTTCAGTTATTTCGGTAAGTATGTGTTTATAGTTAGAACCCTCCCCTATGTTTAATGGATTGATAAGTGTCCGTGCGCTGCGGGTTTCTTTCGAGCTAGATTTTTTTCTACATCTTTAAATCTTCCTCCCAAACCACAAACTCTTAGTTCTTGCACCATCGCCATCCATCGCCCACATGCAACATATCACGTACAGGGGTGAGGTTCCCTCCGCCCACCGTGAGCTCGTCCAATCGACAGCGGTCGGCCTGACAGCCGACCCGAGATTCCCCCTCCCCGCTACAAGCATGGATAGGAAATAGGGTGCTCCCCTGGTTGTTCAGTCTGGGTTCTCAGAGACGTGCGGGGGGAGGGTGGTTGTTGCCCCCTCCCACCGGACCTCCTCCATTCACGGATGGCCACCATTTATCCCCACGGAACCAATCAGGAGGCTCATCACCTCAGTGCCGGCTCCGCCCCCGCAAAGTGGAATGTTCCTCCCATCCAATGAGGGGAGGCCACTGATCGCCCGACAACCCCTCGTCCAATCCAGAGGCTCACCGCCTCATAGCGGATCCCTCCACCCCGCACGGGAGGGATAAGGAAGATCGCGAGCTGTCTCCGGGGTCCTCGCTTCGTTGGTGGAGTGTCTGGTTCGGGGGTTCTTTCGGTGGTTCCGTGGTCCTGTGCTTGGTGGTTCGCTTGATGCGGCTGGTCTCATCCTGGTTTGCTCGACGTGGCTGGTCTCATCCTGGTTCGCTCGATGCGGCTAGTCTCATCCTGGTTCGCTCGACGCGGCCAAACCGCACGAGGTGGCAAGGTACCCGGCCAGACTCTGGCCCTCAGCTCGCCTTCCGTCCCGAGCTGAAGGGTCGAATAAAGACCGACTAGGTCCATTTCTTTTTGGGTGTATGTGTGTCTGTCTGTGACCCGTCTTTAAGTAGAATTGTTAAGTGCTTTTGCTCACTGTACATTGCCTGCATATTATTGTTGTGATAACTCTGCTCTGTGTCTCCCTTCCCGATTATTGTAAATAAACCCCCTGTTAAATGTACAGCTCGTTGCCTGTCGTTTCTATCATTGACCCAGTATGGTTCGGGCTTGAGAGTCAGGAAGGCCGATTGTGCCGTAAATTGTTCATTTGGTCCGGCAGGCTTTGGTAATCCCAGCTCGGTTACGCCGGATCCGAGTCGGTAATCGCGACTCGGTTCGGACAAAGTCGGCCGAGGGTGTGGCTTCCCCGGCAGTTAGACGGTGTGGTTACTTAGGTAAATTGGAATTAGACAATTAACGCTTCCCCACACCGTCTAAATATTGGCGTCCACGGTCCACTAAGGGACCCGTGACCTTCGGAGTTATCTGAAGGTTATGACCTTTCAATTCCGGTGTTCGGTGGGAGACGGCCCAACTGCTCCATCTAGCGGTAGTCCTCACCACTGAACCCCGGCCCACAACACTACTACATAAAAGGTAATGTATGCATGTTTGTTCCTTATAAAATCGAAAATGGCTTGGCTGACCCACATTTGTGCTTGGGGTACCCATGGTCAAGTCATGGGCATCAAATCAGTCACATGGGAGCAGATGACAGATACTTAACTAAGTGGGAAGAAGAGATTTTATATGTGACAGGTACTATAAGGAGTCTATCAAGGGAGGTACAAGGCAAAAACATTCATGAGGTACACAATCAATCACAGGATCAGCGAAAAAAGGGATCCGGTCCCCTTCCAAATCACGAGATAACGTCTTTCATGTTCGAGTGGAAAATATATATTTTCTTAAACCGTATCCATTCTTGAAGTACAATTCCTCTTTTCAAAAGTAATTAATCTCATTCACAAACAACAGAAATCAAACCAAAGTTCTAATTCGTGTGGAACTTCTCGCATGATGAGCTTACCTTGCCACAGATGGGGGAGCCTTCTTCTAAGGTTTCAGCTGCCAGAATATGCCCGAGAACAACGTTATCCACATATGTGAAATCCACCACGTTCTTACCGTCACTGCAGAAAATGACAATCACAATCAACAGATGTGGAAACATTTCCATGGCAACCACTGCCAAGTTAACAATGATGATTGAATTACATTAGAGTCTTGCAGTCAGGACTGGGAGGATAATCTAGAGGTATGCACCCTCTCCTCTGAGCTGTCTAGCCTGGTGTTTCACAGTCAGGGACATTCACTAATGGATGTGCTGTTCCTCGGATGGACGTGAAACTGGACGTCATCAGATACATTCATGTGTTGCGAGAAAAAAAACGAGGTCCGATTCAACAAAAAACGAGGTCCGATTCCTTTAGAGGAATAAACGTCACCCACTTATCCAACGTGGAGAACGTGAAATAATATTCAAAGGAAAACTCCTAAATTCAGTGTGCACTCTTATTGTAACACGAGACAAAAACTGTCACAAATCAAAACGGGTTCCACCGATCTGGTATTCCATCACGGCGACAAGGCGGTACAAACATCTACAAGGAAAAACATGCATATGGATTCCCGAACACAAACAAAACACACACAAACTAGTTCGTTGCACGAGCATGCACATGCCTTGCACACTTTGGGAAACAAGGATATCACCCAACACAGGGACTCAACACAAATGATACATATACTAGTAGAGTCTAGTCTAGTCACTAGTAGAGTCTAGTACTCACTGGACTATAAAATGTGGGGACAGGTGTGCTGTGTCACGTGATTGGGTTTTCGTATATCATGCCTCGCCCGCTAGCGATGGCAGGAATGTGCTTCCGGTCGCGCAATAAAGCGGAGTAGATGGTGGCCCGCGTGCTTCTTGCGTCCCACTGCACCGCGTACACTCTAGTTGGCTGACGAGGATGGTTGAATACGGACTTATGCCCGTTTTCGACGGGGACGACTTCGAATTGTTTTCGGAGCAATTGGAATGCTATTTCCACGCGAACGATGTGGTCGACGAGAGCAAGCAGAAGTCGATCTTGCTCGCGTTGCTTTCGCTGGAGCATTATCGGCTGCTGGGTGATTTAGTGGCACCGAACAGGCCCCGGGATGACGGGCTGTCGTTTCGGGACATTGTGGAGAAAATGAAAGCTCACATGGCGCCGGAGAAGTCGTTGCAGCTCGCTCGATTCCAGTTCGATCGCCTCTCGAAAGGGGCAGAGGAACGCGTCGCTGATTTCGTGGCGCGGATTAAGCATTCTTCCTTGGCCTGCAAGTTCACGCTGGGGGAGCGGCCAGCTCGGCTCAGAGATCGTTTTATTGCTGGTTTACGAGATGCGAAGATGGTTTCAGCGGTTTTACGGCTGAAGGATGAAGCCATTACATTCGACTCGGCGGTCAGCACGGCTACAGCGGTCGAGCAGACTCGCGGGGATGTTCGAGCCATCACCGGCCATGCGGGGTCGCGAGCACCCCGGGACGCGCGCACGACCTTCGATGCGGGTCGGACGTCGCCACGCGGCCACGCGTGCGGCGGGGTGACCCCGCGGACATGCTTGGGATGTGGAGGTCGACACCTGCGCCGTGCATGCCCGTATAAAGGCAACGTGTGTTTGAATTGTCACAAGGTGGGTCATTTGGCGCGTGTGTGCCGTGGGGCGACGGCCACCGTTAAGGTCGTGGACGGCGATGTGCGAGGAGACTCGGGGCGGAACCAGCGGCCGTTGTTGAGCCTGTTTTCAATTGGCCCGGCGACGGCGCGCCCGATGACGGTGGAAGTCGAAGTGAACGAAACGCCGATCACGTTCCAGGTCGATACGGGAGCAGCGGTGTCGCTCATCGGCGAGCAGACCGTGCGTAGACTCAACGGCTTGAGGCTTATCAGGTCCAACCTCACGCTGTTCACGTACACCCGTGAGAAGATAACGCCAGTCGGGATGGCAGACGTGTCTGTGCGGTACCAAGGCCAGGTCGCCACGCTTCGGGTGTACGTCGTGCGGGGGAGCGGGCCGTCTCTCCTCGGCCGAGATTGGATGGCCCGCATCAGGCTAAACTGGGCCGCAGTTCACCTTGTGCAACCCGTGCCGAGCCAGTGGGAGGATCAGTTGGAGGAGATTCTTCAAAGACATCAAGGGTTGTTTAGCGACGACCTTGGGAAACTCAAGGGCATGGAGGCAAAACTCTTCTTGAAGGAGGGGGTGGTTCCTCGGTTTTGTAAACCGCGTCTGGTGCCGTATGCCCTGCGGGACAAGGTCAAGGGTGAACTGGATAGGTTGGAGGCCTGTGGAGTGATCGAACGGGTGTCGTGCTCAGATTGGGCCACCCCGGTTGTCACGGTGCTGAAACGGAATGGAGACGTCCGATTGTGCGGGGACTTCAAATCCACGGTTAACCCGGGGCTCAGCGTGGAGCAATATCCATTGCCATCAATCGATGAAATATATGCGCGATTGGCGGGGAGTCAATACTTCACGAAGCTAGACCTGCGTGATGCATATTTTCACCTGCCGATGGATCCCGGGAGTAGCGAGCTTTTGACAATCAACACGTGTCAAGGACTCTATCGATATACCCGACTCTGTTTTGGGATTGCTTCGGCCCCAGCTTTGTGGCAGAAAGCCATGGATCAGGTTTGCATTGGCCTGCCCGCTCAGACCTACCTGGACGATGTGCTTATTGCGGGGAAAACGGCGGACGAGCATCTTGCGAACATTGCCCAAGTACTGACAAAGCTAGAAGCGTGCGGCCTGCGCTTGAACAGGGAAAAGTGCGCGTTCTTCAAGCAGCGCTTGGAATACTTCGGGCACATCATCACGCCGGAGGGGCTGTTGAAAGGTCCTCGGAAGGTGGAAGCGATTCAACACATGCCACCGCCTCGCGACAAGACGCAGCTGCGCTCGTTCATTGGTATGGCCCAGTATTACCAAAGGTTCGTGCGCGGGCTCAGCTCACAACTTGCGCCGTTAACGCGGTTGCTCAAGAAGGACGAGCGCTGGGCTTGGGGGGCTGCACACCAGGCGGCGTTCGACCGCGTCAAGCAGCTGCTCACAGAGGATACGGTCCTCGTGCACTACGAGCCTGCGCGTCCGCTCCTATTGGCATGCGACAGCTCTGCATATGGCATCGGGGCAGTGCTCTCCCACAGGATGGACGATGGTTCCGAGCGGCCTGTTTGTTTTGCATCCCGGACCCTGTCCACAGCAGAGCGCGGATATGCCCAGATTGAGCGTGAGGCTCTCAGCCTCGTCTGGGGTGTGCGGAGGTTTCATCAGTACCTGCTGGGGCGACATTTCACTTTGCAGACGGATCACAAACCGCTTCAATTCATCCTGAGACCCGAACGCGGGGTGCCGGTGGTAGCAGCCGCGCGAATACAGCAGTGGTGTCTGTTTCTGGGTGCTTACGATTATGATATTCAGTTCCGAAGCACCGAGAAGCATGCTAACTGTGACGGGCTCTCACGCTTGCCGTGTGCGGAGGGTCCAGCTGCGTCTGAGTTGAGTGACCGGGTCGATGTGTTCGCGCTGGGCCAGGTCCAAAGCGGGCCGGTCACGGCCAGGCAGGTCGCGGTGGAATCGGCTCGTGATCCGGTGCTTGCCCGTGTCGTCCAGGCGATTTCTACGGGGAATTGGAGCGATCTGCCTTCGACACCGGCATTTCAACCTTTCACGTCACGCGCAGCGGAGCTGTCGTTGGTCCAACAGTGCGTAATGTGGGGGATGAGGACCGTGATTCCACCGAAGTTCAGGCAGCGGTGTTTGGATGAGCTGCATGTCAGTCACCTTGGCATCGTGAAGACCAAGAGTCTTGCTCGTAGCCTGTTGTGGTGGCCGGGGTTGGACAAAGACATTGAGCAGTTGGTTAAGCGTTGCGCCACGTGCCAGACAGATGCTGATAACCCGCGTCGAGCTTCGGGTCTCTGGCCTGTGCTGGACCGAGCTTGGCAGAGGGTCCATGTAGATTTTGCGGGACCGGTTAATGGCAAAATGCTTTTGATTGTGATCGATGCATTCTCTAAATGGCCGGAGGTTGTAGTAATGCAGCATACATCAGCAAACATGACAGTAGAGAAACTGCGGACGATCTTTGCTAATAAAGGGTTGCCGGAGATCCTGGTCTCTGATAATGGTCCGCAGTTCATCGCGGGTGTATTTGATGAGTTTATGCGCCAGAATGGTATTCGACACCTAAGGTCCGCACCGTATCATCCTGAGACGAATGGCCAAGCTGAGTCGTTTGTCAAGATGTTGAAGCGGGCTTTGCGCAGGGGGGGTGTTGCACCTGTGCAGACGATGGTCGATGTCTTTTTGCTCCATTACAGGAACGCAGTTCATCCTGTCACGGGTGATTCGCCGGCCATTCGTCTCTATGGACGGGCTTTGCGGTCCAGGCTGGATTTGCTGCGACCTGGAGGGTCGGGGAGTGGGGCAATGTCGCGTCCGACGCTGCTGCGCAGCCTCGAGGTGGGGCAGCGGGTAATGGTACGCGATTATTTCAACGGTTCCAAATGGGTGCCGGCGGTGGTCTCTGTGGTGCTGGGGCCGGCAAATTGCATGGTGCGGACTGATGGTGGGGATGTGTGGAAGCGGCACGTGGACCAAATGCATGATCGCTGTTCAGCGTCACCCCCCCCCCCACACCTCCCCGGGCCGAACGATGCGGGACCCCCACCGGTAGTATCGCCGGCGCCTGACGTTGTGTCGCCGGGGCTGGTTGGGCCGACGCCAAGGGGGTCTTCGCCTGATGCCGTCCTACCCGGGGACGTCGAGCAGGCTGGGCGGTCGGGGGTGGCTGGTGTTGCGGAAAGTGCGAGTCCGGCGAGGGTGTCACCTCGACCGAGCCGGGAGGCGTCTGAGCCTGGGCTGTCTGGTGGCGCTGCCCGTCCGAGGCGGGTCAGAGTGCGGCCGCGGTACTTGGAGGATTATGAGTGTTGATGGGTTTCAGATGGTCATGTTGTGATTGTCCGTTCATCGTGTGACGGGTCATTTTACGAGGGGAGGAGTGTGCTGTGTCACGTGATTGGGTTTTCGTATATCATGCCTCGCCCGCTAGGGGTGGCAGGAATGTGCTTCCGGTCGCGCAATAAAGCGGAGTAGATGGTGGCCCGCGTGCTTCTTGCGTCCCACTGCACCGCGTACACTCTAACAGGAACACTGCACTGTAAATGGTAGAGACTTGTAATCCCCTCCCTCACCTGGAGGTGGTGCTACACGATACACACTTACATAGAGAATTTGCATCCCCCACCCTCCCAAGACCACTGGTAAAGATAAAACACCCTTATCCATTAATTGGAGTCATGCTGATCCCATGTAGCAAGTCTGGATGTAATCGGCTCAGAACTGTAGGAGGAGTCGCGTGACAAACACACAAACACCGGTGTGTGAATTACAGGAAGGATACATGATACATATGTGATAGGTTTTTTATCAAATGGAGGTTCATAAAGGTATGCTAACCCTTGTGGGAAGGAAAGGTAAATCTGACATTTCTGGCAACCTTAATCGAGCAAGAGTAAGGAGTAACCTCCGATGAAAGGCTAATGCCAGAACTTTAGTTTCACCGTGGCCTTGCACAGCAGTTAGCCTACCTTTGTGAATCTTCAGGTTGTTTTTTTGTATTCTATTGCAGACATGATTGAGGCAGTTGATAAAACCTATCGTCTGAACTGTCCGCAGACACCGGCCTTGACAAAGTCGAGTATTCTCATCATACATACAGGCATACATACGATCAGGAGAACACGATGCAGGGGAAAACATACAAAAGACACACAATTGAGATATAACTTGTACTTAGATCATCGGGAAATGGATCCATGTAAGCGATCTTCACAACAGCACGATTTTTCCGACACATTTACACTCCGATGACCATCTCTTATGGAATGTACTTTTTTGTGGCTACACTGAATGCCGTTTGATTGGTCAAATCAGAGCCTGTTCAGTGTAAACCCGAAAGCATTCCTCATTCTGGCCAAATGCAAAGCTGTGTGGGCCATGCACTTTGCACTTCAAGCAACAACTTGCTGAAACACACATCACAATCCTCGCCGTCTCATTCGTTTTCTTGAATGTCAGCTTCCTGCATTTTTTGCATTTGGCCTTTCGTGCCTTAAAAATAATCACACAGCATGACTGTGTGAAGATAAAGCAAAAAAAAAAAAAAAAAAACTCAGAGAAGTTCAACAAGTTTTTGGAAACAAAGTGAAGGTGACAACCTATCTCGGTACAAACACAACTGATGGTGGAGAACAAACGATTAGATGGGCTCCTTGAACACCCAGACACAAGATCATCGTACAGGTCTCGTGCTGGAAGGCATAAAGAAAGGCCACCGGTATAAATGGATCGTTTCATAGCCAAGAGTCAACCCGGGACAGGTTGCTACTCCATTGCAGGGTACTACCAAAACAACCCTTAATCAGGAAGGAATGTAGAACTTGGCGAGAATAAAAACAAGACCCGTCTGGAAAGCACCAAGATGACAGTTTATGGTCAGACCGAGAATCAAACGCAAACCAGACAGTTCAAAGAGAAGCGCACAACCCTCAGAGGAAACCTCCTCGTCAAAGATCATGGTGGAAGTGAACGTCGGTGCAACAGACCCGATGATGAACTTCATCTGGCCTTTTTGCGCGGCCCGCACGAGCACGGGTACCAACTGCGGGTCTCGAGGGCCAAAGATTCCGTGCGGTCGGATCGCTACAGTCAGGGGACCATCCTTCGAACTGCCTGCGTGAAGCACTTCCTGCAGGCAAGCATAACCACAAGGCCAACGAATCAAATTGGTCACTGCTCATGACAATACTTCCAAGCTGGTGCACCCAGGCACTCAAAAGTCAAAGTATCATGTGGGATTGTTACTGAAACTTTACAGCAAAAGTTTAATGTGTCAATTCATACCTTCTCCTGTAGAATCTTTGTCTCTGTGTAGTAGTCCATGGGTGTTCTAGCATATGGTACATCCTCAGAGGCGTTTCTTATATCCTTTCCTTCATAAATCACACTGGCACTGCTCGTCAGCACCAGGTTCTGATGGCAAAAAAGGTGAATGTCACATTAATAATGAATAGGAATAATGTTTGCCATTTGATAAGACGTCACAAAGTACAAAAGTTTGTCTGAGCACACCATGACTAAAACAACTCGGTGTCAACCGGTCAACAATACAGTACATCGAGGTAGTAAAAAGCACATTTGTGCAATTCAAGTGAGAGTCGAAAGCTAAATAAGTTAAAAGAAGCGAATGTCGTATCTGCCGAGAACATTACGGATCAATCCACCTGAGTGGAAACGTGAACTGAGGTGGAAAGGTGAACATGCCATCCTCATCACCTGTGCTCTTTGTGGAGGGAAATTCCAACATTAAGTAATAAATACAACACACATGATACGACGACTCGTATACTAACAAACGTGCGCACGCACACACACACACACACACACACACACACACACACACACACACACACACACACACACACACACACACACACACACACACACACACACACACACACACACACACACACACACACACACACACACACACACAGTGAACCCAAACATGAGCCAAGCCACAAACACAGACTTAGGTATGAGAAATGTTTATTCCAATAGAAAAATATTTTAAACCCCAGAAATAAACAAGCCATTCCACAACTGAACTTCATTCGCACAAGGAGGCCGATGTCACCGAATGAAAACAATATCTATAGTATTCACTTAATCAGACAGTCAAGGGAAGGGAGGATGATATACAAGGGAGGGAAGGCAGGGAGCATACTTATCTACTAGCTGTCTAGTCTGGGTTTGATTCCTGACTCGACGATAAACTATCACGTTGGCACTTGGTAGGAAAAGTCAAAGTGCTCAGTCCCTCGGACGCACGTTAAACTGGCCATCCCGTCTGCCGGCATTAGTTGGTGGACGTTAAACATCTCACGGTGTCGTTCGCACAGTGTCGGCCAGTTATCGCTGACACCATGAATAAATTACTAATTCCTGCCACCTTCAGTCGAACGTCAGTCCTGGTCAGCCCGTTGGTGAAAGACTGACCCCACAAGAAGGTGGGATTAGCTGGAGGCCAGGGGGAGTAGGAAGGGGGAAGGGAGACAAAAATGAGGTAAGAATGTTGAAAAGAAATATAAATGAGGGTTTGGAGCATCGGATAAGTGGAGGGAGAGTGGCAATAAGTCTGGGAGAAAAGATGGAAGTCAGGGAAAGGGTATATATGGAGAATCAAGGGGTGGGAGAGGGGGGTGGTCAGGTAAAATAAATTCCACCATATTTGTGTATGCAATCTAAAGGTAGTCCCCATCATCTGCTTCTACTCCTGACAAAGCACTTCATATGTGTCATTCTAATTTTACATTCCTATTAGTCTTACCCGATAACAAAAACGATTTCAATGAACTCCTGGAGGTGGAAGGAGGTGTGTTTCTCGACAATAAACGTCACAATGCACACAGGTGGGAGATACTTGTGAAGACAATTACCTGCACCCCACATTCCCGGCATGCTTGCAACACCGTTCTCGTACCCAAGAGGTTCACTCGGTAAAACAGGTTCCGGTCATTGCTGGACGGGGGTGGTGACGCGCAGTGGAACACCAAGGTGGCCCCTGTGAGTGCAGCAATCAGAGCCTGAAAGAGAACATAAACTTTCACTGCAGGTTTGCAAAACCACACAAGTCTGACAACATCAAGCTCGGGTAAGTGACGACGACAAAAAGGAGTACAGCGATACAAATCATAACCCCAAATAAAAGTCATCGGC
This sequence comes from Eptatretus burgeri, assembly GCF_056783735.1. Lineage (NCBI taxonomy): Eukaryota > Metazoa > Chordata > Myxini > Myxiniformes > Myxinidae > Eptatretus > Eptatretus burgeri. Next base: position 45,161,197 of record NC_140978.1, on the reverse strand, counting down.
ATGGTCCACATGACACCGTACTAGCCCCAAAGGTCTCGTTTTGTACCAATAATCATCATTACAGACACAGCCAGATTGAAGTGCTGTGGAAAAGATGGTATACTCTGAAATGCAACACCCCTTGCCGGTACAATACCAGAATGACCGTTTTAATTGGGTTCGCCCTTGCCAAACATGGTACAAGCTGCTCCACAAACCTAACCTGTTCTCCATCTCTCACACATCAAGGAGTCAAACCACACTTAGAATGGGGCACCAGGAATTATCATCATACTTGTTGTTAGAAATAGAAATTTGAGGAATAATAATTGCATTGTGCATGAGAGAAAGGCAAAGAGCACTTGAAGAAAGAAAAGACTTGTAACGATGCGAATGTGAACGAACGCAAGCATTTGTTTCATGGCTGCTGCCCCCGATCCTCCAACAACACAGAAGATGCCTGTAGATTTTGGGGGTTTTTTTCATGGAGTTCTGTCAGTGCTTTGACAAAGTCATGGGAAATGCCAGGCAACATTCAGCACCATCGCGTGACACGCCCGACACAGCACCTGCTTTTCGCAAAGGTCTCCGAGGAAGAAAGTGACCCGGTCGTCATGGAAACTTTGTCGCAAGTCGAACACACGGACCACATAGTCACGGAGCAAAAGGCCTTCCACCAGATGATGACCCAGGAAGCCCGATCCACCAATCACAACGCACGGTCCTTTCATCTAGTAAATGAGGAAAAAAAAAAAAGAGGACAACCTATTTTGTATCTTGTCAGGTAGAAGTGCAATCAACCATTTCACAATTCATCATCTGCTACACAATCATGTTAGCTGCTTATGCCATTTGGATCATTGGGGAATAAACCCAAAAACCGTCTGCATGAAACATTCTTCAAACGCACAAATTAATGCTCAGCTCGAGTTAAAAAAAAAAGGTAACGACAGATCATTTCATGAAAAAGAGCTACAAACGGTTTTTTTGTATACAGTTTGTGGCGTTTTCAAAATGATGGCATCGTGAGCACAGTACTGTAGTGGTAAGAAAACAAGACTGTCATCCCAGATGTTGGTGGTTCAAATCCAACTGAAGGAGATCTAAGGATTGGCTCTTGCGCCCCAATTTACTTCAATGGCCAACCCATGGATGAAGTTCAGTCCTTGGAGCTCCTTGGCCTCACTATCTGCCATCATCTGTATTAGCCAGACCATATCTCCAAACTGGATTCCAACGCTGGCTGGTGCCTTGGTATTCTCTGCAGAACCAAGAACAGATTTTATAAAGATAACATCTTCCGAAGATATCTTTACAAAATATTTTAGGAAATACTTTATATCTTTAAAAAATATTTATGAAGATAACATCTTCGTACCATTCTCCTACTCACGTGCAATGTGTCCATGTGTTTCTTTTGTCAGTCTATTCCTCCATCAATCTGTGGAATTACTGCCCTCTGTCGTTTAGCTCCTCCATGAGTCTAGATTTCTGCATTTCAAATACAATTAATGTAACAGTTTAAAGGATTTGGATTCTAAGTTTCTGGAAATTGAGCAATTGTCAAGAGAATTACCATGTGTTATTAGATTATCAATAACTAGAGGGGCTACCTCGTATTTCTTGGGGGCATGAGAGGAGAGAGGATACCCGGCTCTGCCCGGCTGGGTGAGCTTTTCCCGGCGGTGGTTTCAGGACATGTTGGACATTGAAAAGCTATGGAGTTATTGACCTCAAGGTGGTTACCTTTTGCCTGCGGCACAGCGGCAGCAATGCCTGACCCAACATCCCAATAAACACTGTATAGTTGCCTTTGGTGGCCTCAAAAGAGACATCAAGGCCAAGTGCGGAAGCTTAAAAGCTTGTTCAGATTCTGAAGTGCCTACACCAAAATTCTGGGCCTCCAGGTGTTACAGTTCAGCCATGAAAGAATAACGTACAAATGCACAAACACTGGAAAAAAAATTCATAAAGATAACAAGGCTGGTTTATAGTCTGTGAGCTGGATCGCTTACTGCTACCATCTTGGGAGGGGGCGGGGGGGGGGGAATGCCGTAGTATTTTTCTCACTCCTTTCTACCTCTAGATAGCAAATAAATAAATAAATATGCTGGCCATGCCCAATTGGCAGCTTGGTGGCAGAAAGTGGGTCAATTCAAGATGGTGGCTCATAATCTCTATTTTTGGTTCAAGTTGGCATGACAACCGATTCCAGTTATGAAATTTATTTAAATGTACCAAATTTGTTTGTTGTCATCAACAAAATGTTCTCAAAGTTGTTTTTTTAAATCTAGGTCACATGTTATGAAGAAGGGTGGCAGCAGAAGTACCATAACGGACATTAAAAATTGTAAAATAATTTTCTGGTAAGCAGGGAGGGTTAGACAAATAATTCAATTTGAATCCATTTGAAACTTGTTGGGAATAATTGGAAAACGATTCCAGGATGCAGGTCTGCACGACCTTGCTGTCGAGGCTGGAGGCATCGCCGAAGGATCAATCCATTGGCAGCATCATGGATGGTCGGAAATACAGGGTGGGGCAGAGAAACGTGGGATTTTAAAAAACGATCTCCGCTATGCCAACATGATCATAACTTTTTTGATTGATCAACTAGCTATGAGGTTTCCTCAAGTTAATGAGGTCAGTTGGTTTCAACAAGATGGCACAATGTCCCATACCGCCAGTGTCAATGGCCACCATACGACAACTTTTTCATAACCACATCATCTGCAGGAATGGTGACATTACTTGGCCTCCAACCAGACCTGTCAGCATGTGATGATTATTTTTTTTAATGGGGACACTTAAGCAAAGTGTACGTTTATCACCCACACAATATTGAAGAGCTGAAAGAAAGTCGTTGTCAAAAAATTGACCGAATTTCTTTGGAGATGCTATGCCGTGTCATGGGAAACATGCGTGGAAGATTAGAGGAATGCCTGTGCAGAGACGGAGGTCACCTCGAGGATGTGATCTTCAAGAAATAAATGGCATGACATGTACTTTAAGATTGCATATTTGTAATTTGGCAAATACAAAATGTTTATTGAATTACCAAGTTTAAAAAAAAAAAAATCGCCCGTTTCTCTGCCCCACCCTGTACAAGGGGAGTTCACCTGCACAGGTCTCTACTTAGGTTAGTCTGGGATGGATTCTATCAATGGCAACCAACAAACCTAAGAAAAGAATCACCATGTTCGTACATCAGCTACACAAGTCAACAATGCAAGAGAACTTGGAGAAGCTTATGGAGCACCCATGTTTTACTAAGACCATCGCACTCTTTCAGGAGTATTTCTCACCTCCAGTGTGCTGGCGGACCACTTGTACAGTTCTAGGTGTCGTACATTGATATGGTGGGGATACTTCTAGATCTCATCAGAGCATCAAGAGGAGGAGATTGGGTGCAGCATTTGTCCGCCATCCGAGCTACGCTGCCATGGTATTTTGCATATGACAAAATCAACAACAGTTACTACTTCTCAGTGTACTATGCAGAAATGACTGGACTAAGAGAGAATCACACTGATGTCTACTCATCTTCTGGATGGAGGATTCTCTGTGCAGCTGGGAGATAAAAACTGTTTTGGTCGCTTTCCAATTGATCAAACAATTGAAGAGACCACAAATAAGGACACACAAAGAGCTGAAGGAGCCAAAGGATTCAGTCTCAATCCAGGAACCGTCAGAAGATATCACCTCACGGCAGAGTACCGGAGAGTACATGTCACGGCAGAGTACATGTCTGAAACATGTGAGAGGAATGACTCAGCTACAATCCCCTGGTCTAAATAATCCTGATCTTGAACCGTCGCGCATACATAGAGATAAAACATGTCGTCACTCGTTGACCTGCTGAAGAACGAATGGATGAATCCATTTAACAGTCGTCAAACTGAGCTGATCAGCATTTCAACGGCAACAATTGCTCATGTTGATATTGCAAAGGATCTTGAGAGGGCAAAGAAAGTTGGTGAAACGGCCCACCAACAATTTCAAGAAGAGAGGATTGAAACACAGATGGCAAAATTCCATGAGACTCCAAAAGCATCACCTCAAAACATTCACAGACATGAAGAAACAGAAGAATTCTAACATATGAAATAAAGAGAAAAGCAGACCACAAGCTATTCAGCCATATGATGCCAATTGCGAGTAGCAGAAACTTGACTCTGATAAGGTATTGGCCCATTACCTTGGTCGCTGGGTAACTGTGACGAAGCACTGAAAAAAAAAAACCCAACAAGGCAGCATTGGCACAGCAACGTGACAGATGCATCTTCAGTGGAGTCAATTCCATGGCCGTCCACCTGTAGCATCGATGGGATGAGCTTGGTGTAGACTGTAGAAAGTACCCGGTGACAACATGATATTTGCAGAACTATCGGAATCAATCTGTCAGCCTTGCAGATCCGATCAGGAAGTTGGCTTATCGATGTTGTGTTTGATGTGTCGGCCCACAATTCCATTAAAATGGCTGAGAGAGCAAATTGTGGCTCCTAAACGGGTGTTCTCATCAATCATATTGTTCCTGGGCACAGAATAAAACAGTGGAAGTGCCTTTTGTCATCATCAGAGAGCAAAACCAACTTAATCAAATTCATCTCACAGGAATGGCAAAAAAAAACAAAGCTGCGATCAAATCTCCATGACCGAATTATGTACATCACGGGTGTAAAGAAATGCTTCTGTAAAGCATGTGATGCTTCCACCGAAGTTGAAGATCTGGGTTCTTGCCAAGAAGTGGATACTCTTTTGCATGCAAGTTGATGTTTTTGCATGCAAGATATGCTGCATCAGAGTCGAGCTCTTTGGTCATTGTTTTAGAAGACTCTGACGTGTTTATACTTTCTCTGGCTCTCAATAGTGACATTGAGTGCCACATTTGCATCAAGTGCGTTACCAAAAATAAGGAACGAATCAATGATGTAAGCAAAGTTTCTGCAGCAGTTGTTGAGAAAGTATGTAAAGCCTTACTCAGACTGCACACATTCACTAGATGTGAAACTGTCAGTGCATTCAGAGGCCAAGGAAAGCTCAAGGCTCTAAAACTTTTACAGAAAAACACATAGTACCAGCAGATGTTCACCGAAATGGCAGAGGAATGGTCAGTATCCAGAAGCTCGTTCATCGTTCTGCAGGACTTCACGTGCTGACTGTATTCAGCCGGGTCCAAAACAAGCAAGGTTAACAAGCTGCGTTATCAGCTGGAAAGAGCAAAGAGAGAAGACGAAGACTCCGGTCAGCTGCCACCATGTGATGATTGCCTGAACATGCATGCTTTAAGAGCCAACTACCAATCGGCAGTATGGTGCCACAGTCTGGTGAATAATCCAAACATACCAAACCCTGCAGACGGACATTGCTGCACTGAAGAGGATGGCAGACTGGTCATTTGTTGGACGACAGGTCCTCAAGCTCCGGATGTTAGCTTTGAGTTCATGTCATGCAAGTTTTCCAAAAACTGCAAACTTATTGACTGCCAATGCATCATGAATGGTCTAAAATGCACTGCCACATGTAAGCTGCAAAACTGTGACAACATAACTAATGATGGCGTTGTTTAGCCAGATCATGACAATGACACTTCTGAAGACGAAGACTCTGGTGACGATTGTGATTAAGAAAGCGTTTCATCATCAAGGACATAAAGGGATTTCCTTTCTATTGATAATGAGTTACTCTGTTACATCTCCTAACTTATTCACAGAGTTGTTAAGTTTACTGTAATTTGCAAATTGTGCCACATTAATGTTCTGTAACGTGGGGAGTATGGGATGATAAACCGGTGCCAGGTATTTCTATTTGGTAGCCCTCACAGCACACGCTCAACAAAAACAAAACATTCTGGTAAAATGGCTTTCAATATAATCCATGATTTGTGATATTAATAGTGTGTTATATTTATGCAAATAATATAATGTTATATATTTCTCTCCCATAATGTATGTATGTATGTATATGTATATATGTGTGTGTGTGTGTGTGTGTGTGTGTGTGTGTGTGTGTGTGTGTGTGTGTGTGTGTGTGTGTGTGTGTGTGTGTGTGTGTGTGTGTGTATGTGTGTGTGTGTGTATGTGTGTGTGTGTGTGTGTGTGTGTGTGTGTGTGTGTACTTCAGTATTAGCTTGAGGTTTGAATCGATCTAAATTTGCAGAGAAAGCAAGAGAGACAATATTGCTGACTTTAAAATGTTTGCAGATAAATAAGCACCGACAATCTGCTGTTGTGTGGATTTTACGTTGATAAAAGGAACATCCTATAACCTGTTGGTTAACATCATGGATTGTGCTATTTGGTCTGAGAAAAGGATCATGTTTTTCTTAAAATAAAGGCATAAAATATCAAAAAAAAAAGTTGGAAAGCATAATATCTGTTTATTGGTGCTTTTGTCGATTTTGTCTTCTTGAATCTGGTTTCTTGACATAAGCAGGGCACAAAGGACAATCTTAACCATGCTCAGTTCAAACTATTGCCAATATTAACCATAATGTGACACAAATATGACTTCTTGTTCAACAAACAGAATTTTTGTGAACTTTGCAGTTTTTTGGATGTCATCTTGAATTTACCCATTTCTGACAATAAGCTGCCATCTCCACATGGCCAGCAGACAATATGCAATGAGAAGAAAGATCAGTAGGCTTTGCCCCTCAAAATGGTTGCAAAAGGTGAAATTTCAGAAGTGAAGGGAGGAGAAATTTTGGAAGGGGAAGGGAAGGCAGTGTACCGGGGCATTTTCAAATATTGGACATATTACACTGATGATAAATGTCTATTGAACAAAGTGAGCATGCAACTTCCAGACTATCTTCTTGAACATTCCCGAAACAGTTCCACACTGCACTTCTGAACCTCTTGAATGACACGTTTTCAAAACGTTATCTCCTCCTTCACATGCAACCCAAGACTGCAGGGTTAGCATCATTGGCTGAGGATGCAGCTATGCCGTTGATGCCCCTATTAGCACTACACTAGTCCTCATTTCACCAACCTCGGAAGGATGACAGGCAGCGTCAACCTCACCTGGTGTTCATTGAACGGCCGACAGGGGCTCAAACTCAGGACCCTAAGATCCCAAGCCAGCCACAGTAACCGTAAAGCCAACACCGGGCTTACTTTATCATTCAATGTATTGCCTACTCATCCATCAGCAAAGCAATCGGCACACTTTACCGGCCAACTCTAAATGCATTGCTATTCATTTCAAAAGAACACGCCCTTGGAACATGTTTAGTTTGCAAGTAACTTGCTCTTGCTGCTATATTGCAAATGTGATGCCCCAGGGACATGTTCCTTTTCAATAAATACATTACAAGGCAGTGTGTAACCAGAACATGCCCAACAGGGACAAGGAAAAATTTCCTCGGGGCGGGGTTAAGTTAAATGAACAAAAAAACCCCTCCTTTCTAAGAAGTAGGAATTGGTCGACATTGAGGTCGATTCCGGTTAACTACTCGATTACTTTTGACTAAATGGTTGGAATCGTTCCACCCACCACTATTAAGCACTCAAGCAAGCACTCCAATGAAATGGTTGACAAGGAACGGCTGGTTGGGTCATACTAAACACTGTCCGGAGTATCAAACAATGTGCAAAATGGACAAAGAAACACTTTCTTCCGAGTCCGAACTGCTGTCAAGTTCAATTGTGTAGCATAAATCTTGTAATTTGGCTTAGTTTAAGAGATTCTCGAGGTTATGGCATGTGTGGAAATGAAATAAAGCCACGAATGCTGGCATCTCTGGGCATTTATAAGCACTGCAATGTATCCAGCGATTCATGGATATGATGATATCAAATATGTTCAAATTGGACAAATGAACACTTTCCTAGCTGTCGAAACTGCTGTTAAGGTCAATTCTGCAGTTTACATTTTGAAATTTGGTTCAGGTTAAGAGATTCGAGAGATTATCACATTTCAGCTGTAACGCCTATAAATGTCCAGAGAGTTTTATTTTTATGTGGACGTACGATAGAGGGTGGAGGGGGTTTGGGAGTTGGTTGGGGGGGATTTTGGAGGAGGTAAGCATGAGGTGAGGGGAAGGGAAGGCAGATGTGCAGTGGAGCATTAATTACGATTCATACCGTTTCATACTGATTGAGGGGGTGAATGGTGGGAGAAAAGTGAGGGAGTTTTTGAGAAAGGTGAGAAGGAAGCTTGGAGGGGGAGAGTATGATGGTTGCTTTGAGAGGAAGGGGTGAGAAGAGTGAATTGGCACTGAAGTTGGAAAAAAAAGAATGGTTGATGGAAAGCGAACATTCATTGCAAACTGGGGTTTTTTCAATTTTTAGGTCAAAAATGCGATTAAAGACATTTCTTGATGGATGCAATAAAGGCGAATTAAGAGAATGGAGAGAAGAAACCCTGTAACAGTTCGATTTTTTAGGCAAGGTGTGAAGGAAAGGTCGAATTGAGAGCAGTCTGCTGAAATAGAAGAAGAGTAGTGAATTATGATACAATATAGAGAACCACAAATGTGAAAGAGGAAGATGAAACATTATAAGAGATCGTTATTATTATTAATTTTTTTTTTGATAGATTGCATAAGATTAGGTAAAGGAAAGGTTGAAGAAAAAATCACGAGGTGAATGGTGAATTTGGATCGGTAAACGCAGGGGGTGGAAACAGATCACGTAGTTACGGGATTTTGATCCCAAATTCAAATTACAAAGTATTGTCTGTGTACGTCACGTCTGTCATCACACTAATTCATTTTTCAGACACTCATCAAGCAAGGTTGTGAAGAAACACTGGAGAAAGTGTACTGAACTTCCATGGAAGATGGAGAAAGATAGAGGCCTTCATTCACAGCTTGGAGTACTGCTCTCCCCTTTTGGCTGGTGCCCCTGCTTCACACCTTACCCTTCTTTATGCCATGGAAACCAAAGCCTTCAAGATCATTGGAATCTCCTGCGATGAAGTTGAGCATCTCAGCTTGTTACTTTTATATCACAGACAGGTCGGTGACTTCTGTGCATTCTACCGCCTCCTTTTTGGTCTTGCACTGTCTGCCCTCTCTGGACTCTGTCCCTTCCAGGTTTCTGCAAGGTGTACGTGCTCTGGAAGTAACCCTATTCTTGTTAAACTCCCAAAATCCAGGCTCACTGCTCACCTCCACTCATTTGTTCCTCTTTTCTCTCACCTGTGGGACCAACTTCTCCAGTTTGTTCAGTCCCATTCTCCCCTTAAGGATTCAAGTCAGCTGTTCACCACTTGATCATGTCATTCCCCATTCATACTCATGATCTATTCTAGCCTAAATGACTCCATTCACAAGCACTCCCTTTTTTCTAAGTTACTGTTCCCCTCCCTCTCCTTCACCCATTTGTGTTTGTTGATTGATTTGTTCCTTCTATTTGATGCTCACCTTCATCTTAAATTAAGCATCTTAAAGTTTATTTCTGAAAAATTTCTGCAAGAATTCACTTCTCCTTCGAGAGATAGATAACGAAAGAGAGGAAGAGAGAGATGAAAGAAGAAAAAGCAAGAATTAGAATGAATACAGAGAATTGTGAAGAGATAAAAATAAAAAATAAAAAACTAAATAAGGAAAATATAAAAAAATTAAATTAAAATAAAATAAATAAATTAGAAAGAAATGTGAAAGGAACAAAGAACAAAGATGTCAGGAAGAACCCGGACAGACATATTTCAACAGTAACTCCCCAGGCTCAAACGCAGCAACATGGACATGCGACCCGAGGGTCCGTCGTTTACCAGAGGTCCACAACTAACTGTAAAGAGTACACAGATCTTGCGATGCCTCAGGAAGGTGCTATTCAACATACTATCTTCTCAAGCAAATAACTTCTGCTCATAATTTTCCACTGAACTTACATTTTTTAAACGACTGTATTTTGGTTTGGGACTCCATCAAAAAGGACCACAAAATGAACGATTGTGGAAAACTGATTAATTTGAAGTGCAAATCATTGAGCGAGCCAGATGCAACCTTTTCTGTTAACTTTTGTGTCTCAATACAAGACTCAAACATATAATTAAGCATCTTAAAGTTTATTTGTTGAAAGAGAAATGGACAGTCCATTTGAGAATTAAAGATTAATCACCACTACCCGCTTCATGGAAATATATTGTTTCCACCGACACCATGCCTAAAATATGTAGACCCTTTATGAGCCTCAATCTACACCCTCAAGGTCAGCTTTATTTGAAAGGGGAATTCTGGTTTTTATTATTCTTTACATACACGCACAAGTGGAACTTTTATGTCACTTAAGATGATCAACTCACATCTCATATCCAAGTACCAAACATCCAAGGGCAGTTCTAGAGACAGTTACATTGTTTTATAGAAACAAAGATGTTGATCTACGCAAATTCCATGATCCAATACTCGTGAAGAGCTCTTCAACGAATGGTCCGACAGGATGATGCAGATTGGAAGCACACACCTTTGTTATAGAAGTAGTAGTCGTAGTATGATTACTAGTTCGAGTAGCGCTTAAACAAGATCTTGCACTCATATGCCAGTCCATAATGAGACAGGTGCTCCGTCTGTTGATCTCTGCAGGTGTGACCACCTGGATGTCTACACGTCACAGCCTGATTTCAGCCACTCACCAGGTGTATACCTGCATTCGTTGCATTTTTTTTTTACTTCGATCAAAACCTGCATTTTTTTTTCTTTCTTTCGGTGTTCTTCTTTGACATTTTCCTATTTTGGCTTTCATCAGTCACCATCTTACTCAAAATAGGACAAATCCGAGTAAACTCAAACATGGGGAAATTCAAACCCCTGCAATGCAAGTTTTGACCATGTACATTTTTGACCATTTGACCAAACACACAGGGTCCCTCCACCCGCTCAATAGTTCAAGAGGACATCATCAGCTGGAAAGGTCATGGCCTCTGTTTTATGTTTGTAATGCTGTGATAATGGGAGACTTCTTAGAAAAAGGAAATACTGTTAACAAGGAGTATTATTCTGATGAACTGCACCGGTTGCGTGAAGCAATTAAGCAAACGAGGCAAGGGGAAATTGACCCGAGGTGTGCTACTTCTCCAGGACAACGCCTCTCCACACATGGTCCAACTTCCGGTGACTACTGCTGCCAACTGTGGGTATGAACCCACCCTCTGTATTTAGCCTCATCCAACATCTATTTGTTCCCTCACCTGAAAGAAGTTCTCTGGGAATGACAATGCTGTGATGGCAGCTGTAGAATGTGGAGGACTTCGGCGATGGGCACAAAAAGGAGTTCCTCAGAATGATCAAAGCCAAACCAGAGGACCGATGGATGAAGTGCATTGCCAGGAAAGATTATGTTGAGAAATAAAAGTGATTGTACAGGGTGGCCTGAAAGTCACTTTGCCCCCGCTAAATATCTTGCGCCGCCCTCCCTTCTCCTCCAAGGTATGCAGCAACACTGACTCAGGAGAATTATGGAGCGCATACAGACATAATGACTGATTAATTGTTTCAGTTACTGCACAATAAAACCTGTATATTAAAAGAGTTTAAGAACCAATACTTTACTGGGGAACAGTCAAGTGACTTTCAGGTCACCCTGTGCAGTGTTTTCCTTGTTGGGTCACAAACAACCTCATAATAGGTCTTATTTTGTGTTACTCTTTAATTGGAACTCACCCATGGGGTTGAAAGTGCCCCCCGCTCAACTCCCTAACTCCAGGATCACTACTCACCTCCACTAATTTGTTCCTCTTTTTCCCCACCTGTGGAACCAACTTCCACATCCTCTTCAATCTCAAGCCTCCCTCCAGGTCTTCAAGACAACTCTTCATCACCATCTCAGATCGTCTCCAATCCATAACCACGATCTTTTCTACCCTCATTAACCTCCATCCTCACCCCACCCCAATTTCCAGTTTTCTCTCCTGAATTTCCTTCTGTATCCATTATGTCCACCCCATGCATCCTCCCCACACACATTGTTTGTCCACTTCCCAACGTCTTGGCTTTCAACTGTGCTGTTGGTATTGGTTAGGTAACCCCCCCTCTCTTTCTGCTGTTCCATCACGATCCATTCAGTGTATGAGTACTAGCTCTTCAATGAGCCTCGAGAATGTATACAATTTTTTTTTTAAATACCCTAACACATTGGTAATGGTCAAGCAAAATCAGGGACACTTGCATTATTTTTATTTCTTCTGAGCACGACGTGTTGTTAATCAAAAGTACGATGTGAAATTACCCATTTCACCAAAGACAATTAAACGGGAAGCAGTAAGTTGTCCACGACAGTCATCCAGTTTCCAAATGGCATCATGTTTGGGACATACGTAACAAACATCCAGAGATAAAAACAAAACTGTAACATGAACTTGAACCATCCTCCTACATGAAAACTCAACACCTACGTCCAAATTAATCAATTGGTAATGTGGTCATGCCCCCAGCCCAAAGGCCTACTCTTGGATATTTTACATCTACAGTACTGTGCATGATTGCAATGGTACAATGTCCACTCTAATGGATGATGTGCCTCACGATATAACATCACACCTGTGAAACGTCCTTCAGATGGCAGTGAGCACATCGGCAGGACATCACAGCAGCGTTTTTGGTCGAAGTCAAGTACATCCGGGAGGAAACGTTGAAACGGACAGCACAAAAGAGGAGCATATTACTAACTTAGCTATCCGTTCAACACCTTGCATTGACTCCAGTCACAATTTCAGCATCTGCTTGCAACATGAGCACCACAAGCTCAAGTGCCACCTGCCAGCCTTCCAGCTTTGGTGTCAAGGCATCAAACACAGGTGCTTTGAGATCAGAAAAACATCGTATAATGGGTTCATTACGCTCGCATGCAACACTCCTCTCAATAAGGGCTTCGATTTCTACGCCTCCATTGTACATTCCAGTGTTGGCCACAGCAGCAGCAAGATAGCTCCTCCATCCTCGAGCCAATGCACGTAGTACCATTTTATGATGTGCCAACTCATGTCCTCCAGAACTGAACTGCTTAGGAAATGAGACCTGACGGTTAGAGTGTTGAACAGTACCTAGAGTTTGAGACATCTGATCCAAGTGACGAAGGCAGATCATCTCTGTAATCCCCGCACCTGGCAATGCCTTCCCTTCCTTCAGTACCCAAGATAGGCGGTTCACACAGGCCCAAAAAGCATCGTCTAGTGCTGGAAGTTTCACAGACACCGGGCTGCAGAGAACTACCGTCTGCACAGCTGGTTGTACAGTTCGGATGATTATATCAATTTGGTTCTCACTTTCATTGTGCTGTGCCGTGTTCTCCACTTCCACACATCTCCGATTATTTGATGCTGCAAATCCGAGTGAAACTTCAAAAACATCGCTTTCCTTGGCTTGAACAACGTAAGTTAAAACTTTTACAGATAAGACTTCTGACATGGCATGCAGCAAATCCATGCTCATCCGGTCCACGCAAAGTATACCGTGATGGAAGAAGTCAAGCAGAAGACTGGGGAACACTGTACCTTCCACAAATAAAACGTTAACAGAAAGTCCAACCAATGCGGACAGTGCTCTCATGCTCCATTCCTGGTCGCCTTTCATCTTCAAAAAAGGCAACGAAGGTTTTGTGGTCAATGCTCCAATTCCCTCGTCACAATCCTGAGATCTCTCAAGCATTGGCGAGGTGTTGTGCAGGTCAACATACCTGACACCTTTCATCCCTTTGAAACCCAAATGTCTGTGCTGTGGAGTCAAATCACCAGAAAACATGATTGCTCTGATATTACGACCAACTAGTTTTCTGCATGTCGGTAAATTTTCGCATGGGACAGAGGCGATGTATCCATCAACAACATGCGACTCATTTTCACTCCGAGCCAGAGAATGCTTAACAGCAATACAGGATGAGTTGAGGTTTGGATAATGACATTCAGAAGAGCCAAGTTGTTGCCTTGCTTGAATGCTGTACACTTCCATTGCCAGCTTCATGCCGTTTGGATCACCATGGGCAAGACCATGTGCAATAGAATGTAACGTTTTGTTTCGAGCCCATGGAAGCTCACGAGTGAGTGCCATTGTCTGTGAATTTCCTTTGCAAATGACAACTCCGCTTCTATAAAGGTCCCTGTCCCACAAAGTGTATCCTGTTTGGTCCATTTCAGATCTCACAGCGGCACGGGGGTCAGTCATCGATGGTAATAAAGACGTGTCAGATAATTTGATCGCATGAGAGATAATCACGTCCTTGCAACTTCTCAGTCCCTTCAGAGCCGCATTGACAAGGACGTCTACGGGAACAGCGTCTGCGGTTAAGCAGTCGTTGAAAGCGTCAGCCCAAGCCGCTGCCAAAACCATGAGGGAGGTGCAACCACATCCATGAATGCCACGGTAATGCTGCACCGCCTCCGTAAGAAGATGAACACTCGGCGAAGCATCGTCACAGTGCCGCAGAACCTGTAGCCCACTTGCTAACAAGTACGAGTTGCTAAGATCTTCAGCATCGTGAAGGAACTTGTAAAACTTCACAGGGCCGATGAAGGAGAACGCTGGGGAGGCTGCCCTTGAAAGATTTCGGAGCCCAAGATGCCCGGCTGAATTACGAGTGGCTCGATGCATTGACGAGCAAATCCAAGTCTGAGGTACACAAAACCTGTGGTTACAATCGACCATTAACCTCATGATCACAAAATTAAAATAGCCAATGGCACTTCCGTCAATGTACAAAAAAAGAAACCGCATTGGTATTATTTTATTAATGAGATATTTCATAGAACACAATACCCAGTACAGTGTACGAGTTCACAGTTACTTCAATTTAAATAAAATCATGATTTTAACGATTGTTTAAAAAAAAAAACAAATTCCGGAGATTTCATGCTGTCGGAGTCCAGAAGCAGTCCCAGACATCACGCTTAAACACCACCTCCATTGAAGTACAGTGCCGTGATGCAAAACTGGAGGTCTTATGACAAATGATTTGTCTTCTACAGTATTCAAATATGTAATGATTAAATTTTATTAAAATATAGATAGTAAAAATCATAAATAAATCCATTCCAGGTTTTAACGCTGTTTTCCCTCGTGTCTACTCGCTATTACATCACCCTATCGAACACGCTCCATCAGTTCTTCGTGCCTATTGTTTGTGTCCTTTATAACGTCCTCAAAAACAATACGTTTCCTGTTTGGAATAACATTCAATATAAAGAAGCCGTTCCTCGATCATAAACTGATAAGACAGGACGACGTACGGATGGGTTTGAAACGGATTACTTAAACCCGCTCTTCACTTCACGTGTGCGGGATAAAAATCACCTCCGGATCCTTAATATAACGAGAACTGATCTCGCCGGTGAAGGCTGGTATTGATGTGCGTCGGTGGACTGGTAGTGCGGTGGATGGAATCGACACGACGTTAAATCGACGTATGCCAACGTAACCGTCGTGGGAAACAAAGACAAACTGACGTTTCGTGCGCCAACCCTTCGTCGAAACAGAAGAGGTGATCTAAATAACCTGCAGTATTGCAGCTTTAGCAATATCACATCAATTTGATTTTATGAAGTGGGATGTGGAGAAGTGTGATGGACCCTCTCGCCGACATCATGATGACTATATAGAATATAGATAATGTATACGATCACCGACCCATAATCCAGCGAACTACCAGCCCTGCACCGCTCGATCCCCAATGCTTACAGGAACTGTGCACAGGTAGCACACTCACCTTTGAGCAGTGTATTTTGGGTTCGATTTCAGACCCGAAGATAAACTTGGATCAGTACGTCACAGGAAGGGCAAAGCGCGTCGCCCCTCGGATGGATGTTGAGCTGGGCGTCCCGTCTGCCAGCATTAGGTGAAAGACGTTAAAGATGTCCACGATGTCCTTCAGGAAGAGTAGACGAGCCATCATCGACACCATCAACCACAGCAATCACTAATCCTCCTCATCTATCAATCGCACGTCAGGCCTGGCCAACGAGTTCGTGAAAGACTTGGAGCAAAGACTTCCAGAAAGTGGGAAAATAATAATACTGTTACAGTAGTTAGTAGTAGTAATAGTAGTAGTAGTAGTAGTTGTAGTAATGGATTTGTTGCAAAGTGGTTTAGCTGAGATAAACCTGTGCAGGTGAGTATAAAATGAACGTAGCGAGTCGGGGAGAGCGGGATGGAGGAGAGTTGGGACATTAGTTATCATGACGTCATCACATGAAGACTAATGAGGTGATGACGTCGATGTAGAGCGAAACAGAAGATGGAGAACGGGAATAAGAACATGTGAGGAGAAAGACAAAGAGTGTTTATTCTCACAGAGATGACGAACACCTGAGGTACAGCACATTGGTTATTAAAAGGAAAAACAAAATATCGAACGCGACTGGTAAATATAATACACAATGCCGCGTAACATGACATTCTCACAAGAAAACACAAATCCCATGTACGTTCTTACCTTGGTTACCTCGGTGAGGTATGAACTCCGACGTGCAGCAGCACATAGATCGGTCAACTCGTTCCTTCAGTTCATGCGCCCCACATCTCGCATAACCCGAGCGCTCATTGGGCGAGAGCGAATCACGCTGCCACGTCTCAGCCAATGAGCGCGCAGCATCACCAGCGCCTGACCAGCACAGTCCATGAGCCAGTAGGGTTGGTTGGTACCATCTGGGGGGAATAATTCTCATAGTGATTTTTGGCAAGGTATACAACCCTAGAGGTAGAAAATAGGTGATAGCATTGCATCGGTGGTAGCTTATTGTGTGTTATCACCCTGTTTATATGCCTACCCTTAAATAAGCTTTTGTACAAAATGGTCAGTACAAGCAAGGTAAGACATCCTACTTCAACTTAGCAACATTTTTTTTTAATCTGTCAAACATTAACATTGAAATTTGTCTCACCTTTTGCTAAGATCATCTGATTCTCAACAAAAAGTGTTAAACATGCCAAGGTTGAAATTGGTGACACTGATATAAGAGTGTCCATTTCCTGTGTGATAAATCATGTACCACCTTCAGAAAAGTATTTGTCTATCATTTACTGTGGAAAGTAAATAAAAGTTCTGGAACAATATAATTACATGGATGTTTAGCAAATTTATTAAGAAATCCAAAAATCTAAATTTATTTTTTGTTTGTTGTATATTAAGATCAGTGTAGCAAACAATGTTACCCCCCCCCCACCCCCCAAATGAAAAATACCTACTTTGGACGGATTTATGTAGTTTGGTCAATGTCATGATATTTTCGCTGTTATTATTGAAGGATACTTTCCAAGAATCAAACAAAAGTAAATGATAGCATGTTCATGAACAAGATTAATGTTTTTTTTCCCTGTAATTTCTCAAAAAATACAGAATTTCAGGGATTTTAAATACTCAATAATGCACATTTGAAGGTATCAAACAACTGTATTACACAATATAAACCAATAAGACAGTAGCAAGATGGTTAATCATGTGCAATCTGATGAATGAGTCAAAGGTGAAAATGAAACAATCTTCTGTTGTAGAGCATAAAATTACAGAATAGAAACACAAATGTGGTGTTCGACACTAACAAGGCCATTACCTCGACCCAATGTGGTGCTGATAAACATATTGTCTTATAAACCAAAGACGGGTCCTTTGTAGTTTCGAAGACATCTCTGATCATATGCACTGATTGTAAATGATATAAAATGTTCAAGATGAACTTTAAAATCATAATCATTATCCAGTTCTTCAATATCCTCATCTAAACTTTCCCCCATCGTCTGACTCAAAGATGGATGCCTGGTTCTCACGGTCTGGCAGTCTGCACATATCAGTGCATTTCAGTACGTTTGACAAACACACATTTTGGTAGTAAACACTTCCTTTTACAAAATGGGGTTACGAAACAGCTAATAACACACAAAAGACTACCACCAATGCAATGCTATCACATAGTTTCTGACTGTAGAGATGTATACCCTGCCATAAATTGTGATGAGCATTATTCCCCAAGGATGGTACTGGTGGCCAAAAATTACCGGGTCTGGCTCATGGCCGAGCATGCGCATATTTAATAATATGTAATAAAAACAAGTGAAATCCTTCAATACAGCGCGTATGGTGAAGCAAATGAGTACACTAATGTTAAAATATGCAATTTATGCTTTTTCAGTTGAAAAACAATTAAAAAGCGAAACTTAATATTTGAAATGTAAAAATCTTGTTATTATTGTGATAAGCACCTTTATATATATATATATATATATATATATATATATATATATATATATATATATATATGTATATGTATATGTATATATATATATATATGTATATATATATATATATATATATATATATATATATATATATATATATATATATATATATATATATATATATGTATATGTATATGTATATATATATATATATATATATATAAGAGAAGGAATGAAATCGTTCGATACGGCATGGCAGGGGGCCGCAAAAGAATGATAGCATAAGAAGAACTTAGCTTTCAGCGTTCGGCGATCGGCACGAAATGCGATGGTGGGCGGAAATGACGTCTTTCGGCGTGAAATGCCATGGTGGGCGGAAATAACGTCTTTCGGCGTGAAATGCCATGGTGGGCGGAAATGACGTCTTTCATTCGTTCGTACATGAGGGGCGCGTTTCTTGGTTTTTTTTCCGTCAAGCAATAAATTAAATGGTTTTCACATATATAAACATTAGTTTCACAAATTTCCATTGAAATACTCGGGTATTTCCGTCAATTGTTACCATTTCGATCAAGGTTACGCACTGCATCTTCCGGACAGCCGTCATTGGCTGTCTTGAGGCACGTGGGGGGGGGAATGGGGGACACCGGAGACGTGGGAGATGTGGTAGACGCCGGCGGGGACATTTCAAACTCGGTGAAATTTTATACAGTGCCCGCGCTGTAATAAATTGTATTATTTATTCAGCGCATTTTGCCAATGGATACAAGACAATGATTAACCCGCCATTTGTTTTCCCCTCTTCCTGTCCAGGCTGGAGTACCTCAAGGCAGCGTTCTGGGCCTGTTCTTTTTCTGGTTTTCATCAATGATCTCTCAAACTCTCTGGAAAATCCTCTTTATCTCTGTTGATGACTCCACCCTCTGTCGCACCATATGTCATCCCTCAGCAGCTTCTTCGCTCTCTGTCGCATGTAGCAGCTTCTTCGCTCTCTGCAGATCTGGATGAAATCACAAACTGGTGCAACACGTGGAACATGTCTTTCAATCCAGACAAATCTCACATTCTCACTGTCTCTCCAAAAGGACCGTTTGGACCCCCCCCCCCCCATGTACTATCTCAATAATCCTCTTGAAGTCCTTTCATTCAAGCTTCTGGGTCTCATTATCTGCCATAATCTTTCCTGGGAAAGCCACACTTCCAAGATGGTGCTCTCCCCTCTGGGCTGGTGCTCCCGCCTCTCACTTTTTCGGCTTCATGCTGTGGAAACCAAGCTTTTTGGATCATTAGTATCAACTGCAATGAGGCCAAGTCTTTTGGTCTCTTACTATCGCACTGCTGGCAGGTCGGTGGTCTTTGTTTCTTCTTCCATCTCTTATCCGGCCTCATGCACCCCCTTCCGTTTTGTCCGCGATATGTCCCCCTCATATTTCCGCAGGGCGCTCAAAGTCCACCAGCCACAAGAAGCCAACCCACTTCGGGTAAAACTACCATAATCAAGAATCACTGCTCACCTTCACTCATTTGTTCTTTTTTTCCATATTTAGAACAAACTCTCACACTCTCTTCAATCCCACTCTTCCCTCCAGGTCTTCAAAACAGCTGTTCACCACCATCTCTTATCTTCCCCCATCCAAAACCATGATCTTTCCTACCCTCGTTAATCCACCCCAAACCCACCTCCTTCAAATTCCCTGTCATGTAAGGACCTCAAAGTCCCTGTAATGTCCATCTTGTTTCCCTGTGTATCCCACTCCATCCCACTCCCTTCTGCAGATCTCCTCATGTCTGTTACTCACTGTTTGTGCTTCACTCTCCCACCCTTCTTGTCTCCTGCTCCCTTTGTTTTACGTCCTGTGTGTTCACTCTTATGTGAGCCTCGACATTGTATCACTTTCAAACTGCATCCCAGAAACAACTGCCCAGGATGTGCATAAACACATACATTCTAACTCCACCGCACATGTGCTGAACAGTACACTGTATTTCCATTCGTACTTGCCACTTGCAAAGTAATTTTACATTTTTTTTTTTAAAAACAACCCTCCGTAATGAGTGCCAAGAGATGAGGTAGAGGGTGCTTTTGCAGAGAGACGGATCATTTCACTGCAAAACAAACGGCCGGTGACGACGTTCTGCGAGAACATGGGTTGAGCTGTCCCGAGTTGCGGTTTCACGATGTGTCAATGGGAAATTGCGTTCCGACTACGGAACTAAAGATTTACAAGCGATTCTCGGGAACGCAACTCGTTCGTACCAATTTGTTTTAGTCTGAAAATAACATAAAACGCACTCGCTCTCAATTTCCAGGATTTTCCAGGACCGTCAGTGAAACTTTCCAGGCCTGGAAAAGCGTGTTGGTTAATTCCATGACTTTCCAGGATTTCCATGACCAACACAAACTCTGAATGCCCTCTGCTGGTTAGGGCAGGAATTAGCAATTAGTTCAGGGTGCCGGCAATAGCTCGCCTACTTTTCATGAAGAACACACCGTGGGGTCTTTAATGTTCACCAAGTCGTGCCGGTAGATGGGACACCTAGTTTAACATCCATCCAAGAGACGGCACACTCATCGATGAATCACCTTGTCTGTAAAACACCGGGAAAACAGTTTATAACTTGGTTGGGATTCAAACCCAGGATAGATGGATTAGAGCGAGTGTGTGTACTTAGATTCACACATTTACATTCACACCTGAAATTTGACACATATATATCTTCCATCAAAGCAAAGTATCATGTCCTGTGTGCCGTCTGTCCGCTCAGGAATTATTTAGTGAGGGCTGCGCATCTTCTTCTCGGCCTGGCTTTCCCGTTTCCCTCCCTCCAAATTTAATTATTATGGAATTCCCACAATTATATTTCTCCTGTAGATCCAGACTCCGATTGGAAATCTGTGTAGTTGTAAGGGAAGAGCACACTGAGACATGCTGTGCTGCGAGATGTGGCTATAAGAAAGCAGTGTCGCAGGTGGCACCACTCGACTTAGAAAGAGGGACAGTCAGCATGAATAGTACAAGTTCAGTTCAACCCGAGAAAGAGACGGTTGAACACTGGTGTGTTGGCAGACATCAAGTGCAAACAGTTAAGCATGGCACACTGGCAGAGACAGTTCCGTTCATTCCGTCTGGAAGTCAGTGAGAGACGCAGTGACTGAGGAGTGAGCAGTCAGTTGCTATCAAGTAGCCACTTGGAGAGTCACCATCAAGTCATGGGTAGCTTGGCAGGCTGAAGTCCAAGCCGTGTTGACATCAGTGGAACGAACCCACCTGGACTGCCCTTAAACTTTAAGCTCAGACCGTCAAGCCATCTCCCTCTGTCATCGACCACAAGACATGCTATTTTCCTTCCGTCCATTACTTTTCCATTAGGGCTGGCAGAATGGCCTCAAAGTATGCACTCTGGCCACTAAGCTTTCTAGCCTGGGTTTGCATCTCAACCTTGCAATGAACTATCATCCTGGTGCCAGGCAGGATAATTCATAAATGTGCGTTCCGTCCTTCGGATGGATGTTGAACTGGCGTCCCGTCTGCCAGCATTACTCGGTGAACATTAAAGATCCCACAACATCCTTCGTGAAGAGGAGGCGAGTGTTCACCAGCACGCTGAACAAATTACTAATTCCTGCCATAACCAGCAGGGAGCACTGCATCAGCAGCACAGCCACACCCCCAGCAATGATGTAAACCAGTAGCCAAAGGTTGCATACAAAATGACAATTACCTCTCGACTTACTTACTTGGTTATTTTGGTATACTTCCTTCACCATCCTTGCAGACTTGGCTCTTGCTTGTACAGGCCCATGACCACAGCAGCAATTTGTTTACCATTGTTAAATATTGGTCTTCATCTTATGTGAAGACCCACCAAGCTTGTGCCTGATTAAAATAGAATTGTACTTCATTTTGTTGCAATCATTTGATTGTCTTTCAATTAAATTATTAAATCATTTCAATTAATAATTAATCAATTATCAAGTCTTTCAATTAAACATTGGCATGGCGATGCTTTCTTGTTCCGACATCGAAGGGGTGTCAGGGAGCGGTGACCGTCAGGATTTGGTACAAGCTGGGACATTCACACCTAACGGTTCAATTTGACAAGACCAAGCCCCATCTGTACGGGGAGATTAGTGAGTGCTCACCTCGTGTGCCCTCTCGTAAACGAGACGATTGTTTTTGCACTACTTCATTGCACTTCTTGGTGTTGCGGCATGACATGACAGAGTGCCACTCCTATGCAAGATGGTTGGCTGAAGATTAAAGAATTTGTAATTTGCTCAACACGCCGATTCGTGAAAGACGTCGCGCAATCGTCATCCTCCAACAACCATTGCCGACATCCGGCTTAACGTCCTTCCGAAGGCCACCTAAGACTGAAGATTAAAAGTGCTAGTTTGAACCCTTCCCCCTAAAGGCTATTTCTGTGTTGTGGAGACCTCTCTGATAACGTGATAGCTTTCACAGAATTAATTAACAACACCGATGAAGAACTCAAAGACCACTTATGGCTTTATTTAAATAGTCACTCAGTTAAATAACTCATAAGGCTCTAAACAAGAATACAAGGGGCAAACAAAGATCCAGAAGATTTTTCAACAAATTCCGCAAATATCATACCAGGTACGTACTGTACTGCCAATCTGAGATCTTGGCAACAAAGGACCTGAGAACAATCTGGTAATTAAGAATAAAACAATGAAAAGGGTGTCATTTCCCATGTACTGAAGTCTGCCTGCTCGGCACTCCCTCCTTCAGCAAATTCATCGTTTCTTCGAGCCTGTGTGGAATATACACATCATGACACCCAATCAATGAAAGTGTCTATTTGTGTGAAGGACCTTTCCAAAAGAAAGAATCTCTGCAGTTTCATCTCACAACTTCACATACCAAAGATTAAAAAAAAAAAACTTCTGCAATCTACAACCGACTAATTACTCACATCCGGCTCACTCTGACATCTTGGGATTCTTCATTTCCCGTTCTTCCTCCTCTCTATGAATGACAAGAAAAATAAATAAATAAAGAAACCTTCACAGGTCAGAAACTCAATTAGAAACTAGAGAGTTCAAACACCTTACCATGTTCAGGTAGTCATGTTCAAGTGTAATCTAGGTTAACGAGAGTAGCTCTTGGCACAGTCTTGACAAACAAGGACATGGGCGGGTTCTGCGAGCGGCAAATCTGATTGGTCGAGAGGATGTAAAATGCTGTAATATTTTGTCAAAGTACGACTAAACGGAAGGGTTTTGAAAGTGCCCAACAAGGTGATTTGTGTTCTAGTGTTCAAGTATATAATTCAACATGAAGAAAATTAGGGCTGTTAAAGTTTCAGAAAAAAAATAAATACTGTATATATATATATATATATATATATATATATATATATATATATATATATATATATATATATATATATATATATATATATATATATTCGGAAGTGAAAAATTATACATCACATGATCTGGCACATTACATCAGTTATTTGTGCCTGTTTGTGTCCTTTATGATGTCATTAAAAGTAATAAGGTTCCTGGTTGGAATGATTTACAATTTTGGTTGACTGTCAAATTGGCAGAGTATTTAATAAATAAATAAATAAATAAATCACACCCGTGTCCAAAGGAAGTGACAGAAAGGTTCTTCTTTTTTTACGGATGGATAGATGGAAGGACAAACCAAACATTGAAGTGGCTACACCGCTTAAAAAACGATTTGTTAGGGTCTTTCACTCCTAATCACTCCTCTTTGTGTACGTGTGGTCGGGCCAAATTAAGACAAGGTACGGAAAACTGCAGGTTTTGTTTACTGATTCATGTTCAAAACAGAACATTCATTCAAATCAAGTTGTTCCTCGATCATAAACTTGTGTTTGTGGACGGACAGACAGACAGACAGAAGTGCACAAATTGCTTAACACCGCTTTTTGCTTTGCGTGTGCGGGGGTGACAATGGTTATATGATTCATACAGCAACAAGAAGACTCGTATTAAAACAAGTGAGTTTTTGTAATTAAAATAGTCAATGACCAGGTTAATGCCAAGACAGTTTTTGATGCTTTTATTGGCAGAATGATCATTGTTAAAAAGTAATTCTGTGATCAACGATCGACGCTACATACAAATTTATGTAACTAGAAACACCCACTCCCTGAAGGAGCATTGGCAAGTCGTCTCCCCCTCTCCCCCCCCCCATGATGGAGGGGGGGAAGGGAATGTGCCCATGACCCAACGCTGAGTACTGCCAAGACATGCAAAATTTGGTGGAGATCAGGCCAGCACTGTTTTTGGTTTTTTTTTTCTATGATTTTCAGACGTACGTACATACTCGTATACGCATAAGTGCCTTATTTAATATAGTTGGATGAAAAGGCAAAATATTAATGATTTGTGATGCGAGATATTTCCAGAGATGTTCATGTAAATCTTATAAACAACCTGTGCAGGTAGGATAGCCTATTCACTGAATCTGAGAGGTGCTTGCACCTCAGAGCAGTCTCACCTGCATGGGTTTAACTGCAAACTGTCATATTGGTGTTTCCCATCCAGGGCGATACATCAATGTGTCCGCCATCCCTCAGATGGACATAAGGCACAGTCTATGCCGGCACCGGTCGTTAGTGGACATTTAAAGATCCCACGTTGTCCTTCGCAAAGGAGGAGGGAAGTTATCACCGGCACCTGGACTGGCCAAATTGCTGCACTTTAAATCGACTGTCCTGTGTCGGATTGGTGACTCATCCAGGATCAGTTCTCGTTAGTCGAGAAACAGTTGTCAATGTGTCGGGGTACTCTTTAAAAAGTATGGGCCTCTTTTTTATTATTTTATAAACAAACTTATGAGGCTGCCGTGCAAGTGAAGGATTAAATGGGGCTAAAGGTTGCGAATGAACAACTGCACTCATCATGTTAGACAAGGTGTTGAGCATTGTGCAAATTATACTTACCACCGATGCAGGACAAACAACAAACGACGACAGAGAGACACGAGACAAAGCAACAGTTACTGCTAATCGTTACAACGAACTGTGGAGTGCGCCATTTTTCATTCTCATGAATAGCACGCATTTCATCGACAACAATCGGCTGTGGATAGCTTGTAATCATCACCATTTCCCTGAAGCATGGAAAAGGTCAAATCAATCACTGCTTATTGGATTCATTACGAGAAATCGGGGCATAGGCTGACTTTCTTGGCCAACCAGTCTATCATGAACAGCAATGAGCATGCCCAGGTTGCTTTGTCTCAAACACACAAAACTGTCAGGTCATAAATCACCAAATAAGCTTTACATGGTCAGGCAATAAAACTGGTAATACGTTTTATACAATGTCTCAATTACCAGGGATTTAACACCACAAGTCAAGCTGAACCATGCAGTCAAATCAACTTAACCGGCACCCTTTCCAGCTCATCTTGCTGTGACTACAAAGACGTGTCGTGTGATGTCATCAAGATGGCTGATCCATTCCTCTACCTGACTGCTGGGATGGGATTGGGGTGAAAGGGTAGACGATTGAATATCCGTTGCTCTCAAGTTTCTGGCCTGTTCACTTTTTTTCTCACCAGTCATCGTTTCTGGGGACAGCATGTCCTGCGAAAGGTAATGGAGTGAGAAAAAAAGTTTGACATTTTAACAGCACTCATCAACTGCCCGAGTCAAAAGGAGGAGGAAGTGGGCAGACGCTTGGACAAATAGAAAGCTTTGTGTGCAATCTTGGTTTGTTGAGGAAGGCAACCTGACTACTATATTTATGGACCAGTATCAACATGATTCCAGTAAACTTTGCTGCTGTTCAAATGGCAAACTGAAAATAAAAATTAAAGTGGGATGTTACAATCAATAGAAAAACATAAAGAAGTGTGAAAGAGTATAGAGCCATGCCTGTATAAGCATCAACTGGTTCTCCAACAAGGCCACACGATTCAAAAGGGTCTCCCAGGACGTCCTTTTCACAAGCATCATCTCATGAGCTGCTCCCTCTCTGTACTCAGTCTGAGGAAGGTCCTTTTTATGATTGGTATCAACAAGGTTAATCAAGTGTTCATTAGGCCCTGTTTTTAGCCTCGTGTTTTCAGGTCCAGGCCCCTTGCCAAGCACTTCATCAGCAGCACCAGGGTTCTCAAAAGGAGAAATGGATTTTTCTTGACGGATTTGATCAAGGACATTTGTGTGTCCTTGGGACAGACATTCATCCATCTGGTTTCCATTCCACAAGCACCTCTCATTGCCATGGTCTTCCCTTTTCCCTCTGTCATCTTCAAAGTTTCTAAAATTTTCTGCGCTAAGGCACTCATTCTGTTCTTTATCTTCTTCAATGTCATCCATATCACTCCAAACAACCCTTGGACCAAAATCAGTGCTTTGCACATGTTTGTACACGCGAACACCAAAATCTGCAGTGTTTTTGCTGACAGCGTCAGAAACTTCATCCCCGACTTGGGAGGCCGTGGTGCTGGGAAACCCTTCTCGCAGAGGATGGTTAAGTGTACTGGGCTCTTCGTCACCAAATTCCTAGGGGGAAAAATAAAATTGCTCTGTGAGAAGGTGAGCATCAATTCAAATCACCCGAAAATGCATGACAATGATCACTAGAGACCTTACATCGAGGAGGATGACTTGTGTCTGCGGAGGAACCGAAGAATGAGACGGGGCAGTGTGTCGGACAACTCGAGGCATCCAATGATCTGCCTGCAAAGCACAAAGAAAATAAATTATTTGGGAATGCCTTTCGAAGAGCAAAAAAAGTACAAAAATAATGGTCGACAAAATAACTGGTAAACGAGTGAAAAATTAAATTATATCGACACAAGTTATACATATTGTTGTGGTCGTCCGGTCTCCCAGTTACCCGGTCCGAATCCGGCGAGTAGCCTCAATGCAACCGTAATGGTCGACCAATTTGGGGTCTTCCCCACCAGATTACGTGTCTCTGCCATGATACCATATGGATTGGAGGTTTGGATCGACCGAACACGACGCCAATTAGGCAACACATGGTGTATGCTAATTAGGCCTGATGATGTGCGACACAGTCCAGGTGTGCAGCATTGAGAACCGCTGCCAAGTAATCCCTTAATGGTCCTTTCCTTAATCACTCAATGAGAACCATTGCAGCCAGATTCACCCTGAGACAAAGTACATTTAACGAGAAGGGCACTCAGTAGAGTACAAACCTCTCCAACGCAATGCTTGATCCATGGGAACATATTGGGCCAAATAGTTTTGAAATATCATGCTATATATACACATCACATTTGGCCCCATCTCTCAACAGTGAAGAATCACTTCAGAAATTAAATAATTATCGTATATGGATCCGGATTTGGATCATCACCAAAATCAAATCAGTTCGTCCTTGTCACACACCCAACCTGCCCACCAAATTTCATCCGAATCCGTCCACAACTTTTTGAGATATCGTGCACACAGACAAACAAACAAACAACAAAAAGACGCCGTGCAGAGCACGATACTTGCAAAATCCATAAAACAAACTTAACCTCAAAAATAATTGGCTAGTTGAATTCAGTGACCTGAGATATAAATCCTCT
Organism: Eptatretus burgeri; assembly: GCF_056783735.1. Taxonomy (NCBI): domain Eukaryota; kingdom Metazoa; phylum Chordata; class Myxini; order Myxiniformes; family Myxinidae; genus Eptatretus; species Eptatretus burgeri. Next base: position 45,133,549 of record NC_140978.1, on the reverse strand, counting down.
TCAAATTTTAAGTCAATCGGATGAAAATTGAGGATTTCAGAAATACCCCCTTAGTTGTTGACCTTTTGACCTCAAAAACAATAGGCTTCTTCCCTATGATAAACTCTACCATGTGGTGAAGTTTCGTGAAGATCGGTTTAAAATTGTGACCTGTAGGCGATAGACAGACAGACAAATAGACAGACACACAATAACAAAATCAACTCACTAATGTACTTGAAAATCTTCGATTTTGCAAGTGACAAACAAGGGTAAAAACAACCTCCTTCCACCTTTGGTGGCAGAGGTAATAAGTAACAAAATGGTCATGGGGAGGAAGCAATACAGTGTGTAATAAATCGATGATCCCTTAATCCTCCAACGATATGTGCCCATGAACCAACAAACAAACGAGATTACATAATTAGCCTATGCCTTGGGGCCTGAACAGTCACACGATGTGAGATAGACAAAATGGGAAGGACAAGACAGAAGAGAGTTGTCGGGACAAACCCGACAGTCTGCGGGATAACTCCCCCCCACAATCCCCATTTATGGAACCTCAAGCCAGAGAATACACCATGTGGTTCCCGTGGTGTCTGGCCCAGAGGAGAGAGGACGAGGGGACGAGGGGAGAATGGGGGGGGGGAGAATGGGGGGAGAACGGGGGGAGATCGGGGGGGAGGACGGGGGGAGGACGGGGGGAGGACGGGGGGAGGACGGGGGGAGGACGGGGGGAGAACGGGGGGAGAACGGGGGGAGAACGGGGGGAGAACGGGGGGAGAACGGGGGGAGAACGGGGGGGAGAACGGGGGGAGAACGGGGGGAGAACGGGGGGAGAACGGGGGAGAACGGGGGGAGTACGGGGGGAGTACGGGGGGAGTACGGGGGGAGTACGGGGGAGTACGGGGGGAGTACGGGGGGGAGAACGGAGGGGGAGAACGGGGGGAGAACGGGGGGAGGACGGGGGGAGGACGGGGGGAGGACGGGGGGGGAGAACGGGGGGGGAGAACGGGGAGAGCAGACAGGGGAGGAGAGGACGGGATGCGGCTCTTGTCAGAACGGAGGGCTTCTCTTGTGCTGATTCCAGGAAACTCCTCCATTCCCATCCGTGCACCTGCCTTTACAGCCTCTGGCCCATGCGACACGGATGACGAGTCATGCCCCTCACTTCTCACTCACCATTGGATGCTGCTTCGATCTGGTGGGCAGAGCTCTCTCTCCCTCCATGATCTCCGACCCCGAAGCCCTGAGACATCATGGGCCAGTTATGATGGCCCGACAGTGTTTGCTGTCAAAACATGGGCCACCAGCCTAGCAAAGCGCAAAAAATAAAAAATAAAAATAACACGACTTACAGATTACAGAGGTACACTGTTGGCCCTGCTCATCATATCCCTTCAGAAAATGATTCATTTGGTCTACTTGGCAGAGCATGAACTATCGTTTAAAGTGTATGTAATATATGCCAAATCATGATAACTTATCACACTTTCAGAAGTTGCAAATTAGCCCAAACTTCACACCCAAAATTTATAGTATCATTTTGGATGCCATGAAAATTTTGGTTGCTCACTCCTGATTGATTGATGCCAACACAAACATGTGCAATGGCACCAGTTTGAAGACGGTGCATCGGCTGCATCTACTTCCTGTCCACACTACGTTAAAGATGACTCTTCTCGAGTTTATAACAATGGATACTCCCATTGTCATGATGGCCATCAATCACACCATTCATCGATCCCGACGCACCAACCTCTGACTCTATCAAGATATGTTGAAGTCCAGCATCCCAAAATCTCTCGCCGATGCATGCCAAAGCGGTTCTTGCAGTGTGAAACGCTCCAAGGGGGCTCACAATGCAGTCCATGCAAACTGGTGTCTGCATTCTGAGAGTTTGAGCTTTTGCGTAAATGGCCCCATCGGGCTAATCTGCCAGCGAGCTATGTGGAGCCACGCCTCATCATTTTTATCATTGCATATGCCTTGATCTTCCTCCCAGGAGATGGTGTAATTTAAGGGGTTAGTGGGCCCAAGAGGAATAAATTAGTTTCAAAGAGTTTAGGAGGGCAGGAGTTGGAAATTAGATACAGGGATGAGCGAGGCAGCTCGGTTAGGATAGGATAGGGCTGAAGCCAGCCATTTGACCTGCTGCCACCACACGCTCCTGACATGAACGTGACATCTGTTGCCGGGCCATGAATGTAACATCTGCTTATTTTGTCGGTATCCCATCCTTAGCGCCAGTTCTCTATTTTCACGGGACTGGCTCTTCTGTCTGGATGGGAATGCACACTGCACCCTGTCAGTCCAAAAAAAGGTGAAGCTCGTTGTTCCCTGTTTGGAGAAATCAGGAAGGACTCAAAAGAACAAGTTTGATGCAGACCATGACTAGCACGTCACTCGTGATGATCACTGCAGCTCGAGCAAAGATGCGCCATGCAGTTCCAGAGAGGATCAAGGTGGTCATGACAATGCTTATGGACAAACTGGGAAGAAGCAGAATACATGAAGAATTCAAAGACCCTGAATATCTAATTCACGTGTGTTCTAGCATCATTGCATCCCCTAAAGTTTGCCTTGACCTGAAGACTGCTCACCAGAAGGGAGATGATACATTCGTCACCTTTCGTAAGCACCGACTGCAGGGAAGAGACTGACCTCATCTACACATTAAGGAAAATTAAGCTTAAAATCATTCACTGATGCAGGGAACAAGGCGAGGACAAAGGGGAAGGGTAAGGAAGTCTGTTTGAAAAATGACTGGACACCTCTTGTCAGACTTGTCGTCATAGACAGAGCTCGCAAAATTGATGCGAAGAACATGATGTCATATTGTTTGGGTCCACTTCCAAAGGCTAGCGCTGCACGCAATAGATGCCTTGTAAAGACTAATAAGGCAAGGTTGCTGCTTTACCTTGAATCAGCCCCTGAAGCATCGCCAAGCAGGAGTGTTTGGATTGTGGATGGGATGGCCGTGCTGCACAAATGAACCCAAAGTCCATGCCACGGAATGTCGGTCAACTTGCAGGCAAGATTCTCCACCAATTGTTGAATCCTCCTCACACTCGTGGTTCTACTGCAGGAGACTTCGTGATGAGCAGATATCCAGCTGTCAGCATAAAATATGCAAAGCGCAAACGAAGAGCAGCAAGAGGCTCCAAGAAAAATCAAGATTGAAAAGCCAGACCAACCAATCCCAAAACAGTGTAAAAAGTTCCCGTCACATCGTTACAACAAGGAGCAGTTGGTTAAACTCCTATTCAAGATGTAGAGTAAGTGCGGTGTTGGAAGACTGAAAGGTGTGACAGTAACCACAGCTCAGGAGGAACTCTGCCACGCAATCTTTCCTTAACATGTAACAGTTCTTGTAAAAGACATCGAAGAGCTGAACTGATCACACGAAGAGGCGGACACAAGGATGTTCTTACATGCCAGCTCGTTTTCAAAATCCGGTAGCAACAGTATCATTATTAGGAGTCCTGACACGGATGTGTTAGGAGTCATCGGCATCACATTAACTTCACGTCTTGGCGGCTCCCAACTCTACTTCCGCACTGGGAAAGATGAGAATCTGCAGCCTATTCATCTCCAGGTTATTGCACATCTTGGAGATAACATAACCATGACGCCGATTGGCCTCCACTGGTTCATTGCATGCGACTCCGTCAGTTCATTTTATGGCAGCGGCAAGACAAAGGCTATCAAATTGATTATGGGTAACCCAGCATTGTGTTCAGAATTTCAATCTCGAGGGGAATCGTTCACAGTAACCGAGTACATGGTGTCACACCTGGAAGTCTTTGTCTGCAAACTCTATGGTCAGCAGGAATACTCAAATGTGAATGATTCGATATGCAATGTTCTCCTTGGCGATCAGGGCAGAGAATGTTTTGTCACCAAATTGAGATGCCTTTCACAAGCTTATTCAGCGAGCCAATATACAAAAGTAGCTCAGAACAGCACCCAGATATTCCAATTCCTATTGGACGGGGATCGAAGCCGATAAATGATGCAGTTGATACCCTGGGAATTGACTGGATGCAGATGCAATCAGCTCAAAAAAGCATCCTTGAACATTCCTCCTGTGCATGCAACAAGTCAAAGTGCAGAGAAGGGGAGGCAGTTGACAAATGTTGTGCGTCTTTGGCCATTCAGCGCACAGAACGATGCTGATGACTATGATGTAGACCAGTGGTCCCCAACCTTTTGATCCCAAAGGCTGCATTCACTACTTCCAAGGATGTTGGGAGCCAGAAAAAAATTGATGCATTTTATTGAGAAACTTGATACTGAGAAACATTTTCAGAATCAATGAGAAACTTGATGCATTTTTTTTCAGTCAATGAGAAACTTGATACTGCTTCTGCTCTCCCAGGATCAAGTTGATGTCGGGCACCAGATGGGAGGAAGCAACACGAAGAGTGTCTTCCAGGTGCATGTTGGACAAGGCGTTTCGGTTCTTATTCTTGGAGTACTTCAGCTTGCTGAAGGACTGTTTGCACAAGTATGTGCTGCCAAACATGGAAAACAACATCTGGACATGCTTGATCAGGTTGGGGAAGGTCTGGCGGGGTAGCCCCCTGCAGAACTCCTGGAGTTAATTCTCCAGGAACTGGTCCTTTATGTCGATATCACTCTTTAGCTCGATCAGCTCCTCCTGCAGGTCCGTTGGGGCTTGCAAGGGATTGAATGAGAAGGGCATGGCGAAGATCTCGAAGCTGACTTTGTGCTTGCAGAAGTCTTGGAATCGTTTCTCGAACTCCTTCTTCAGACGGGCCAAAATGATACTACAAATTTTGGGCTTGAAGTGTGGGCTCACGTGCAACTTCTGAAAGTGGGACAAGTTAGAATAATGATGAGGGATATTTCAGATCCACTTGAAACAATAATTCATCCTCTGCCCCGGATTAAATATTGTTAAAAGTATCGCTAATATATGGAGTGGACATATTTCATATAACCATATTTCAGGAGTGGACCACAAGAATCAATTTCTAATGGCAATCCTAGGGCCATTGTCTCAGGGCAGAATGGTAAAAATGGGGTCAAAAGGTTTGGTAATTTTAGACACAGACATTTGGATGGGTTGACGATGTCCAACAAGACATAAAAGCAACTCATATTTAATATCACAATTAAAACGTTTCTGCTAGACATTCACTTTCAGGAAATAACTACACTATTCTTCACATTATCAACCCTTCCTCGGAGCCATTTCCACAACAATACAATGATTATTAGTGATAGTCATCACCACTTGTATCTTCACATTGTCATTCACCTTTATATGGTTAAAAAAAATCTTCATAAGAGGGTCCTTTGGACATGTAATCACCTTATGGTGCCATCTTATCATGCAAAGATCATTGATGACAAGAAGTCCCTGAGATCATGCGGCCACCCACCGAATGTGGCCATGTTAGCCGAAACACTTGTACGCACTGACAGCCAATGAGAGGCATGCTATGTAGGCTTCCTGTTTATGTTATTCTGAGATGGTACAAGTGTGTTGTATTCACCCCCATGACCAAATTTGAAATGATGATTTTGTAAACTTAGGAATTTATCCTTTTCTGATTTGACTGATATACCACAAAGGGCTTGTAGCAAGGTATTATGTACACATTTAGGACACGGGGGACCAAAAAATGAAAGTCATTGTATAATTAAGTTTTGCATATCATTTGTTAGCCAACATCAGGGGGATTCAGGATCTATTTGGGCAGAGCTTAATTGTTCCTCTTTCTATTACTCTGACAGAGACAAAGTTGGTTATCAATTATCTGTATCAAGGAACCACTCATATCATTCTAAAATCGGTCTGATGGCTTAGATATGTATTATACACTAATTGGAAACCACATACAGTATATGGAGAATATTTGGTTTTCCTGATATTTTACCTTCAGCAAAGAGGTCAAGGTCATATGAAATTAACAAATTGATCAGTGTTCATTCAGGTCATAAATATATATGCACATAAACTTAACCATATAAATACATGCTGTAATGAGCCAAACTAACATCTTTGGATTAAAAGTGCAGATTTCTTTAAAACGTTACGTACTTCCTAACGACCTTTTATGTTCTGTATACTGAACACAAACTGGCCTTTGGTATTGATTTTTATATAATAGGGGCCATCTTGGTAAACTTATTCTATGTTTATAAAATCAAGCTTATAGCTACCAGTAATTTTGTAGCAGCTTGGTAAATGCAATTTGTTACGTACTTCCTAACATTTTTGACCCAATCATGGAAGTGAACCTAAAAACTGGTATGTAGTAATGATCCATGTTGAAACTTGCCATTTTAAATCATCACTTTATGCAGAAGTAAATTGCTATTAAAGATGTTCTGTCAGATGCATTTCAAATTTCTGGAATAAGATTTTGTAAGCTTCACTATGACTGGGGGAAATTTTTGCAAAATCTGAGATTTTACACATTTGAAGGTGCCAAGATATGCAGAAGGTCATAAGAAATGTACTATTTCGAGGAATTGTTCTATTCTTATGTATAATGATGTATATATATATATATATATATATATATATATATATATATATATATATATATATATATATATATATATATATATATCAAACAAAAAATGAATTTTCAACCATTCTGGACAACATATACAATCATACATGTAACTCATTTCTAAAAAATGAGCAATAAAAATGGGGAAAATAGCCTGTGTTTGGATAAAAAAAAAACATGCTTTGTAAGCAACTATATCCATAGGACCCATAGCAAAGTATACATTGTCTGAAAGCACAGACACTTGGGCATTATATAACCTTAAGATTGTTTATCTTATTAAAACTGGGTTCAATTTCTAAGCTTTCTCCTCATTTAGGACCACAGTGTACACAATACCATGCTACAAGCCAAAGGTGAACAAGGAGATAGACTGTTTGTACCACATTTATGTCCACTTGTGCTATCTTCTTATTTTCAATGAGAATAAGCAAAAAAAAAAAAAATAAATAATAATAATAATAATAATAATAATAATAATAAATAAAAGTGTTATGGCCGATTGTGATTAATGTTATGAGGTTTCCACTCAAAGGCCAAAGAAACACATCATCAACTGTTCATTATTAATCATCCAGGGGAGCTGACACACCTGAAGTGTCACATCTTGAGACATATTTTGGACAGTGGTCCGATCATTGTGGGATTCCCAACAGCTTGGCCTTTCTGATGCAGATAGACATGTCACCGCGTGACTGGATGGTATGTTGGGATCAGACTTGGTCCGCTGTACGATCTTTGACAGGCCAGAAGAATTGTTTGAAGACTGTCTGTGCTTCTGCACGCACAATTAACAAAGTCGTTTGTATTCAATAACTCAACATCATTTATTGACTTGATGTCACACACAAACCCATCAAATAGCAGTTTGCAAAAGTGAAACCACTGATTATATATTGTTGTGGTTGACGAAATTCGCAAACCACCATTCAGGTCCCGTAGGTGAGATATCTCTGTAAGTATATGTGTAGTTAGCCCAAACCCGTTGTTTAGGGGAATAAATGTCATTCATTCGGGCTGCGACCCTTTTAGATAGCCGTTTTTCTTTTACTATCTTTATTTTGGACCAACCGCCATTACTACCACCACAACCACCACCAACCGCATCTCGACAACCACAGCCACCTTCTCCAAACCGCCTTCACAACATCCACCTTCTCCACAACCGCTTTCACACACCAACCACCAACCGCAACGCCGCTTCACAACAACAGCAACGCCAACAGCCACGACCTTTACCGTCACAACTCGCCCTCGCAACCATCGCATCACCGCCATTCCCGCGCCGCTTGTGGGCACCGATACTGGACTCGTACAGGGCGCGCACCGAGCAGTGGGTGCAAAAACACCAGCCTTTCCGAGAAATCTGATCAAGAATGATTCACGCCCACTTCTGTTCCGTCCTATCAGCGAGCGTGGGGCGATTTGGCCCCGCCTCCAGGCGCGTCGGAGTATAATCGCCATATGCAGATTCGAGCATCAAGAATGATTCACGCCCACTTTTCCTCCGTCCAATGGGGGAGCGTGGCTCCGCCCCCAAGCCGTTCCTGATCCAAAAATCTGCATATGGTTTCTCCTGTCGCACTATAAAGCGCCGAGCACGGGGCGAATCGAGGTCGGGCTCGAGAGAGTTGGAGAGTTGTGGCGGCGGTGAATTCAAAAGAGTTGAGAAGAGGAAAGAGTTGAAGAGTTGAGACGAGGAAAGAGTTGGAGAGTTGTGGCGGCGGCGAAATCAGTCGAGAGAGTGTCTGTCGGGGTCCGGAGAGGCTGGAGAAGCCAAGAAGCTTTGTGGAGGTCTGCACTCGTGTCAGAGTCGGGGAGCTGCGGAGAGGGGAGGCCGGGAACGCGATCGAGGTCGCAGTGGCGTCGCTCGTCGCGGGACCCAAGCCAGCCAGATATCCTCTTTCCCCCGAGCATCAACAACCCCCCCCCCTGTTTCCCCCCCGCGCTGAGATAGTGTGAGAAGGGGGCCCCGTTCCCACCCCATTCCAGGCAGTGCCAGCGAGGCCCGCGGAGTCGGGGCGCCGCTGCCATTTTGCGGCTCATCACCAGACGGGTAGGCTCGACGCGGTCTCGGCCCCAGGCCTGTCTGCCCCCTTATCGTTGAGGGTGGCCCCTTTTTCTTTTGCTTTGGAGTATATGTGTTGTCGGCGCCGTCTGTGAAGTAAAACTGTGTAAGTGTTGCCGTGTGCTCGCGTAGTCGGTAGTAGATCTGCATTGTGTCTCTTTTGTTGCATTTGCTTTTTGTGCAGAATTGTCGTGTTACTTTTACATTTGCTTTTGGTGCATAATTGTTGTGATTGTATATGTGTGCTTTCCGTTTGCCGCGGAATAAATGTGCTTTATGTTGAACTGTTTTTCCCGTTTCGCTTCGTCTTTTCTTTTATTGAATCTCCATCTTACTTCACGTAAAGGGTTGGTCGTGGGCTAAATACGCCCAATAATTAATCGAACCGTCGAGGTTGACGATAACACCGCTCGGTTATCCCGATAGTACGGAACGGGTCGCTTAAAGTGGCCCGTGTCCGAAGTCGACCTGCGGCGAGGTGCGATCGCCCGGTCTACCCTCCGTGTGGGTACTTAGGTAGGTCGAATTTGGCGAGCAACCCTATCCCACGCGGGGGGCCGATTGGCACGATCGTGGTGAGGCCGAAAGGCCCACCCGTGACTAGTTCCCGGCGTTAGTCCGAGAGGGTCACGACGGGATTGTCCGTCCGGTGGGCGACGTGCCGCGATTCGAGTTACGTGGCCGCTCGCACGCCGGCAGGCGCGAATTCGCAACAATATATATATTTAACTGGTTCAATATGAACACAAAATTTACACAATATGAACAAAAGTATCTCATGGATAGGATAAGTGTCAAAGTTGTCAATTAAAACTTGAAACCTTGACAGATATAATTACGTTAGAACAATTGACATGTTACAAGGAAATGCAACAAACAGTTGATGCAGGAAAAGGCAATTCCACTAATCCAATCTGTGTGGACGAAGTACAGGTGGAAAGGTGGTTTTTGGGAGACAGGTGAGCTGGAGATGGAAACCCCATAAAGCATGGAGATAAGGCAAGGAATTTGGAGAAATTCATAAGTGAACAAGGCCAATGGAAGGAGGAAAAAAATATGTACACAAACCCAAGCACCCTCTTGTCTGCCTACTCAGGACAAGTCATAAAATCTTCATATATATATATATATATATATATATATATATATATATATATATATATATACATATATATATATATATATATATATATATATATATATTCTCACCTAATCAACTAATCCCAGGTGGCTAGGATTATATAAACAATTGACCCCTCCGACACTCCTCTAGCCGAAGAAGCTGCATAAAGCAACCCAATAAGACCTACACAAGGTAAGCGCTATGCTGTTTTGAACCGTTCCCAGAGTTCCTCAACAACTATAAAGATGTTCACACATGAGAATCCCAATGCTACACACCCCCTCAGCTACCAGTCCCGTTTGTATGTCATGCCGTGCGATTGCTGACTGACATGGATTACCCAATCGCATCACCATTTTGTGCTCATCCGGCCATGTATGGAGGTTTCTCAGATATATTCCTCCCCACAGTCCTTGCACACAACTCCTGACTTGTCACTAACTGATATTTCATCGTTCAGTTTGGTGAAAACACCCTGAATAGTACGTCACGGTTTGTGGGCCACTCCAATACGTGCACCTCGCAATTTTTTTTGCAATTCTCTGAAAGATCTGAATAATAAGGTAACACACATCTACCAATAAGCTCTTGGTTATTGATCGTTGTATTACATCTTCTAAACCCCTGTACCAACCTCCTGTCATAGCCATTGTGCTTTCGGATATCATGTCCCGTTTTAATTTTAGTTGCAACCTTTCTGGATGACGAGATTGTCCGTGCGCAGGATGTCAATGCATGTGCAACACTGCGCTTATGACAAGGGATTACATGAGTTGAAGTGTTGAAGTCTGGAATGTAATCCGGAAATGTCGCCCCGGCAATGTCGCGCACTGGAGGATATGTTATTTATTTATTTGACATGGGGCGGTGTACTTTGAATGTAGTTCTGTTTAGTGTTACAGCCCTTTTGTTTTCTCTCTGATCATTCCATGGCTTTACCGACGTGCTGTTTTCAACACCCAGAACAGGTCCACACTCCTTAAATAATGCCATCGGCTCCTCCACAGAACGAACCACCCCAAAGCCATGCAGGTCATCATGTGGGGCGAACGAGACTCCCGCAGCTTCCACAAATGAATGGGGCACTGTAGCTGGAGGGAACGAGAGGCCGTGAGGAGAGATGAACCGAACTACCGAGCAGTGGGCCAGTTGCTTCGAGCGAGGTCGCTGAAGGTGCACCGGGGTGCGATAAAGTCACCATCCTTTCTCTCATCATACATGACTTTCTCTTCCCTTTTACCCAATAAATCTGTGTTTTTCTTTGGGAGTCTGGATCCACATATTGTAAAAGTGTCAAGTCATCGTTATAAGTTGTCCACAGTGGGTATGTTCACATAGCGGTAATGGAAAATGCATATGTGCTTGTGAATGTCCTTGACATGCTTGCGATGCCTTTCCTTGATTTTTTCCTGCCATTTTCAAATTTGAATATTCCCGCCATTTCTCCCAACATTTCCGACAATTTCACTTGGTTGTCTGTTCAGTAAATTAATTAAAGACTCGATTCGTGTCCTGACTTATCCTACTCGCATTTTATTTGGGGTCGCGCTCCCGGGAGAATTGGTCCGAGATTACAAATTATAATGGTAGCCCACAGAGAGCAGCACGTGGAGTTGGTTCGCTCGGCCAATTACGTAGCCACCGCACGGTCGCTGGAACAGTTTTCCATCGACTCCATGAATCTCGACCAGTACAATAAATAGACCTTGGGTGCAAAGATCCGACCAGAGGAGAGTGTTGGTGATTGCGTCCGTTCTCTTTTTCTGGACACACCAGGTTCGGAGTTACCTGCCCAGTGCCCACGTGGCCCTCAATTTTTTTTCTCTCTGCTCTGCCTCCAGGTTCTCATTTCATATCGTTATAAACTGATCAACTGTACTGAAAACCATAACACTTATAAAAACAAAATACTAACCATACCAAACTGACATTTGTTTAAAAATAAAGAAAGTTTCACATTCTTGCCTTCTTTTTCTTTATCTTCAAGCTGTTACTTAATCTCTGATAGATTACATTTCTAAAAAAAAAATTGATTCCCCCATCCAACTCCATGTCCACTTTCCCCTTCCCTGTATATCCCCTGCAGTTAAATTATTGAAGAAGAAGAATCATTAAAATAGAAAATCTAGAATTGTGCAACAAATCAACTGAGAGGTTTAAGCATCATTTGGAGGTAATAAAATGACAAACAGAATGTTATCAGGGTTGTTGGGACGGTGTTTGAACGCACAGATGATTTTGCCTTGTTCTGTTGACGGTACCGAGTGCGCACGGCACTGCCAATAGCACACACGAGCTGCATCTTCCGTTCGGCAAATCCCGGCTGTAACAGCTGCTCTCGAGTCAATACGGGTCGGATTCCCAAAACGTCTCGCAGTGCCTGATGTAAAGATGGTGGGTTTCAGGAGGAGAGCATTGTGAGTCACAGTAATACAATCAAATTGTAACATTACCCACACTAACTACTAATGGGTAAGATACAATGTAGGTGAGGATTCGGGTTAAAAACAAAACGAGCCAAACTGATAGGACAGTAAACCCTCAAATATCGCGGGTTTCTACCAATCACGGGCAACCTATTGTGTTCCGATTTCGTAATCGTGGATTTTGAGCTGAGGTGAGTCATTGTCCGCGTCTGCATATACGATTACCTCCCATCACAAAGCCTTTTCTTGTGTCCCGTGCACCGTTAATTGTAGTCATCAGGCCGGCATACGGGAATGAGGCCAAGCTTAATAACACATCGTCATTGAATAGGAAATGACAAAAGGAGATCCTGTAATACCAGATCTACAAGATCTATTAGACACACAACAGTTAATAATGGCACCCAAATGCAAAACAATGGACAAAATGAATCATGCCAAAAGGCAGGAGAGGGGGTTATGACATTGTGCGAAGAAATCGAGTTGTTCGATACGTAGGCAAGAAGTGAAAGTGCGGCATCTGTGGGCCGCCATTACCGGATCAATGAATCGACTGTGTAAACGTGAGTCAAATATCCGTGCAAGGGTTCCTGCCAGCAGAGCGCGAAAGGCTCATTCTCGTCCTGTGATTGTCATGTTGAAAGGATGGGGGAAAAAAAAAAAAAAAAAAAAAAAAAAAAAAAAATCGCTTCATATTTGGATCCAGGCCTTGAGTACCTTGCCTTTGAGTTTTTTGAGAACAGAAAAAAATGCCTTTGAGTAGACAGTTGTGTGGAAGAAATCATTGTGGATTTACTCGGACTTTAAGTGGACTGGAAGGCCTGGTGTTGGCTTAGCGGTTGGTGTGGCTGGCTTGGGGTCTTATGGTCCTAAGTTTGAGGCCCTGTCTGCAGTTGAATTAACACCAGGTGAGGTTGACTCAGCCTGTCATCCTTCCGAGGATGGCCAAATGAGTACCAGTGTATATATATATATATATATATATATATATATATATATATATATATATATATATATATATATATATATATTTATTTCAATTGTAATGTGTTAATTTCTGGCTGCCATCGATATTTCCTCGGAGTCCAGAAACCGAACCCACCTCTTCCCATTAGCTCTTGGTTTCCATGATCACGGTTTAAACGATCACGGAATTTTCCGGGAATCGAACCCCCATGATATTGGAGGGTTTACTGTACACTTATTCTCTGAAGGATAGGTGACCAAGCTATCCAGTCCTGATAATTATCCAACGAGGTCGTACCTTGTAAACCGCCGTGACGAAACGAAAGTCAGATTTGGAAGTTAGCTGAATGTCGAACTGGACGAGTTCCGCAGCCAACAGTGGTGATACATCTTCCAAGGCATGGTGTAAGAGTGGTAGTACCGCTTCAGGGGCTCCTCTTACCAGTCTGGATTGGGGTGGAGGGTGGGTGGGGAATAAAAAAATTCATATTTTAGGGTTTCGTATTGTGCAAAGAACAATAAATATTGTTTTTAGAAATTTCAAACAAAACTGCTGGTTCAGAATGCAATTGGGCCAATTAATGGTTTGACTGATTAGTGGCCACATGCACATAAATATCTATGTTGTGATTAAATTTTGAGGCGTTCTTCATGCAAAATATTTAATTTTGAAGGACGTCAACCCGGGGGATCCGTACGCTCGTCGGAACATGTTACGGATCCCTTTGCGAAGGGTGGAGAGTCATCGCCGGTACCGTTAACAGATTATATAATCTTACTGCATCGCACAAGCCTGGTGCTGGCTTATTGGTTAGGGTGGCGGCTTGGGACCCTAGGGTCCTGAGTTCAAGCCCCGTTGGCAACTGAATTAAAATACACCAGGAGGTTGATTCAGCCTGTCATCCTTCCGAGGTCAGCAAAATGAGTACCAGTGCACTGGTAAGGGGGACACTGCATCAGCGGCATAGCCGCGTCACAACCAATGATGCAACCAGCAGCCACAGGATGCACTCGATAGGGAGAGAGACTGCATCACACAGGGGGCAGCGCATCATCAACCTAGAGAGAGAATGGCATCTGTGACAGCCACACTCCCAGCAATGATGCAACCAGCAGCCATGCATGTGATGCACACAAAATGACGATTAAGCATTAAATTGAAAAATATAAAACACCACCACTCCATGATCACATCTGTAAATCATCTGACATCTCCTTGGAAACTTCGTTAACCTCCTTAATCGGAGTCAAGAGGTTAGGCACCATTCCAAATCATCTTTTACATGTACAGTATCTGTTTATGTTGATAAGTTAGAAATCTTTTTGATAATCGTGGTACTGGTACTAAAAGGCAAGCCAGGTAACCACGTAATCGAAGGTGTTTAGACATCGCACCAATCGATTGACAATACTGCAACAAATTTGCTAATTACAATCACGTATTAGCAGTTACCTGCGGAGGGGACAAACATGCAACACCACATGACAGGGTCAAAGGGCATGATTTTACAACAGCCATATTGTTTCATGGGGCTCAGCTGAAGTTTCACAAATCAAATCCAACAATAAAACTACGAGCTGGATGGTGATTCGGATTGCATTAGCAGTGTATGGCAGGGATGCCTTACCGTTCGTAAATGGCTATCCCATTAGCAGTATTGATTACTTAGGTCTGGCACAACGGCCAGGTCGAGCCGACTGCTCTTGCGTGAAGCTCAAGGAAGAAAGGGTCATACCTGGGTTGTGAGCTGAGGCAGTCAGAGCCAATAAACATAACATCACACATCTCACAAAGCCTCCGTTATTGTCTCGTCAAACATCTCCCAGTCCCACCGAAGCCCTCCCAGAGCCGAGGCCCTCCCAGTTCCACCGAGGCCCTCCCAGATCCTCCCATTCCCACCGAGACCCTCCCAGTCCCAGTGAGCCCTCCCAGCTCCTCACAGTCCTAGCGAGACCCTCCCAGTCCCAGTGAGCCCTCCCAGCGCCACCGAGGCCCTCCCAGCGCCACCGAGGCTCTCCCAGCGCCACCAAGGCTCTCCCAGCGCTACCGAGGCTCTCCCAGACCCTCCCAATCCCACCCAGCCCCAGTGAGCCCTCCCAGCGCCACCGAGGCTCTCCCAGACCCTCACAATCCCACAGATATCCTCCCAGTCCCACTGAGGACTTCCTAGTCCCTCTCGGTCCAACGGAGGTTCTCCGAGGCCCTCTCAGACAGTCCCAGACCCACCGAGACCCTCCCAGACAATCTCCACCTCAGTCGGTCGATCCCCTCCCTCACACCACGGATACAATTTCCATCCCACAGGTTTTCTTCTTTCGATGTTGGAAACGATGCGTCGATCTTCACCTTTCACGGACACAGTTCATAGTTATAACAAAATAAAATTACATTATATTATCAAGTGTAATTATTCATCCCACCCCTCGTGGTCCACACAGTGAGGATAGTGGAGAAAGCGCATTTCTTGCTGCAACCGCCGGAGGTTTCCCCGTAAATCACCAGTGGCCATGTCGTCGGGTCACCACGACCGCACACCAGGGTGGTGTACACCTGTGAACACACCAAACGTTGTTCATCGTCATTCAACAAATCGACTCATCACAAGACCCCGGACCGGAGATGATGCGCCTTCGGTAAGTTACACAGTTTCCTTTATAACTCATCGATGGATATAATGAATCACATATGTAAGCACGAAGGATAGCCGGCTCAAGCTCCACTCGACGTTTAACGTTAACCAAATATAAAGTGTGAATATATATATATATATATACATATACAGTAAGTGGGCTTTAACATTTGCGATTAAAAATCTCGTGTGAACGGAAAAAAGTATTTCGCCTCAAGGTTCAAGTACAGTGGAGACGTGTCACGTGTCTATTACTAATGGTCCTCCATTTGTAGTCTATCAATCAGTGTTTTTTTTTTACGATAAAACATATTATATACTTAATTCACATACAAAATCCACCATAAACTACTACGAGTTAATAATATTTATAAAAAGAGTACCGGAACCCAGGGCCACCACAGATTCCATGAAACCACGCCCCCAACTTGGCACTTCCTCGTTGTCCTTCCCGCCTTCCGTCCGCTTTTCGCGCCTCAACTCAGCCCCAACTCAGCACCAACTCAGCACCAACTCAGCACCAACTCAGCCCCAACTCAGCCCCAACTCAGCCCCAACTCAGCCCCAACTCAGCCCCAACTCAGCCCCAACTCAGCCTCCGCCCCTTTAAAAAATTGTTTGTTAAAATCTCTTAGAAGGAAAACGATAATAGATGGTCACTAAAATTTACACATGGAAGATAATTAATGAATACCAACTAATTACAGTGTCATCTGTAATACTATATTTATATATATATATAATTTTTTTGTTTTATATTTTTTAGAAGAAAAATGTATATATATATATATATATATATATATATATATATATATATATATATATATATATATATATACTGTATATGTATATAATTATGTATGTATATAATTATGTATGTATATAAAAATATGTATATATATAAAAGTATATGTATATATGTATGTATATTAAAAAATGTGTATTTTTATGTATATATATATATATATATATATATATATATATATATATATATATATATATATATATATATATATATATATATATATTTATCCAGCTCTGGAAAAAATTAAGAGACCACTGCAAAATTATCAGTTTTTCTGGTTTTACAATTTATAGGAATGTGTTTGAGTAAAATGAACATTTTTGTTTTATTCTATAAACTACTGACAATATTTCTCCCAAATTCCGAATAAAAATATTGTCATTTAGAGCATTTATTTGCAGAAAATGACAACTGGTCAAAATAACAACAAAGATTCAGTGTTTTCAGACCTCAAATAATACAAACAAAACAAGTTCATATTCATTTTTAAACAACACAATACTAATGTTTTAAGTTAGGAAGAGTTCAGAAATCAATATTTTGTGGAATAACCCTGATTTTCAATCACAGCTTTCATGCGTCTTGGCATGCTCTCCACCAGTCTTTCACATTGCTGTTGGGTGACTTAATGCCACTCCTGGCGCAAAAATTCAAGCAGCTCGCCTTTGTTTGATGGCTTGTGACCATCCATCTTCCTTTTGATCACATTCCAGAGGTTTTCAATGGGGTTCAGGTCTGGAGATTGGGCTGGCCATGACAGGGTCTTGATCTGATGGTCCTCCATCCACACCTTGATTGACCTGGCTGTGTGGCATGGAGCATTGTCCTGCTGGAAAAACCAATCCTCAGAGTTGGGGAACATTGTCAGAGCAGAAGGAAGCAAGTGTTCTTCCAGGACAACCTTATACATGGTTTGATTCCTGAGTCCTTCACAAAGACAAATCTGCCCGATTCCAGCCTTGCTGAAGCACCCCCAGATCATCACTGATCCTCCACCAAATTTCACGGTGGGTGTGAGACACTGTGACTTGTAGGCCTCTCCATTAGACGACCAGGTGTTGGGCAAAGCTGAAAATTGGACTCATCAGAGAAGATTACCTTACTCCAGTCCTCTACGGTCCAATCCTTATGGTCTTTTGCAAACCTCAGCCTGGCTCTTCTTTGCTTCTCATTGATGAAGGGCTTTTTTCTAGCTTTGCACGACTTCAGCCCTGCCCCTAGGAGCCTGTTTCGAACCATCCTCGCCGTGCACTTCAACCCAGCTGCCGTTTACCATTCTTTTTGTAGGTCACTTGATGTCATCCTACGGTTGTTGAGTGACATTCGAGTGAGTTGGCGGTCATCCCGGTCAGTGGAAAGTCATTTTCGCCCTCTGCCAGTCTGTAGCTTTGTTTTCCCCAATGTCTGCTGCTTGACCTTGTACTTATGAACCGCCGTCTTTGAAATTTTAAGGATGGAAGCAACGTGACGCTCACTGTATCCCTCTGCCAGTAAAGCCAGGATTGAACCCTTCTTTTCCTCACTCAAAACTTTTCTTTTCTACTCTTTTGGCATGGTCAATAGTTTTTTTTTTTAATTCAATTACTGTACTTTTGAGGGACTACTAGCACTGTTTTTGCCATCCAGCTGGTCCTATTGCAAGAGGATAGTGATGACCAAAGCAGTGGTTTTTATACTTTTCCTTGTTAAATAAGATTCCATTCAAGTGATCACCTAATCAGTACCTCACTAAGTAGAATGAGGTGTTCCTGTGTTGGAATTCAACAGACACTGGAATGGCATGGCTACCGTACATGTAGAGATGCTGATTTAAATTTTTTGGAGTGGTCTCTTATTTTTTTCCAGAACGGTATATGTATGTGTATAAAAAAAATATATATATATAAAAAAATATATATGTACTGTATATGTATGTAAAATATATAGCCCCACTCCACTATTTAATATATATATATATATATATATATATATATAAATATATATATATATATATATATATATATATATAAAATATATGTGTGTATAGTATAGCAGATAAGCACAATAATTGTGCGTTTTATGAGAAAAGCATGAATTTTCTGACATAGTTAGTGAATACCATAAGGTTTATTTTCAAATGTGGAGGGAAGTCAGATTTGACCTCTGAGGACCGTGAGAGGTCAAATCCAAGATGGCCGCCAGTCCCCCGGGTCTAACGTTCAAACGCGTTTAATTTTGGAACTAAACAGTGTAAAAAAACATTTAAGGTGTTTGAAATAGCCATTCATTTGGTGATACTTTTGAGATCGCCAGGAGCCAAGGAAATGCATTTCGATCAAGGTCAAGGTCAAATTACATTTAAAACGTTTGGACATTCTTTTGGTAAAGACAATGGATTGGACCTATGCAATATAGCAAAACTTCGCTTCCATTTTGACACTATAGGGATAATAATACAAAAAATTAACAGAATAGTCCCATGCTGCTCGTCTATTTAATACTTTATTAATTGCAATGATGATGATGGTCATGGTAGTGATCAAAATCTAACAGCCTCCAGAACAGAAGCGCAGTGCAGTGCACTTGAGCGCAGCTTTGGCACACTTGCACCGTCCAGTGCATCCTTTCTCACAGCGACGGCGGATCAATTCATGGCACGATTTTGATGCTTCGGGGAGAGTGGTCCAAAGCGGCTGCCACCCAGTTGTTTCCTTTGTGCAGCCCCAGTCAGATGGCTCTGGCATCTCTGGATCCAGGACCAATGCCTGGTTCCAACAGTTGGCCTGGTAGCAAGTGCGCTTGATGTGCTGTTTGAGTGCTGTCTGGGTTGGATGAATGTTCTCTAGAGTTCTAGACTTCTGTGTGAAGAGCTGTTTCCTAGCATGATTCACTTCCGTGCTCTCACTGGTTCGGTCGTACATTAGCACCACAAATCGCTCTAGCAGTAACATTGATCCTTCACTGACCTCACTTGGCATGCATAGGAGTTCATTGAAAGCATCATTCACCTCTGGGAAAGACTTCCAAGTTTCCCAGGCAGTCTTCTTTTCTCTGCCAGGGAATGCAGATACAGTGTTACACCCGGTGAAAGCGTGAAGGACTGGGAGAGTCAGATACTGTGTTGGATTCATTGTGGCAACCATTTCGTGAACAGCTATGTAACGAAAGCTTGACCCAACACCAAAGGCAACCCACAGCTCATTAGGAGCTGTCTTGCTGAATGAAGCTACAGCCAGTACTACCACATCAGTATCAACGGTAAGTTTGGTCACCTTCTTACACAGCATCTGCCACATGCAGAAGTAGACGAGTGTCGGCCTCCTCCTGTGAACATGGGGCAAGGCAGACCAAGTATGACTCAGCTGAAGAGCAAAGGACTCCACTTCCATCTGTTGCATACAGTTCCTTACCCTCTGCTGGAGGAAGATGAACAACTACGCGTGTCAGGAAAGCAAACAATTCGGTTTTGTTATCATTGCATCGAAGGAAGTCCTTCCAGTTCTTTGGCATCACAGTAGAAGGAGCCACTCTTTTCCTGGTGCCCTTTCCCCTCTTCTGTCTTGTTGAGGCTTTGAGGCTGGAGGGTAGGTATACATCCCAGACAAGGTCGATGCAGCTGCTTTTCTCAAGTTGAGCAGAGATGTATGGTGCAAACATTCTTTCTCCATACTCTTGAAATGTTCTTGATGTTCCTGGATTTAGCATTTGAACCACAGCTGCACCATCAAGAATTGTTGCATCAGCCATAGGCACACTATTCTTTTCGAGCAGATCTGATTTAACCCCAATCCGAATTTTCCCTCCTGTTGACAGAGCTGGCGGGGCTGCCTGGTTTTCATGGGAGAAAAAATTGTCCATGTCTCTGTCTCGTGTTTGACAGGAGATGTACAGCCTCGAAAAGAGACCACAGTCACTCTTCAGTGCTACGAGCTGTGCCTTCTGTTTTGACTTAATCTTGACCGGTGGCCTACTGAACAGTGGCAACTTGTTCTTTGGAAGTGTTTGTGTGATAGGTGTTGTACACTGTTCCAGCCTTTCTCTCACAAAGTTGGTGTACTGCTCCTCACTAAGAGTCTCGATCCTTCTCACAGTTTCAGCCACTTGGGTGTCCACGATGTCCTTGTGTCAATGACTAGTAGGTCTTGACTGTGTTCTAGAAATGGATTCCCCATCTCTTCCAGCATTGTCACAAGTGCCTCAACCTCCTTCAGGAATGCTGCTTGCACTCCAGGTTGCTGATCATGGTGATGGTGTCCAGTGTCGCCAGCACCATGCTGTTGCTTTGTGGCCTGTTGCTCAAACTCTGTAGTGATCCTTGCAATTTCTGGCCCTGCTACCATCCAGCGTCTGCGTGCTCCGGGATTGCCAGTCAGTCCAATAGCCCCACCAGAACCTTTGACCATTGCATTGTTCTGCTCATGGCACTGGTCAAGTGCCATGGCAGAGAACTTGTTGCTGGTTTTGCGCACCACGAAATTTCCAGATTTGAATTCTGATAGGACATCTGGGTGTTTTTCAGAGAGAGTCATCATGTTATGGATGTGTACGGGAAGCCATCTGGAGTAGTGTGTGTGTGTGATTAAGGGCGAACATCCATGACATGATCTGAGTCAGGGATTCCACGGACAGCTGGAAATTACCTTCACGAAGAGACCTGATGTACCGCAGCAAGAGAAGCTCCAATGACAAGGTCTTTCGCCAGTAGTCAAAGTGGACACTGGCCTTTGTTCGCTGTATGCACCACTCCTCAAAAGGTGGACTATCAAGTTGCATGGCATCAGTATCATCGGATGTGCAGTCTTTATGGTAAGCTTGTTGGAGGATTGTATAAAGGCTTGCATCTGTGACCTGGTGTGCATTGCGGGTCTTGGTGACATGGCTGGCATGTATGAAGGAATTTGCTGTTCCGGAACTTGCAATATCAGCCTGTACCAGGGTGTTCGTCCAGCCACTGTCTTCCAGCCAGTCTCCCAGCAACTTCAACGTAGCCATCTCAATGTGTAGACCACCGAACATGATCACCGTAAATGGAAATGACACCATAAATGTTTTTCTGCACAGTCTGGTTCCAAAATTAAGGACGTTTGAACATTAGGCCTGGGTGACTAGCGGCCATCTTGGATTTGTCTTCTCACTGTCCCCTCAGAGGTCAAATATGACTTCCCTCCACATCCGAAAATAAACATTATGGTATGACCTAATGCTTTTCTCATAAAATGCACAATTTGTTAAAATATGAGAGCTTATCCGCTGTACTGATATATTGTTGCGCCTATGGAAAAAAGGTGGAGTTGGCCTTGGATGCCATAGACAAGACAGTTTGGAGAACAAGGCAGGATGCCAGACTGTATCAAAAGCATGAGATATGTCCAGAGAGAAGGCTCTGATCTCCCGTCTGACTTTGAGAGCCTCCACCATTGCTGGGTGAGTCGAAGCAACATGTACAAGGTGGAGTAACCAGGTCTGAATCCAAATTTGTGATCCCAGATGAGGTTCTTGGAGAAAAGGAAGCATTTCATATTAACTGCGATGATGGGTTCCATGACCTTGCTGATGATTTGAAGTAAATTAATTGTTCTCTAGTTGAGGGAATCCGTTTTTCACCTTTTTTATGTAATGCAGTGATGTTAGCGGATTTCCAAGCATATGGAAGATGACTGAGCGTAAAAAAAACAGGGTGAAAATGGCAGAGAGGATGTGCAAGAGCAGCAAAGCAGGTTTTTAGGACATGTGAGCTGATGCCGTCCGGTCCAGTGGGAGAGTCAGAGTCGAGGACTGAAAGAACATTCTCCACATTCTCAGGTGTAAAATACACAGATTCCAGGAGCAGTTGGGTATGACCAGGGAAGGAAGGTATCTGAGAGAGAGAGGGGTTGCGGACACAATATGGAAGCAAACACAGAATTGAGGCATTCGGCCTTCTCAAGACCAGAGTCGGCTGTGGGGCACGGGAAAAGCACCGTAGGTAAACGTGGACAGTCACTGGAAAAGCACCTGAGGTAAACGTGGACAGTTACTGGAAAAGCACCGGAGGTAAACGTGGACCGTCACGGGAAAAGCACCGGAGGTAAACATGGACCGGCACAGGAAAAGCACCGGAGGTAAACGTGGACCGGCATGGGAAAAGCACCGGAGGGAAACATGGACAGTCACTGGAAAAGCACTGGAGGTAAACGTGGGAACGGCAGGAGAAAAGCACCGGAGGTAAACGTGGACAGTCACGGGAAAAGCACCGGAGGTAAACGTTTACAGTCATGGGAAAAGCACCGGAGGTAAACGTGGACAGTCACTGGAAAAGCACCGGAGGTAAACGTTTACAGTCACTGGAAAAGCACCGGAGGTAAACGTGGACAGTCACTGGAAAAGCACCGGAGGTAACGTTTACAGTCACTGGAAAAGCACTGGAGGTAAACGTGGGAACGGCAGGAGAAAAGCACCGGAGGTAAACGTGGACAGTCACGGGAAAAGCACCGGAGGTAAACGTGGACAGTCACGGGAAAAGCACCTGAGGTAAACGTTTACAGTCATGGGAAAAGCACCTGAGGTAAACGTTTACAGTCATGGGAAAAGCAGCGGAGGTAAACGTGGGCAGTCATGGGAAAAGCACCTGAGGTAAACGTGGACAGTCAAGGGAAAAGCACCTGAGGTAAACATGAGCAATCATGGGAAAAGCACCGGAGCTAAACATGGGCCGGCACAGGAAAAGCACCGGAGGTAAACATGGAGAGTCACTGGAAAAGCACCTGAGGTAAACATGGATAGTCACTGGAAAAGCACCGGAGGTAAACGTGGACAGTCACTGGAAAAGCACCTGAGGTAAACGTGGACAGTCACTGGAAAAGCACCTGAGGTAAACGTGGATAGTCACTGGAAAAGCACCGGAGGTAAACGTGGACAGTCACTGGAAAAGCACCGGAGGGAAATGTGGACAGTCACTGGAAAAGCACCGGAGGGAAACGTGGACAGTCACTGGAAAAGCACCGGAGGGAAACATGGACAGTCACTGGAAAAGCACTGGAGGTAAACGTGGGAACGGCAGGAGAAAAGCACCGGAGGTAAACATGGACAGTCACGGGAAAAGCACCGGAGGTAAACGTTTACAGTCATGGGAAAAGCACCGGAGGTAAACGTGGACAGTCACTGGAAAAGCACCGGAGGTAAACGTTTACAGTCATGGGAAAAGCACCGGAGGTAAACGTGGACAGTCACTGGAAAAGCACCGGAGGTAAACGTTTACAGTCACTGGAAAAGCACCGGAGGTAAACGTGGACAGTCACTGGAAAAGCACCGGAGGTAAACGTTTACAGTCACTGGAAAAGCACTGGAGGTAAACGTGGGAACGGCAGGAGAAAAGCACCGGAGGTAAACGTGGACAGTCACGGGAAAAGCACCGGAGGTAAACGTGGACAGTCACGGGAAAAGCACCTGAGGTAAACGTTTACAGTCATGGGAAAAGCACTGGAGGTAAACGTGGGCCAGCACAGGAAAAGTACCGGAGGTAAACGTGGAGAGTCACTGGAAAAGCACTGGAGGTAAATGTGGGAACGGCAGGAGAAAAGCACCGGTGGTAAACGTGGACAGTCACGGGAAAAGCACCGGAGGTAAACGTTGACAGTCACTGGAAAAGCACCGGAGGTAAACGTGGGCAGTCACTGGAAAAGCACCTGAGGTAAACGTGGACAGTCACAGGAAAAGCACCGGAGGTAAACGTGGGCAGTCACTGGAAAAGCACCTGAGGTAAACGTGGACAGTCACTGGAAAAGCACCGGAGGTAAACGTTGACAGTCACGGGAAAAGCTCCTGAGGTAAACGTGGACAGTCACTGGAAAAGCACCTGAGGTAAACGTGGACAGTCACTGGAAAAGCACCGGAGGTAAACGTGGCCAGTCACTGGAAAAGTACCTGAGGTAAACATGGACAGTCACTGGAAAAGCACCTGAGGTAAACGTTGACAGCCACGGGAAAAGCTCCTGAGGTAAACGTGGACAGTCACTGGAAAAGCACCTGAGGTAAACATGGACAGTCACTGGAAAAGCACCTGAGGTAAACATGGACAGTCACTGGAAAAGTACCTGAGGTAAACATGGACAGTCACTGGAAAAGTACCTGAGGTAAATATGGACAGCAACTGGAAAAGTACCTGAGGTAAACATGGACAGTCACTGGAAAAGTACCTGAGGTAAACATGGACAGTCACTGGAAAAGTACCTGAGGTAAACATGGACAGTCACTGGAAAAGCACCTGAGGTAAACGTGGACAGTCACTGGAAAAGCACCTGAGGTAAACATGGACAGTCACTGGAAAAGCACCTGAGGTAAACGTGGACAGTCACTGGAAAAGCACCGGAGGTAAACGTGGCCAGTCACTGGAAAAGTACCTGAGGTAAACATGGACAGTCACTGGAAAAGCACCTGAGGTAAACGTTGACAGCCACGGGAAAAGCTCCTGAGGTAAACGTGGACAGTCACTGGAAAAGCACCTGAGGTAAACATGGACAGTCACTGGAAAAGCACCTGAGGTAAACATGGACAGTCACTGGAAAAGCACCTGAGGTAAACATGGACAGTCACTGGAAAAGTACCTGAGGTAAACATGGACAGTCACTGGAAAAGCACCTGAGGTAAACGTTGACAGCCACGGGAAAAGCTCCTGAGGTAAACGTGGACAGTCACTGGAAAAGCACCTGAGGTAAACGTGGATAGTCACTGGAAAAGCACCGGAGGTAAACGTGGACAGTCACTGGAAAAGCACCGGAGGGAAATGTGGACAGTCACTGGAAAAGCACCGGAGGGAAACGTGGACAGTCACTGGAAAAGCACCGGAGGGAAACGTGGACAGTCACTGGAAAAGCACCGGAGGGAAACATGGACAGTCACTGGAAAAGCACTGGAGGTAAACGTGGGAACGGCAGGAGAAAAGCACCGGAGGTAAACGTGGACAGTCACTGGAAAAGCACCTGAGGTAAACGTGGACAGTCACTGGAAAAGCACCTGAGGTAAACGTTGACAGTCACGGAAAAGCTCCTGAGGTAAACGTGGACAGTCACTGGAAAAGCACCTGAGGTAAACATGGACAGTCACTGGAAAAGCACCTGAGGTAAACGTGGCCAGTCACTGGAAAAGCACCTGAGGTAAACGTGGCCAGTCACTGGAAAAGCACCTGAGGTAAACGTGGACAGTCACTGGAAAAGCACCGGAGGTAAACGTGGACAGTCACTGGAAAAGCACCTGAGGTAAACGTGGCCAGTCACTGGAAAAGCACCTGAGGTAAACGTGGCCAGTCACTGGAAAAGCACCTGAGGTAAACGTGGACAGTCACTGGAAAAGCACCGGAGGTAAACGTGGACAGTCACTGGAAAAGCACCTGAGGTAAACGTGGACAGTCACTGGAAAAGCACCGGAGGTAAACGTGGACAGTCACTGGAAAAGCACCGGAGGTAAAAGTGGGAATGGAAACGACGTGAAAATATATTCTCTCATTGTGGAAGGACAAAAAAAAAAAAAAAGGAATTCCGTCGATGGGAAGGAAGTGACGTCATTTTATTTAGAATGAGGAAATTCAAACAAGATCAGTTCTCCAGCCCGAGCCGCCCTATCAATGAGGAGGTTACTAAGTGAGCGGGTTCGACGCCCACGAAATAGACGTTGAGTGTGTGAGGAGGCGCGAGATAGAGTTAACAGGTGAAGTGTTTGAAATTTAGTGGGGGCAGGGATATTGAAGAAGAATAAGAAGAAGTAGAAGAAGAAGAAGAGGCAGTGAAGAAGAAGAGGCAGTGAAGAAGAAGAAGAAGAAGAAGAGGAAGAAGAGGAGTAGATGGATCGTTGGGCGGTTGTCGACATCGCACAGTTGCGCCGTGTGTGTTGCCAGTGAGTGTGTCCCACAGTTGTTGGTCAGGACAGTAAGGAATCATTGTTCGTGATTCCTTCCTTGTACAATGGGACTTCCGGCGCTCGAGTTTCGGGACTGTCACGCGGACGGACCTCGTTTTCGGGAGACCCTCCGTCAGCACGAGCTCGAGCTGGACCACACGAGTCGCTTCGTCAAGGACCTGATCAAGCAGGGCAAGGCCATCATCAACGCCTCCAAAGGTACCCGGTCACCTGGGCACACGCTCCGTGCCGTCATCCTCAAGATGCTTGGCGCGGCGCCATGTTGCCGTGTTCTGTGGGATGATGGACCCCGCGGGATCAATCCCCTTTCACGGCTCGGGTTCAATTTGGCCAGGGTACCGGCACACAATGGCCTTCCGTGATTATCGATTTGAAAACACACCGTGGGGTGTTAACCACGTCCACGGGGTCACGTGATGTCGGGATGACCGTCCGTTCGAGGGGAGGGATGGGATGGGATGTGATGGGGAGGATTGGGTGGGGAGGGGAAGGATGGGGAGGGAGGGGAAGGATGGGGTGGGGAGGGAGGGGAGGGATGGGGAGGGAGGGGAAGGATGGGGTGGGGAGGGAGGGGAAGGATGGGGTGGGGAGGGATTGGGTGGGGAAGGAGGGGAGGGATTGGGTGGGGAAGGAGGGGAGGGATTGGGTGGGGAAGGAGGGAGGGATTGGTGGGGAAGGAGGGGAGGGATTGGTGGGGAAGGAGGGGAGGGATTGGTTGGGGAGGGAGGGGAGGGATTGGTTGGGGAGGGAGGGGAGGGATTGGGTGGGGAGGGAGAGGAGGGATTGGGTGGGGAGGGAGAGGAGGGATTGGGTGGGGAGGGAGAGGAGGGATTGGGTGAGGAGGGATTGGGTGGGGAGGGATGGGGTGGAATGGGATGGGGGAGGGGAGGGATAGGGTGGAATGGGATGGGGGAGGGGAGGGATGGGGTGGAATGGGATGGGGTGGAATGTGGTGGAATGGGATGGGGTGGGGTGGATGGTCCACCGATCATGAAGGACCATTTGGGTCGTCAATAGAACCCACTCTAGGTAGGGACATCACACGTAAAGTCTACCGAGAGTGGGTGATGATTTGAGGTTTTGTAATGGTTTGTTTATTTTGTTCCACCTGTGTGGGTAACCCAGGTCGACGTGGTTGTCAGAGAGTGGGTGATGATTTGAGGTTTTGTAATGGTTTGTTTATTTTGTTCCACGTGTGTGGATAACCCAGGTCGACGTGGTTGTCCGAGAGTGGGTGATGATTTGAGGTTTTGTAATAGTTTGTTTATTTTGCTCCACCTGTGTGGATCTCCCAGGTCGACGTGGTTGTCCAAGAGTGGGTGATGATTTGAGGTTTTGTAATAGTTTGTTTATTTTGTTCCACCTGTGTGGGTAACCCAGGTCGACGTGGTTGTCCGAGAGTGGGTGATGATTTGAGGTTTTGTAATAGTTTGTTTATTTTGCTCCACCTGTGTGGGTAACCCAGGTCGACGTGGTTGTCCGAGAGTGGGTGATGATTTGAGGTTTTGTAATAGTTTGTTTATTTTACTCCACCTGTGTGGATCTCCCAGGTCGACGTGGTTGTCCGAGAGTGGGTGATGATTTGAGGTTTTGTAATAGTTTGTTTATTTTGCTCCACCTGTGTGGGTAACCCAGGTCGACGTGGTTGTCTGAGAGTGGGTGATGATTTGAGGTTTTGTAATAGTTTGTTTATTTTACTCCACCTGTGTGGATCTCCCAGGTCGACGTGGTTGTCTGAGAGTGGGTGATGATTTGAGGTTTTGTAATGGTTTGTTTATTTTGTTCCACCTGTGTGGGTAACCCAGGTCGACGTGGTTGTCAGAGAGTGGGTGATGATTTGAGGTTTTGTAATGGTTTGTTTATTTTGTTCCACGTGTGTGGATAACCCAGGTCGACGTGGTTGTCCGAGAGTGGGTGATGATTTGAGGTTTTGTAATAGTTTGTTTATTTTGCTCCACCTGTGTGGATCTCCCAGGTCGACGTGGTTGTCCGAGAGTGGGTGATGATTTGAGGTTTTGTAATGGTTTGTTTATTTTGCTCCACCTGTGTGGATCTCCCAGGTCGACGTGGTTGTCCAAGAGTGGGTGATGATTTGAGGTTTTGTAATAGTTTGTTTATTTTGTTCCACCTGTGTGGGTAACCCAGGTCGACGTGGTTGTCCGAGAGTGGGTGATGATTTGAGGTTTTGTAATAGTTTGTTTATTTTGCTCCACCTGTGTGGGTAACCCAGGTCGACGTGGTTGTCCGAGAGTGGGTGATGATTTGAGGTTTTGTAATGGTTTGTTTATTTTGTTCCACGTGTGTGGGTAACCCAGGTCGACGTGGTTGTCCGAGAGTGGGTGATGATTTGAGGTTTTGTAATAGTTTGTTTATTTTACTCCACCTGTGTGGATCTCCCAGGTCGACGTGGTTGTCTGAGAGTGGGTGATGATTTGAGGTTTTGTAATAGTTTGTTTATTTTACTCCACCTGTGTGGATCTCCCAGGTCGACGTGGTTGTCTGAGAGTGGGTGATGATTTGAGGTTTTGTAATAGTTTGTTAATTTTGCTCCACCTGTGTGGGTAACCCAGGTCGACGTGGTTGTCCGAGAGTGGGTGATGATTTGAGGTTTTGTAATAGTTTGTTTATTTTACTCCACCTGTGTGGATCTCCCAGGTCGACGTGGTTGTCCGAGAGTGGGTGATGATTTGAGGTTTTGTAATAGTTTGTTTATTTTACTCCACCTGTGTGGGTAACCCAGGTCGACGTGGTTGTCTGAGAGTGGGTGATGATTTGAGGTTTTGTAATAGTTTGTTTATTTTGCTCCACCTGTGTGGGTAACCCAGGTCGACGTGGTTGTCCGAGAGTGGGTGATGATTTGAGGTTTTGTAATAGTTTGTTTATTTTACTCCACCTGTGTGGATCTCCCAGGTCGACGTGGTTGTCTGAGAGTGGGTGATGATTTGAGGTTTTGTAATAGTTTGTTTATTTTGCTCCACCTGTGTGGGTAACCCAGGTCGACGTGGTTGTCTGAGAGTGGGTGATGATTTGAGGTTTTGTAATAGTTTGATTGTTCCCTCCATCACCGAAGGTGGATGGAGGTTGTGTTTTTATCCCTGTCTGTTTGCGAACAAAAAGTTGTGGATGAATTTTGATGAAACTTGGTGGACACGTTGGTTTCGTGACGAGGACAAATTGATTCGATTTTGGTGAAACTTGGTGGACACGTTGGTTTCGTGACGAGGACAAATTGATTCGATTTTGATGAAACTTGGTGGACACGTTGGTTTCGTGACGAGGACAAATTGATTCGATTTTGGTGAAACTTGGTGGACACGCTGGTTTCGTGACGAGGACTGATTGATTCGATTTTGGTGAAGATCCGGATCCGGATCTGGATATGATGATTATTTAATTTTTAAGGCGATTCTTCACTATTGAGAGATCGGGTCAAAAACGATCTAGTTCTGTATAACATGATATTTCAAAACGTGTCTTGGGCCCGATATGTTGTCATGGATCAGTCATTACATGGCGGAGGTGTGGCGCTCTACCGACTACCCTTGTAGTTATTTATATTGTCATTTACGGATGCTTTCCGACGGTTCTGTGACCCCCCCCCCCCCCCCACCCGTATCTGCTTCAGTGTCCATCGACGTGCACAATTTCAGCTTCATCACTCGGAAGCTATGAATGTTTAATGTGAGTGAGTGAGTGAGTGAGTGGTTTGAAAGAGCTCTATATTTATGAGATATGTACATAGACAGCAATTCAGTTTGAGATGGACGTTTTGAATGGGATATCGAGGTTGATGTTGGAATGCCTCAATGTCTATGTACATTCGTGGCACAACAAGCACACAATGGCCAAGGTTTCAAGAGGGAAGGAATCCCATGAAGTCCTTGAGTTTCACCTTTTTTCCTGATAATTTGGTTACAAACGTAAACTGTGAGATTACTCATCCAAGTTGCATCGTTTCTTGCCTGAACTTGCATTCTGCTTTGGAAGGGATTGAAACTTTTTCGAAGCGAAGGTTGAGGAACTACGTACGTGTGCTCTCCAGATATTCCAACCAAACTCGAACAGCAACCGTTTGTTTGACTTGCTGCGTGTACCCGGTTCATCAGGTGAACGCTTCGTGGAGTTTTCCTTTTCTTTGATGTTTTATTTAAATTCAGGTTTTTCAATGTGCTTTGTGGAACCTGTTTTTGAGGGGTATGTGTGCGTATGTGTGCGTACGTGTACGTGCAGATATTTTACATTCCCTTCCAGGTAACGCTGCTTCCTGTTTTGGTTTTCATCTTGAACTCGGCACCGTCTTTTAAAACTTACAGCCGCACCACCCGGAGGAGCGATTTCTGGTAATTGGGTCACGGTGAGCCGTTGGGTTTTTGGTGACGTTGACCAATTTAATCGTGCGGGACGTGGTGTCGCGGTTACAATAACCGTCCGGCGTGTCGACACTGCGACGTAGCCGCGGTGATGAGGGGTCCCGAGTCCACCTGCCGTGCCGCACGAGCGCAGTCAAGGTGTCTTTCCATCCGGTGCGTGGTCTACCTCTCGGACGCTTCAATTTGGTGCCAGCGGGGTCTGTTTCGCCACCTGTGATTAACGTGTCGCTACCTTCCAAATCGTAGTAGTCGGGCACAGTTGGAAGTGGAAGCCAAGTCGTTTCGTCGGGATATCTGGGGAAGTTCATGCTTCATTACGTGATCCTGCCTTGGGAGTTGTCGAATGGCTCTCGTATCAAAACCATCAGTCCAGGCATTGATTGTAGCCGCTCGTGTTCATGTCCGTGGAAGTTCATGGAAGAGAATTGGGACCAGTACATCAGTGTCTCCCTGACCGTACACCGCCATGAAATCTGACGGAGTCTGGCGTTTCCCCTCCAACGCGGACACAGTTTTTGGTATCGTCGTCGAGAATGAGCCTGATGATCTTTAGCTCATGATGGTGCGATCCAAAGTTCAAATCCCTCGAGTAGATTTGTCCATCGTCTGATGATGTCCTTGTAATTCACGGAAAAGTACGCTGACATTTGCTCGCGTCCGTCCTGCGTGTATTATGTACGAGCACTACCATGAGCCCGAGAACATTGTTCAAGATGTGTAATCGAGCAAAATCCCGAGCTGTTGCTTGAAACGGCCGACGAGCACACGTGGAGTTGAAGCCACCAGGAAGATTTTGATGATAAATGAAACTTTTCAAAAAATGTTTTCATTTTGCTTTTAACTAACGAGGGAAAACGAGAATCTTTAACACAGGAGCAGGCCATTTGGTCCATCATGCCTGCGTTACACCAAAAAAATCATTTTCAAGTCACAGACACAATCTCAAGGGGGAATGGAAAGGTACCATAAAGGTGAACAAAATGCAGTAATTTGGAGGGGGGGAGGGGAGTAAGTGACAGGGTACCGACCAGACACAACAAACATCCTTCGATGAGACCCTCAGAAATTTGCTTTCGCACACCAGGGATTGAACCTTGGCTACCTCGGTAAAAATCAGGAATCCCAAACGCGAGACCATATCGGATTGATAGAATTTGGAATGGAATGTTTTTTTTTTTGTTTTTTTTTTTGTTTTTTTTTCTTATCTCCGCCACCGAAGGTAGACGGAGGTTATATTTTCACCCATGTCTATGTCTGTCTGTCTCTGTCTGTCTGTCTGTCTGTCTGTGAGCAGGATATCTCAAAAAGTTGTGGACAGGTTGGTTTCGTGACAAGGACTAATGGATTCGATTTTGGTAAAGATCCGGATACAAGAACTTTGACATTTTAAAACTGATTCTTCACCATTGAGAGATGGGGCCAAAAACGATATGTAGCACACAGGTTGTGGACGTCTCAAACAACATCGGTCAAAGGTGAACAACTTCGGTGAAATTTCTGAAGTCTTCAATCTTCATCTGATCAATTTGAAATTTGAACAGGATTTGCATATCAGGTCACTGAATTCAACCACTTATTATTATTATTATTATTATTATTATTATTATTATTATTATTATTATTATTTTATGGTCAAATTTGCTTTTGGGATTGCACGATATCGTTGTTGTTTGTTCCTTGCGAAATCGAAGATTCACAACGATATCGATTGGTCTGGTCTATGATTCTGTTTGTGACTTTGCATAATAATTTTGCCAAGTGTGTTGGTCTGTCGTGTCTGTTTGTCCGTTTGTCCCATGGTTTTTTTGTCCACATTTTTCAGGCAATCGTTCTGAAATGTTTTGTGTATGTAGGTGACCGGTCAAGGACGGCAACGCACATTTTTTTTTGGTTGGGATTCGGATCCGGATACTCGAATTTTTAAAATGTGATTCTTCACCATTGAGAGATAGGGCCAAAAAGGATATATAGCACAACATCTCAAAAAGTTGTGGACGGATTCGGATGAAACTTGGTGGACACGTTGGCGTTGGGTGTGTGCCAAGGAAGAAGTGATTCAATGTTGGTGAAGATCCGAATCCGGTCCAGATACGAGACTTTTTATTTATTTATTTAATTTTTTTAAGTGATTCTTCATAATTGAGAGATGGCGCCCAACGGTGATTCTGGCGCACGATATTTCCAGAGGTTTTGGATGGACTATGACAAGACGAGGTGAAGATAAGTTGGGTAGGTGACAATAACATGGTGATTAGATGTTGGAGGTCCACATCCAGATCCGGCCTATCCGTGGGATGCAAAATGTACATTGTTCAGCCGAGCGGAGGTACGTGCTCTACCCAGTGCCGTTCTAGTTTTCTATGATTTTCTGACGTACACGTACATACAAACGTTTACCTGATTTAATATAGTCAAATTGAGAGGCTGGGGTTCACCTTTTCATTCATTTAGGACGTTAGTGATGTTGATGAAAGGATTACCTCCATCTTTTGTCCCTTCTCTACCTGCCCATTGTCTTGCAGAACTGTCCAATGCACAGGTGAAATTCTCACATTCTTTGGAAGTTTATAAATTCCAGTTAATCGGTGATGCAGAGACCGATGATGAAAACAACATTGGTGGGTTTATTCGTTCATCTGTTTCTGTTTGCCCGTGTCATGTACGAGGCCAGGATTTCAAATCGTTTTAATCGTCCTACTCGTTATGATTGTTAGGAAATGGAGTTTAAAGTGATTTTGATCAGAGAGGCTTTTGTGAGTGTTTTTAAATTTCGTGATAGCTACCTGAGTATACCTGTGAGTGTAAACCACCATCTCGGGTCATCCCGACCTGTGATCTTTTCTACCCTCATGAACCCTCCGCTGCCTCTCCCCACATACTAGCAGGTTGTTGTTTCCTTTCCCTTCTTTCTCATGTTCCTTCATCCCATTGTTGTTGCCACATGCTGCAGCACTGCCCCACTATCAGTGCGTTGCCTTCTACCTTTTGTCATCTCGCTCTTCCATGAGCCTAGACTTTGTGTCCAAAACAAAAGGACCGTCGTGTTTGTCTTGCAGTCGTGTCTCTGAAGGAATTTTCTCACGTCTTGCTGGAAATGGATGAAGAAAGAGCTCGATTGGTATGAGTTGCCCCTCGTACTCAGAACTCGAATTCTTGAATGCGTTATCGATGGTCATTGTGCATTCGGTCATTTTCCATTGCTCAGTTTGTGTCGTTCGTTGTGCCCTGACGAGTCGTGTTGTTTTTGCAGATGGAAAATGCTCCAAACATCCTGATAACACCCTTGGAGTCATTTCGAAAACGCTTGGAGGTCGCAAGGGTAAGAACCCTGGATCCCATGATCATGTTCGCAGCACAAAACTTCTCATCATTTCCGTGACTATTTAACAACCAGCATTAAATATGTTCGTTTTCATACCAAAGGTGCCAGGTCATCGTTTTCAGATCGTCCATCTATCCGTCCGTGCGTAGCAGATTTTCGTTACCGCGCTAACTTGTGAACCGCTGAAGAGATTTTGATAAAACTTGGTCCAAGGATGTACGATGATGCAAAGATGAACCGATTCAATTTTGGGTTGACGAGGTCAAAATTTGATGGTCATATGACCTCCCAATTGAAAATCTTTTTTTTTATCACGATAACTTGTGAACCACAGGAGGGATTTCAACCAAACTTGGTGCAAGTGCAAACTGTGTTGCGCAGATGAACTTATTCAATTTTGAGTTCAACAGATCAAAGGTCATGTGGCCTTTCAAAATCATAACTCAATTGAGAAGCACCTGATGTTACCTCACTCCCTCACTTCCTCCAATTTTAATGTGTCCTCTAAGATTAAACGTAACAATGGGTTGACATCCAACCTATGTAATTGATGCATTGACATGAAAATTTTTTTCTAATTTAAACATGACATCTAATATATAAAGCTAATTCCAACCACTGATTCACTGATATTAATGATCGGTACCTTCTGGGTGATGTAGAATGCTGAAATTTTGCATGCCGATGGACATCGAAGCCGATACACCGGGGGAAAAAAAAATCACAGAACCGTCGGAAAGCATCCGTAAATGAAAATATGAAAAAATGCAGGTGAACGACCCGTGACAATGGGGAAGCATGGTAATTTTGCATGTCGACTCCAGTAGTACTCTCGTACTCTATAGTACTCGACCCCGCTCGTACTCTCTGAAGATCTGGCCTCAGATTCCCCATGTCCAGTCACTTTTGCATACAATATTAGGACATGATGACAAGTAGACATGTCTTAACCCTTGGAATTTTGGTTGCCCCACCCTGGGCTCCCTGGAGAAAAATCTGGCCGCTTGGGTACGTGGAGGTTGGAACAGTGGCTGATAAAACAGCTCGGGTTCAAATGGTTTAACCAGTCATATGCCGAGGCGGTCCATCTACTTACATATTGCGTCACTTATCTTGATGTTGCCTCTTTTGGCCTACCACCTGAAAAACTGTACCTGAAAAAAAAGTCTTCGAGCCAGAATCCTCAAACAATTTTTGATGAGTCATGATAGCACATGTAAGAGATAAATCAGAGGATGGAATGCTACCAACTAGTAAACAGACTTTGTAGAGCTCTTGTATAAACACTGCCATCCGCTGAATTCTCAATAAATATGACACTATGTACAGTATAACATTCCCTGCATTTTTGTAAGAGTTAAATATTTTTGATGAAAATTGTGACACGTATGCTTGGTTCATCCACATTTCATGAGATCAAATTGGTCTGTGCCTTCGACCGCTCGTTTCCTGGATTTGTTAGGTTTTGTTCCTGGTCACTCTTTATTTTGCACTTTTATTTGTGGCAGTTGGTTGACTACTGTATGCCCAGGATAAACTGGGTCGAATCTCCAGTTATTAATTGTATAAATAAATACCCAACTGGAGCAGAGAAGTGAGGAATCAAATGGCAAAGGGAGGAGAGGAAACCACTTTGGTGAATACAAGAACAATCTCAAATTCCAGTTTCCTGTTTCATTGCAAGCAAAGAATGGCAGATGGAATTAGAGATAAGGCAAGTTTGTGGAGTAATATTGATGTTAAGTTAGTGGTGAGCCGAGTAATTCAGGTTGATTGTTACATCTTGCTTGTTGATGTTACGGGTTCGGCGGGGGTCGCAATGGGAGTTTTTGGACCCACTTCCCGGCTGATGACCCTGAAGCGGACGAGCAGCAGATAACTTTGCGGCACGACGGGTTTCTCAACAACCACAGATGCTGTCTGAGACTTGATTGAGCAGGGTCCAGCATCCAAATCCCACTTTACTTTCCTTTACTGGCAAATTAATCACCCCAGATCAGGACTGTGCTTCCCAACCCTCCACTACTGTCAATCAAAATGGCTGAGCAATACCATAAGTGGAACGTTGGCTATTGTCTTGACTTTGAACTCGTAAACCTTTCCTAGGAGGTTGGTGGCAGGATTTGCACTCTGGCCACGATGAAAACACTTCATTCTACAAAAACGCATGAAGTGATGTCGCCCACCAGATGGCGGTCTCCTCAGGTTAACCTGAGGTGGTCCCTTCGGGTGGGTGCTTGGGATGTCCTATCCCGATGAGATATCTGCCTGGGGGTGGGCAGATGGAGGTCTCTGGAGTACCAGTGAAAAGTGGACGCAGCACTGCGCTATGGTGCATGATCCCCATGTATGTAAGCCCCCTTAGGCCTAAGTCACATTTGGCACGGTGGCCGTAGGGTCTACAAAATCTACGGCCACAGCAATTATAGGGCGACCGCAGTATTTCCACGGTCACACAATGTACCAGTCACATATGTTTTTATTTTTCGGGGAGCCGCACGGCGTATTTAGAAATTGTGGAGACCGAAAACGTGGGGGTGCCGTACGGTCTTTGATTTGATGTCGCACGGTGACTTTAGGGCGTCCCTGCGGCGGCCATAGAATTTTCATGGCAGACGCAAGGTAGCCTCAAGGTGCCCGCAAGGCGAGCGCAGGGGGGCCCTAAGGCGAACATGCGGCCAGACGGACGGTAACGAGTGGGTGTATATATATATATATATATCTATACCAGTTCTTTTTTACTGAAATAAAAATATACCAGTATATATAACTGAATATACTATAACTATAATATATATATATATATATATATATATATATATATATATATATATATAACTGAATATACCCATTCAGAATACCGTGGTGCCCCCAGAATCCGAACGCCCCATTGTTTGAACAAATTGGAATCCGAACAATTTTTTTTGAGAAAATTTTGCCTTAAGAACCGAACAAAACGTGGCGTTCATGTTTTCACGTGCGTCTCCCCCGCCTGTTCGACCCGCATCTTCGTGCTTTGTTCATTCAGTTCGTCGGTGAAAGCATCTCTCGTGTGTCGATCGCTACTTTACCTCATGTTTTCACCTTGATTTGTGCTGTTTATTTTTTACTCATCTTGTGTTTTAATTAATAACAAAAAAGCAATCCGATCACGTGGTGTGACGGACTGTCGGGCAAGGATTTAATTTCACAGAAAAACCGGTTGTAATTTGGAATATCCATGATTACCTCAGCCCGATGCGTTTGATGAAAGTGATTGTGGTTCTGGGGGCATCATGTTTGATGAGCTGCCCTGGGGGCAGCGCTCTCGCAGAGTGCGCGAGTGATCGGAACCCAGGCCGGAGCACGAGCCTGTGTGGACCTTTGGATGTGGTGATTGTACCAGTTTACATACAATACACCGCCACCGAAGGTCATTTACTCATCTTATTTTACCTTAAACATGGGAAATTTCAGTTGAAAGTGTCTTGAAAGTGGGTTTTCTTTGGGTCCACGAACGGATTAATTCACTTTCCATTATTTCTTATTGGGAAAATAGTTTTGGAATCCGAACTTTTTGCACTCCGAACAGCCTCCTGGAACGAATTAAATTCGGATTCTGGGGGCACCACTGTATAGGCAAACACCTATACTCCGATCTCTAGTGGTAGTGCACGGTGGACGCACGGTCAATGCAGACTGCCACGGAGGCCGCACGTAGGACGCACGGCGGGTGTAGGGGAACCGTGTGTCGACCCTGCGTTGCCCGCAGGTAGTCACACAGACCTTAAGGCCACCATACATTGAACACAGGGACGCCTTAGGACTACCCTACGGCGACCGTGGAAATAGTGCGGCCACCGTAATTTCTTGGGGGTTGGCAAAATTCATTTTTCATTGATAAGAGTCTACGGCAGCCACACGAATAACGCAAGCCCACCGTACACCCTACGTACGATCCATGTGGAACACATCTACGTCACAGCTTGGCTTGTCAAATTGCTACGGCCAACGTAGAAATGAAAAAAGTTATA
The DNA here is from genome assembly GCF_056783735.1 of Eptatretus burgeri. NCBI lineage: Eukaryota > Metazoa > Chordata > Myxini > Myxiniformes > Myxinidae > Eptatretus > Eptatretus burgeri. The sequence goes on along the minus strand of NC_140978.1, from coordinate 45,095,426 downwards.
ACTCTGCGCTATAATTCCATGGCGACCCCTACAGCCTGTAAAAGATAGCCATACGGTGTAGGGCCACCCTGAGGCCACCTCAGAAACTCTGTGGCCGCCGCACGTTTCTGTCAATTCGGGGGGGGGGGGTACAGCCGCTGTATCCTAGCCGTAGAGCAAATGTGACTTAGGCCTAAGTCGGTCATCTTATCACCATTTCCACACATACAGGTGCCTCAGTCATTCTGGGAAAAGGAGATAGGAAAGAGTGATAGACAGAGTAGTGAAGCAGATGGGGTGTGGTGTTGACCCCGACTTGCGTGGTAACAAACGAGGTGTGTGGTTTCTGAGGAGGTTCTGGTTCTCAGAACAAGGTTCTGAGGAGAATCGCTGTTGGTGCTCTTGATGCTCGAGAGTTTGTGGTTGATTTAACGAAGTCGGCATAGGAGACTGTCGAAGCAGGTTTTTCCAGCTACCTCAAAACAGTACAAAAGAGTAAGTTTACATGCAATCCGTTTATTCAATAAAACAAAAGAACACTTCCGTGCACAGGAAGGAAGGCCTCAACTCTCATTGATATTGCGAGCTGAAGACTTAAAACTTACATTGAATCTTGAGTATATATACAGTTTTTATCATGACATCAGAGGGACTTTTGTGGACTTCAAATTTGCAACATAGAGAAGTTTTGGTTTGTTTTGGAGTGCTGTTTTCAGCCTCGGGAAGGGGTGTGGCGAGGGAGGAAATAGAAAAGAGCCATGATTTGCCTTGCTGACGAAATGGTCATCAGACAAGGTTACTAAACGGATAAGGTTTTACAAGGTTCTTTTTGACTTGAACCGAGAAATGCGTAGTCTGCTCTTAACTGGCTTTCTCAGCATATACATTTATGAAATTATTTTCAAAGCACTAAACTAAGACGATTTTGTATTTTACATGATTATAAATTCAACTAATAATTCAGTTTCCACAAGACAATATCGGTGAAGAGGTGGTGTCCACGTCTCCACGCTTGTTCCATTGCGTTCCCCAGGCACTTGGCATGGTTCTCCTCAAACTCTCAAATTCTCCACTCGGTCCACACCACCTTTGCTCGATCGACCAAACACTTGACTTTGAACTCTCCAATTCGACCACGAAACCACGAAATCGATCTCCGAACCCACTCCACTGCCAACCAACCAACTGCACTTTCTTCCGACTCTGCCAGGCATTTTATGGCCCCTAGTTCTGTCTTCTCCAACGACCGCCTTTCACGATCCAGCCACTCTGATTGGCTGGTGCTCTGTGATCCATTTATTGTGATTGGCTACAGGAATGCGGGGGCAAGCCTCTGATGCCTTGGAGGTGATGGAAAGGACTGGGCAATGCATCTGACGTTTATGTGAATGCCGAGCCATGCTTGAATTTGCTGCGCGAAAGAGGGTGCCGTGTTCGATGCATAACATTGAAGCATTGCCGGCTGGATTTGTGTGGACAATGGCGTGGTTCGTGCAATGAATGTTGTACGTGGTTTGAGTTTGTAAGTTTGAAAGTACTTGAGAATTAGAAGCGTTTTTGGATGGATCTTGAGAATGAGGAAAAAACAATGGGATGGTTCTAACGACACTCACAACACATCTTTCCCTTCCACTGATATGAGTGAGGATAGGTAATTCAGCTTGACAAAATACTACAGATATAACTAAACTCATACATACTCCCTTATGTGTCTTCCAGGGGGCTCTGAAAACCGCCACATTGTTATGGCCATTCCATCACACTGAACATGTTTTGTAACCATTTTGTGAAATAAAAGTCAAAAACATTGCCATGATTATGAAAGCAGTCAGTTTAAAATTTATTTTTATACACAAAGTCGAGGCTCGTGGAGGAGCTCGGACATGAAACGGATGAGGATGTAAGAGAACAGAAGGTGGTTATTGACCGGTAAAAGGAAAAGTCGTGGAATGGAAATTAAAAGTGCTTGGAAGATGTTCTTTGAGAATTGCCTTCCACATACTGTTCAATCGTGCTCTTCCCCCCTGGGATTCATGCGAGCGATGTACCGCCATGTCACGTTAGCCCCCATCCTTTACCCACAATCCTCCTTCCCCTCTCTAGCTCCTTTTTTTCTACTTTGTTCATTAACTTGCTTATTGTGTGCAAGAGTTGTACTTTCCATCACCTCGTTCTTCCGTGATCCTTGATCTTGTAGAGATAAAATTATATAATAGTTTGTTCACACCATCATCCGGTAACGTGTTTTAATTTTTTTTTTTTAATTTGGAGTCAATTTTGTGTTCTGTCTCGTGTACACTCTAGGACCTGCGTAAGAAGTTTGAGAAAGAGTCTGAAAGATACTACAGCCTGCTGGACAAGCACGCAACCATATCAACAAAGAAAAAGGAGACGCAGATCCGCGAGGTAGGACAGGTCGTAACTCGTACTTTTTGAAATGTAAGCAAAACTATCCAATTCAGTGTAGAGACTGTTTGTGGTGTCCACAATGCAGCAGAGTTTCATGTTGGGTTTTCATTTTGAAATAGTCATGCTGAATGGTCGAGTCTTATAATGAATGCACATCATCTCAGGGTTTGTCATACTCCCTCTCCCCAACCACCCAAAACCCCTTTCCTTCTCCTCAAACACCACAAAATGAGTGCTCCATGGTGCTCATATGAACACATAATACTGCTATTATTTTCAAATTAGTACCTTTCACCTTGTGAGGGTTGATCTGCACGCACCTGTTTGGCCATCATAATTACATTTGAACTGGCCATAATGGAGAGATTCCATTTGTCCACATTGGCTCAACGCTCGCTTCCCTCCCACAAACTCTTCTCTCATATTTTTTTTTCTCTCTTTACTTTAACATCGTTCCAAGCATGCTGTAACCCATTTTGTGTCCTTTTCAAAGCGTGAGTTCCTTTCTGAGTCGCTGCCATGTTTGCAATTTAACAGGCGCACATTGACTTGGTCTGCAGTCCACCATCTTTTCCACAGATTGGTCCACTATCTCTTGATCTCTGAACATAGTGCCTGGGACTTCTTTCTAAACATTCTCCTTAATCTTTGCAGGTCTTCCTCTGAGGTCTACATGCCTGAATTTTTGAAGTTTCCATTGTAGCCTCACTCTTAATTAAAGACTGGTCAGCTTCACAATCTTGAGGGAGATTATGGAATCTATAATTACAGCAGACCTCAAAACTCATCTCTTCTTTGTCTCTCATTGCTGATCATCAGTTTGGTTTCTGTCCAGGTCACTCCACCTTGAACATGCTGCTTCTACTATTCCAACAATGGATGAACACCCTCATTCTTATAAAGGTCAGGGCCATTTTACTTGGCCTTGCAGTCTTTTTTTTTTTAAGTCCTGCTATTCCTGTCCTATGGCTATTGCCTCCACACCCTCCCTGTCTCCCCCTCCCCCCACCCTGCCAGAAAAATAATACTACTGCTCAGATGTGGTGCCAGTGGAAGCGCTGCATCATGGTGCAATCCTTAAATTTTTCAATGTAGATTAGTATATTCAAATTTGGTCTGAGGGAACATTAAAGGTCATGTGGTACCTTTTGGAAAGAGTAAACCATTGTCTCCTGGTGCTCTGGCCAAATTCTGCACTTTGGATTAGCTGTGTACCATTCCCTGCAAAATGTTGGAGTGCTGTTTTCTAGTCTGGAGACGCACACTACAGGAAAACAATGCTGCAAGAAGAATAGACCAGGCCCCATGATCAGAAACCAAACACCACCACGGAAACCGAGATGAGAGACACAGATAGAACAAATGAGAAAGGAGACGGGACAAATACAACAATTCATGAGATGAAACTGAAGTCGAAAAGTAAAAAAGGAAAACAAAAACAAATAACCCGAAAAGATTCCACCGCGAATGAGGGAAACAACAGTAAAATGTGTCAAATCCCCGAGAGAAAGATAAGGTTGAACATTTCTGGAGAGGAATTTATGAAGATCCGCAAGACCATAACAAGGAGTTGTAATATGTCTGAAAGTTGGAAAAGAAAAGAAAAAAACATCAAAAGGAAATGCCCCCAGTGATAAATGATGAAGATATAATGGAAACAAGATATCTGCGATTACAAAGCGATCATCAAGGGTAAGCCAACCCCGACCTTACCTCTGATCGGGGGAGGCTTACCCACGATCCAATGAAGGCCATATTTCTTTCGGATTGCCATATGACCTTGACCATCAACATTTAGGATAGAGTGTAAATAAAGAAAATGTGTCCCATCTAGCCATAAAACTCAACGTCATGAAAATCGGAGGAAAATTATTCAAGTTATGATAAAAAGGTGGTTTTTGTTAATTAGGTCAAGAACACAAAACAAATATCAGGAACACAACTTCAGTGCGGGTCCACTATTATGAGGCGAGAGAGAGCACCTCTGAAAGGCGAAGCGGTTTTTGAGATTCTGCATTGGGAAAAATTGAGCAATGACAATGACCGTGTTGTTCTTTAACACGGAGAGGTATGATGTAAATTAAGCATATATGCAACTTGCTCTAGGGCCTAAGCTATGTAGAGAGGGCAGTTTTGTTCCGATTGAACATACCTTTGTCGAGTTTTGGTGAAAAATGTTGAATTTTGTATAATTGGGTCATGACCTTAAAATTAGGTCAAGGTCAAAAATATTGTCGATCCAGCAAACTTTTTATTCCCATTATTGATGCAAAATTTCATTCCTAAATGTCCCAGCCGGATCCGAGATATAGCTCGGAAATCGACAGAAAAAGGGGAAAAAACCAGAATGGTGGTTGAGTACTACTCGGGGTGTAAGATCCTGACCATTAACCCAGAGGGGTATGATGTAAATTAAGCATAAATGCACCATGCTCTGGGGTATCTCGAGAGGGCAATTTTGTTGTGATCGTACAAACTTTAGTCGCGTTATGGTGAAAAAATGTTAAAATGTCGAATTAGGTCATGACTTAAAAAACAAACAGACAGAAAGGGGGTGAAAACATAACCTCCTTCACCTTCGGTGGCAGAGGTAATAAATGCCCAAGACCAAGGACACTATACCAATGCTTTTAAGAAAATGGTGGGACTGAGTCAATTGGGCAGGTGCAGGTTCAGGTCAGGTCAGGTGTGGGAGCATGCGCCAGAGCAGCACGTCATTGCGTCCACTTTCCGCCGGTACTCCCGGAGCCTCCGTCTGGCTATCCCCCCGGGCAGATGCCTGGCCCATCCACATCTCCTTGAGACGCTGTCGGTTCTGCAAGGTTGAAACAAAGTATGAGCCACCTCCTATCGGGATGTAAAAAAAACAACTCATGTCAGAGCAGCTGCACACCCAAAGGCACAACAAGGTATGTAGAGTAATCCACTGGCACATCTGCAGAAATCTCAATATCACAGTTTCAGAAAATTCATGGAAACATAGACCATAAGCATTCCTTGAAAACAAGGAAGTAATGCTCACGTATGATTTGATGATCCCATCAAGCATGAACACAGAAAGCATAGCATTGCAACCGGATATCGTACTTGGTTACAAAAAAAAAATAGAAAAGAAGGCATTGCTAAATGAGGTGCAAGTACCCAGTGATTTTGGTAGAAACACAAATCAAGAAAATGACTAAATATCGAGATTTCAAAAATGAAGTGAAAAGATCCTGGAAGCTAAAGAGTGCCGAAATTGTACAACTGGTTATTAGAGCAACCGGAATGATAAAGAAGAACCTTCGAGAGATCGTAAAAAACCATTCCAGGAATATTCCTACAAACGAACTGCAGTTGGAAGCTGCCTGGGGCTCAGTGACTATCCCAAAAAGAGCCCTCAGAACGAAACTTTGAGAACAGAAAACCTCTCATCATAGTCCACGAACCTTGATCCCTTGCTGAAATGGAGGTGGATACTTCGAGACCTGGTCGGTCTCCGTTTCAGCTCTTGAAACCCACCCACATGTGGAGATCGCAGCCAACAACAGCATATATATATATATATATATATATATATATATATATATATATATATATATATATATATATATATATATATATATATATATATATATATATATATATATATATATATATATATATATATATATATATATATATATATCCCTCTCTCCTCTCTCCTCTCTCCTCTCTCCTCTCTCCCCTCTCTCCTCTCTCCTCTCTCTCCCCTCGCTCTCCTCTCTCTTCTCTCTCTTCTCTCTCTCCTCTCTCCTCTCTCCTCTCTCCCTCTCTCCTCTCTCTCTCTCTCTCCTCTCTCTCCTCTCTCTCCTCTCTCTCCTCTCTCTCCTCTCTCTCCTCTCTCTCCTCTCTCTCTCTCTCTCCTCTCTCTCCTCTCTCTCCTCTCTCCTCTCTCCTCTCTCTCCTCTCTCTCCTCTCTCTCCCTCTCTCTCCTCTCTCTGTCTCTCCTCTCTCTCCTCTCTCTGTCTCTCCTCTCTCTCCTCTCTCTGTCTCTCCTCTCTCTCCTCTCTCCTCTCTCTCCTCTCTCCTCTCTCTCCTCTCTCTGTCTCTCCTCTCTCTCCTCTCTCTCCTCTCTCTCTCTCTCTCCCTCTCTCCTCTCTCTCTCTCTCTCTCTCTCCTCTCTCTCCTCTCTCTCCTCTCTCTCCTCTCTCTCCTCTCTCTCCTCTCTCTCCTCTCTCTCCTCTCTCTCCTCTCTCTCCTCTCTCTCCTCTCTCTCCTCTCTCCTCTCTCTCCTCTCCTCTCTCTCCTCTCTCTCCTCTCTCTCTCTCTCCTCTCTCTCTCTCCTCTCTCTCTCCCCTCTCTCCTCTCTCCTCTCTCCTCTCTCCTCTCTCCTCTCTCCTCTCTCCTCTCTCCTCTCTCCTCTCTCCTCTCTCCTCTCTCTCCTCTCTCTCCTTTACTTTCGTATTGCCTTCCAGGTGGACCGTGCCTTGGAGATTGCGAAGGATTCTTTTTACCAAACCTCATTGGAGTACGTCGAAACGGTGCAAGAGGCGCAAGAGAGGAAGATGTTTGAATTAACTGAACCTGTGAGGCTGGTTTAACAAATGATATGTTTGTCAGTTTTATGGTTATTGAAGCTATGAATCTGCATGATGAGGGTTAAAGGGAAGGAGAGATGACACTGTTGTGCTGTGGTCCTGCAGTTGCTCGGTTTCATCCACGGAATGTGCACAGCAAATCGACAGAGCTGCGACCAAGCTTTGGAGTTTGGGGATTACAAGGCCCAGCTACAGATGGGACTACAGAGGGTAACAATGTCATCCACAGAAGCCCAACTGTAACTTACCTCCTCAGTTCAAGTTCTACATTTGTCGAAGTTTCTGGAATTTTGCAATTCTGTTTTTTTGTTTAGAATGTAGCAATTATTGTTATTTTGTCACCCTTTTAAACAAGTACCTGTTTGGTGAGGTATTGCTTTCGAATACAGAAAGGGTGCCTGCATGAAGACGTGTTTTGTTGACACAATGCTGATGTGAACACTTGTACATTTCTTCATCGATAGAATCTTGAGCGATGAAGCTAAAGAGTGTTTTGTCTCGTTTCTCGCGCACTGACAGACACGTGACAGGTTTGAAGGAACCCGCTCGGAGGTCCAGCATTTGAAGGAGAAAATGAAATCGTCAGAAGAGAGGCAAATTAAAGACTACGACACTGTAGAAGGCTACCTATATGTCCTGGAAAAACGTAAGTTGAGCTTCATCGATGCTGATATGGTGCAATTGTATTGCCACATCATTTGGATTTTTTCGGAGTAAATAATTAGTTTATTAATTTTCTCCTTTTTTTTTTTTTTTTTCTTCTTCTTCTTTTTTAAGTATCAAAGAAAGGTTTGTGTGTGTTTATTCTGTATATTATGATAATCATCGAGATTGGACTACCACAGAAAGTAAAGGAGGACATCCCAGGGAAAGGGGGGGGGGAAGGGGCAGGGGGAGGGGGCAGGGGGAGTTGAACAGCAACTGACGGCACCTGCTTCACACTGATTATGGCCAACAGGCAGAAACTCGTGTGCACGGACGGTGTCATCCTCAGGCGAGCTGGCGTAACATGAGGATTCGGAAGTCCTTGTTCAGAACTGTGGTTCGCCCTGCAGGGGGCAGCAATGGAACGAAGCTTGAGACCCAAATTTTATTACCTTTTTCTCGAGTGCCAATCAGAAGCTCCCATCTGCTTGCAGATGAAGTTGGCACAAAAGCAGTGAAGGAGTGTACATTGGATACACGTGTACACACACACTTTGCACAGATGGATGGATGATCCTCCGCACACCGTCACGTTCAAAATATGACATTCAATTGAAATCAAGTTGTTCCTCGATCTTAAACTGACGTTTGTGGACGGACGCATGCATGGACAGACAGTGAACCGATTGTTTCAGCCCGCTTTTCGCTTCATGCTGACGTTCATTGAAGGAGGGAGAAGAAGAAGAGGTACTGCCGAGTTTGACCACTTCCGGAAGAGGTTTATTATTATTTTTATCTTCGTCTGGTAATTGGTTATTTTTATTTATTTATTTATTTATATACAGGGTGTCCCAAAAAAATATACAACTTTTTCATCTGCAAAGAGGATTCTCATAACATATTTTTTTTGAAAAAAAGATATATGGCTGGATAGAAAGCTGAAAGGTTGAAGTTTTGTCAAAATTGCCACCAAAATTTAAATTTTGGTGTAGAATCGTCGTTTTCTTTTAGACCACATGTTCGACGTCGGCTCCACGTTGTCCGATCACTGCCTGCGAACGCGTTGTCATGTTCTCCATCACTTTGGGAAACGTTTCCTGAGGAATGTTCTGGATTTCTTGGTGGATGTTTTCCTTCAGCTGATCAAGAGTCTGAGGCCTAGGGTTTCCATAGATCCTGTCCTTGAGATACGCCCACAAGAAGAAGTCTCTAGGAGTAAGGTCAGGGGAATACAGTGGCCACTCAACGTCTTCATAGAGGGAGATAAAGCGGCCCTCAAAATGTTGGTTGAGAAAACCCCCTGTTTCCCTGGCTGTATGGGGCGGTGCCCCATCCTGCTGAAACCACTGGGTTCTCATCTGGATCAGGTTGTTTCTCCTACGGGTCTGAGTACGTAGCTCAGGCAGATAGAATTCCTGAATCATTTCGCGATAGTTCCTCTGGTTTACCGTGCAAGTGCGTCCCTGGTCATCTTCAAAGAAGTATGGACCAATTATCCCATACCAACCAACCACCACCCACATGGTGACTTTGAGAACAGATCGAGGCACCAGTTCAGTTGATGCATTACCAGGATTTTCAGTTCCCCAGTACCGAAAGTTTTGCTTGTTTACCTCCCCGGACAAGTGAGCATGGCATTCGTCCGTCATGTGAAGTTTTTTTTTGAGGAAGTCTGCATTTTCCTCCAACTTTCCTGAGAACCAATTTGCAAAGTCTAGTCGTCTGCGTTTCTGTTGATCAGTAAGCACCGTTTCCGTTTGACTTTTGTATGGAAAGGCATGAATGTCTTGGCGAAGGATCCTCTGAACAGTGCTCTTGTGAATGTTTGTCTTGGCAGAAAGTCGTTGAATCGTTTATTTTTGGACTCTGAACGACCGCCTGTCTTACCATTTACACATTTTCTTCACTACGACCTGTCCTCTTCCGACCACTGTGATCCTTGTGAAGGTCACAGATGGTTCCTACATTGGTAAACTTTGCGATGGCGCACTTTATTGTCCAAAAGTTTGGTGCATGGCGCAAGTGGATACCAAAATGTCTCGAGTAAAGATGTTGCACCTGTATGACACTTTTCGTCTGGTGCCAAAGTTCAACATTTTTCGTCCGTTTTTGTAAGGTCAGTCTTGGCATTTTTCTGGCGCTTGCTTGGTGTCAAAATAAACTTCAGGGTCTCTGTAACAAGAAATGAAGCATTAGTGACAAAATTACTGCTGTTTCAGGATCAAACGAAGCATTTTAAAAGTTGTATATTTTTTGGGACACCCTATATACATGTGTGTACTTCAATATAACTGTCATTAATCAAACAAGAATGACCAAACTGTGGTCACAACCGTTGACACAAAATAAATATTTTTCGCCTGCTCTGTCAACTCGGCTCCCTCATTGCTGTTGAACGGCTCAGCTTACTTTCTCTAATCTGTCCCATAAAACCTGGTGTTGGCTTCGTGGTTAGGGTGTCTGGCTTGGGATCTAAGGGTCCTGCGCTTGAGCCCTGCTGGCTGCTAAATTAACACCAGGTGGGGTTGACTTGGCCCGTCATCCTTCCAAGGTCGGCGAAATGAGTACCAGTGTCCTGGTATAGTGGCACAGCATCAGTCGCGCCCCAACAAAATGATAGCTTCCCAGCAACAAAGCTGCCATACGCAAGAAGATCTGTCTTATTAACCTTGTGCCACGTCTGTCCTGTGTTCCAATATGAATGAATAATATTGTATCGAGCCGTGTCTATCCCGTGTTCCCATGTGAATGAATGAGATTAGAGAGATAAGATTAATCGCGATTCCAAACAGAGGATGATTTACTTTGTCTCGGTTACCTCAGTTTTGTCACGTGTATGTATCTCTCCTTCTCTGTCCTTCTCTGTCCTTCTCTCTCTTCCTCCCTTCCGCTCGCGCTCTCTCTCTCTCTCTCTCTCTCTCTCTCTCTCTCTCTCTCTCTCTCTCTCTCTCTCTCTCTCTCTCTCTCTCTCTCTCTCTCTCTCTCTCTCTCTCTCTCTCTCTCTCTCTCTCTCTCTCTCTCTCTCTCTCTCTCTCTCTCTCTCTCTCTCTCTCTCTCTCTCTCTCTCTCTCTCTCTCTCTCTCTCTCTCTCTCTCTCTCTCTCTCTCTCTCTCTCTCTCTCTCTCTCTCTCTCTCTCTCTCTCTCTCTCTCTCTCTCTCTCTCTCTCTCTCTCTCTCTCTCTGTTGGAATAAACCTTGTGTTCATAAAAACTGCACGTGGTCATTCGAGGTACGGGACCTCACCATTAAGTGCGAGTGAATTGGCTTTAAAAATCCAGTAGCGGGCTGATTGGGAAATGTGCATTAGAAGCACTCTTAAAAGATGAACAGTGTGATTTAGAAACGTACATTTAATGTGCTTTTAAAAGATCGACTCAACACCTCTTATCCATGTCAACCTCCACCATGGTTACATCAAAACGAGCTAATTCGTCATACAGTCAGGTATGTTTAAACCCAATATTAGGCTGTTCAAAAATTACATAACACTATTTTTTTTTTTTAGGTAGGTGCGTACGGGCTTGATTAAACCCTACTAATAATTTTATTTGACATACGATTAGATCTTTTGGGGTCCCTCATCGTGAGTAACACTCGACCCCAACAAAGCCAATGGAAATCTGACGCAACAAACCTGGACAATGAATAATCAGCAAAGGCCTTCAGGCCTAATGTGTTCAGCCCACCAGAGAACTAAGATGATGGCCATAATTGTTTTGATTTACATCGTTTTTGATACGTTGTACTTCTCAGGAGCATATCCCTGACTTAAACCGGGGTATAACTGCACTCATTTTGCCAAACTCGGAAGGATGACAGACTCATGAGTCAACCTGCTCGGTGTTATTTGGGCACAGTTGGGGCTTGAACTATATATAAGTATCGTGATATCTTACAGAGATATCTTCTATTTTTGGGGCTATATTGGAGATGCCTCTTTTTATCCCCCGCCGCGTGGCGGAAGGGGGATATTGTTGTCACCCAGGTCGTCCGGCTGTCCGTCTGTCCGTCAGTCCGGGCGTCAACATTTATAGCTGTGAGTGCGATAACTCATAAACTGTTCGCCATATCGATTTGAAATTTTGGTTACACATGTACCACCTGAAAAGGAAGAACCCCGTTGATTTTGGGCGTGGCCGGATCCAAGATGGCCGACTGGGGCGGCCATCTTTTAAAAAATGTTTTTTGTAATAAATGGAAAACCGCTTATCTGATTTCAATTATTTTTGGTTACTACGTTCCTCACACCTGGGGAACTTTTTCGAGATGACCAAATGGTGTCTTGTTTCCAATTTACCTCCCTCATTATCTGGAATATGTATGACCTTTTTCATTCAATGGCGGGGGATTCCCCATCTCTGATGGTATATTTAGGATATATTGTGGTGATAAAATGTACTTTGGGATATTTTATTGATATCTCCTATTTTTGTGATATGTTAGATATATCTCCTATTTTTTTGGAAAATCCAATGTAGATATCACCTTATATTTTTGGGGGATATGTTATAGAGATATTGCTATTTTGGGGATATGTTATTGAGCTATACCTTATATTTTTGGGATATATATTATGGAGATATCTCCTAATATTTTTTTGGATATCTTATGAAGATATCTCGATTTTTGGCATATCTTCTTAAGATATCCTTATTTTTTTAGGATGTCTTATTGAGATTCTGCTTATATTTTTGGGGATATATTGTGGAGATCTTCTTATATTTTTGGTGATATCTTATGGAGGAAAAAAATGTTTTTTGTGACATCTTGGAGAGATCGCTCCTATTTTTGAGGATATGGTATGGAGATATCTCCTCATTTTTGGGATATCTTCAAGAGATATCTCCATATATTTTTGGGGATATATTGTGGAGATAAAATGTTTTTGGGGATATCTTATGAATAGGAAGCATCACATCAATTATGAAATGGATTGCTTCAATTGCCTTTATGTTCCTTTCTCTTTTTCCTGTAACCCATTGTTTTAATCATTTTTTTAAAATCTAGATTTGATTTTCACAGTGTGGAAATTTAATGAATTGGATCCATTAATCTTGTTTCAAAAGTGTTTATTTTAAGGATATTAAATTTTTTTTTTTTTTAGGCTAGTGGAAAAGCTTCTACCAAAATCATGTGGAGGACAAGGCCGTTATAAGCCACCAATGTAATTTACATTAATTACAAAGACACCATTACTGTAATGGGAATTTAACCTGAAATTCCAGCATCATAAGCCACGTCTTCTCGCATGAAATGGGAAAACCCAAATATTTTATTCCTAACATTATCTAACAGTGGATTGCTAATCCTGTATTTTTAATAATATTTGAAGACTGGTAATTCTTGTAAAATTTATTGATGGGCTTGGTGACCACAGCAAAGCAAACTCTATATCTGGCATCCGACCTTTATATGGCAGGTAAATACTTGTGCTGTGGGATAATTTTGAGTCAAAAGGAAAGTCACAAATATAAATTGTCCAATGATTTTAATTGCATCGAGGGGCTGATAGGATGGTGCAGAAGGAGGTATGCACTCCCCACCCCCCAAGCTGTCTATCTTGGGTTTGAATCCTGACCCAGCTATAAACGGTCATCATGGTGATTCTCATTCAGGGTGAGGCAACAATGTGTGTGCCGTCCCTTTGATGCACGTTAAACTGAGTGTCCCATCTACCGGCATAAGTTTGTGAATGTTAAAGATCCCACGGTATTCTTCTTAAAGAGTAGGCAAACTATCACTGGCACCCTGAACAAATTCCAAATTCCTGCTCTAACCTTCAGGGTACATTTCATCAACTGCACAGCTGTGCCCACACCAAATGATTGAAAGCAGCAGCCACATGCTGTACACAAATTGATAATGATAACGACTTGCATTGAGAAGGATGAAGTGTTACTGACATGCTTGCACGTGCACACAGAGCTATTTGGCATGTCGTGGATGAGAAGCTACTGCCGTTATGAGCGTGCGACCAAACTCTTGATAAAGCAAACATTTGAAAACCGCATGCCACTCAAGCAGGTAGGTAACGATGGTGTTGGCGATTATGAGTGGAAAGGGTGTCGTAAAGCAGGAAATATATGTATAGAAAAGCAAGGGGTAGGGGGTGGTAAAATAGATGAGTTTGTTTAAAGAGAGACATGGGGCATGGGTGGTGGGTTTAAGGGGAAACAGATGGGAAAGAAGAAAGTATGAATTAATGTTGTATGATTCATGGGGAGCCTAAAGTGTATGTTCTGGATTTCGAAGGACAGGGCAATCAATAGATGCCAATAAAAGTGTTTACACCTTTCACTAAAACATTGTTGCAATAATAATTGTTCTGTAACACATTGAACAGTTAAGTGATCATGAGAGAGTTTGGGGGGGGGGGTAGGGTTGTAAGAGTCATGATGACATAAAATGTATGGTGGTGAGATTCAGAACTATGAACGGTAGTGATGCCCCTTGGCTAATCCATCCATCCATTAGGACCATACACTGTACAGAGCGTCGGTGCTGCCGAAGCAGTCTCCTGGGCTATTGGGCACAATCCTGGATGGGTCACCACTCCGACACAGGATACTCAAATGGCTCAATCATCCCAGCAAGCTGGTACTCATTTTGCCGACCTCAGAAGGATGACAGGCTGAGTCAACCCCATCTGGTATTAATTCAACAGCTGAGGGGGATTTGAACTTGGGACCCTACAAGGATCCCAAGCCTGCCACCCTAACCATTAAACCAACACCAGGCATAAGTAACCGCAATGAAACTGTGAATAGAGGGTTGCCACTTCTCATTGCCTTGACCCCTCTTGGTTTTGTTTTTTGTTTTTAACTGAGGCTGACCGACATAATGATCGCTGTGGTTTCAGGGATCTAATGTAGGGGAAGAGGAGACTGCAACGGTGCGGTCATGTGTCAGAAAACGTTCGGATGCAACAGACAAGCGGTTCTGCTTTGACGTTGAAACAGAGGGGTGAGTGTTTCCTGTTGCTTTTGCTTCAACCATACACAAACAGCTGTTTAAAACCTTATCCATTGATGGTAAAATTATTGTTTACAAGGAAATAGAAACCTTTCACTTCACTGACGGGCATATTAAGTGGGGGGGGGGGGCAGGGGGGGATAACAGAATATTAAAGGGGGGTTATTGATGAATTGCCCTGCATGTGAAACACCAGGATAACAGTTTATACCTGGATGGGGATTCGATCACAGGCGCGACAGCTTAGAGTGAGCGTGTGTACCTCTCGGTATTCCTGCCGTGATCTGGCATTTCATCATTGCTTTATAAAAACTGAATTGAACCAAGCAGCAGTTCCAACTGCTTAAAAAAAAATTTTTAAAGAAAAGAAAAAAAAGCTTTCATTTGTCAAAGTTGTACATTCTTTGAATGCTCTTCCTCTCCTTGACCTCTGGAGAGTTGTATGGTGTGGCGAAGGGGAGGCAGCGCGAAGGGGTTGGGAAGGCAGCGCGAAGGGGTTGGGAAGGCAGCACAAAGGAAAGAAGCACTTACTGCCATGTCACCTGATATGAGGCGGTTTTTTTCTACCAGGTGGAGAAACGTCACTGGCTTCTGCTTGCTTGCCCTGTTACTTTGTACCAAGTAGAACATTCATTTAGTTCTCTTCGTAAGCCAAAAACCTGGCTATAAAACACGATGGTACAATTGGGGTTAAATTCCCTGGCAATATGCCTTGTACCTAAAGACCAGCAAGATCAAGGAGACGAACAGGGGATAACACGAGGAATCGTCAAAAGGACAGTGCAAATAAATCGCCGTGCTGCACAGTGTATACATATCCATCACACAATCTAAACTGTAACACACTGTGTGTATATATATATATATATATATATATATATATATATATATATATATATATATATATATATATATATATATATCCATATCCATCACACAATCTAAACTGTAACACACTGTAAATATATATCCATCACACAATCTAAACTGTAACACACTGTAAATATATATCCATCACACAATCTAAACTGTAACACACTGTAAATATATATCCATCACACAATCTAAACTGTAACACACTGTAAATATATATCCATCACACAATCTAAACTGTAACACACTGTAAATATATATCCATCACACAATCTAAACTGTAACACACTGTAAATATATATCCATCACACAATCTAAACTGTAACACACTGTATACATATCCATCACACAATCTAAACTGTAACACACTGTATACATATCCGTCACACAATCTAAACTGTAACACACTGTATACATATCCGTCACACAATCTAAACTGTAACACACTGTGTATATATATATATATATATATATATATATATATATATATATATATATATATATATATATATATATATATATATATATATATATATATCCATCACACAATCTGAACTGTTAACACACTGCATACATATCCGTCACACAATCTAAACTGTAACACACTGTATATATATATATATATATATATATATATATATATATCCATCACACAATCTGAACTGTTAACACACTGTATACATATCCATCACACAATCTAAACTGTAACACACTGTATACATATCCGTCACACAATCTAAACTGTAACACACTGTATACATATCCGTCACACAATCTAAACTGTAACACACTGTATATATATATATATATATATATATATATATCCATCACACAATCTGAACTGTTAACACACTGCATACATATCCGTCACACAATCTAAACTGTAACACACTGTATATATATATATATATATATATATATATATATATATATATATATATATATATATATATATATATATATATATATATATATATATATATATATATATATATATATATATATATATCCATCACACAATCTGAACTGTTAACACACTGCATACATAGCCATCACACAATCTGAACTGTAACACACTGTATACATATCCATCACACAATCTGAACTGTAACACACTGTACACATATCCAACACACTGTATACATATCCATCACACAATCTAAACTGTAACACACTGTATACATATTCATCACACAATCTAAACTGTAACACACTGTATACATATCCATCACACAATCTAAACTGGAACACACTGTATACATATCCATCACACAATCTAAACTGTAACACACTGTACATATATATATATATATATATATATATATATATATCCATCACACAATCTAAACTGTAACACACTGTATATATATATATATATATCCATCACTCAATCTGAACTGTAACACACTGTATATATATATATCCATCACACAATCTAAACTGTAACACACTGTATATATATATATATATATATCCATCACTCAATCTGAACTGTAACACACTGTATATATATATATATCCATCACACAATCTAAACTGTAACACACTGTATATATATATATATCCATCACACAATCTGAACTGTTAACACACTGTATACATATCCATCACACAATCTGAACTGTAACACACTGTATACATATCCATCACACAATCTAAACTGTAATACACTGTATACATATCCATCACACAATCTAAACTGTAACACACTGTATACATATTCATCACACAATCTAAACTGTAACACACTGTATATATATATCCATCACACAATCTAAACTGTAATACACTGTATACATATCCATCACACAATCTAAACTGTAACACACTGTATACATATTCTTCACACAATCTAAACTGTAACACACTGTATACATATCCATCACACAATCTGAACTGTAACACACTGTATACGTATCCATCACACAATCTGAACTGTAACACACTGTATACATATTCATCACACAATCTAAACTGTAACACACTGTATTGAACCAAGCAGCAGTTCCATCACACATATGATGTGTTTTGGATATCCATCACACAATTACACTGTGACCTTTCCCTTTTCGCACTTTATCGATCTGTCTGGTTATTATTGAAGTTTATACAGTGCACTGCACTGCACTGTACAGTAAGAGACAGCTCAAACTTCCTGTTTATTGACCGAGATTGACCTTGTGTTTTTGAGAAGATTCCAATGGGCTGCAGGGATGATGTTGAAGGAAAGATTTCTTTTCACGGCACAATGCGTGACCTGAGAAGAAGACAAATTTCTATCAAAAGTAAAGTAAAGTCTCGTTTGATGGGTGTAAAATGAACAAGGCGATTCCCTTACTGGTAAATACTGTGCATGTTCAGATTGAGATGTGACTGTGTGGGAAAATTTGAAGTGTGATCACGTGACTGTGCAGGCGTGATCACGTGACCATGAAGTGCACCGCCGTTTTTCAGAACGGCCAATTTGGAACAAAGGTGAACTTGTTGCGTCGGACTAAACATATAAATGGTCGCAGGTAAAGCATTAATGGGAAGTTATCAAATGACCAGTTAAGTCATGGGCCACATATTTATTTCCTCTGCCACCATAGGTGGACGGACGTTTTCACCTGTTTGTCTGTTCGTTTATTTGTCTGTTAGCACCATGTCTCAAAACGTTTTGGATGGATAATGACATAGCTTGATTCGAATTTGGTTCAGGTGCAGATGCAGATCTGGCCTATCAGTGGGATACAAAACGTACACTGTTCAGCCAGGAGGAGGTATGCCCTCTCCCGAGTGCCCTTCTTGTTTCATATTGTTGCGAATTCGCGCCCGCCGGCGTGTGATCGACCGCGTGTAGCCAAAAGCGGCCGCCTCGCCCACCGGAACGGGCAATTCAGTCGTGACCCTCCGGGAACTACCGCCCGGAGCCAGTCACGGGTGGGGGTTTAACCTCACCACGATCGTGCCAATTGCCCACCCGCGCAGGATAGGGTTGCTCGCCAAATTCGACCAACCTAAGTACCTGCGCGAGTGGTCAACCGGCGATCGTACCTCGCCGCAGGTCGACTTCGGACATGAACCGCTTAAGCGGTTCGTTCCGTGCTGCAGAGATAGCCGAGCGGAGTTATCGTCGACCTCGACGGTTCCGATTAATTACCGGGCGTTTTATACCCACTATCAATCCCTTACGTGATGCAAGATGGAGATTCAATAAAAGGAAGGAGACGAAGCAAAGCGGGAAAACAGTTCAACAAGTAAGCACATTTATTTCACACACACGGAAGGCACGTAAATATAGCTATACAATCATGCAACAAAAGCAAGTGCAAGGATGCAGAGCTACAACCGAATAAAAGGGGCAATGTACAGGCACAGACACTTAGGCAGTTCTACTTATTGGACACGGCGCCACAGCATGCATTCAACCCGAAAGAAAGAAAAAGCCACCCTCACAGGCAAGGAGGCAGACAGGTCCGTAGACCAAATGTACGTGGATCCTGGAGGATCGGCCAGGTCCACGAGACCGGGAAGGTCTTACATGCGTCCTCGTGACGCGATGGCGGGCAAGCCGCAATGTTCGCGCAGCTGCGCCCCGACTCCGTGCCCCTGGCGTGGTTGGCGAGTCCTCTCCGGCGTGCTCCGCGCGAGCGGTTTTGTTGGCACGACGTTCAGGGTGGTGGAGGAACGGGGCCCCCCGGCACTATCTCAGTGCGGATGGGGTGGGGGGGGAAATTGCTGATGCTCAGGGAGAAGGGAATGGCTGGCTGGCTTGGACCCCGCGACGAGACAAGCGACCCCCACACCGCAACCTCGTTGCCGACGGCAGTCTTCCCTTGACTCGAACTTGAACTCGACCAGCCGCCTGCAACCGAACCGCGCGAACTCCAACTCTACTCCGCACTGAACTGAACTCAACCGAATTCTCTCCACAAGAGTTGCCTTGCGCTCGCGTCTTATAGGCCTCAGGAGGAGCCTATATGCAAATATTTGGATCAAAACGCGATTGGAGGCGGGGCCACGCCTCCCTCTGGTCAGCCATTGGTGCGGCAAAAAGGGGGTGTGAAGCCTTTTTGATCCGAATTCTGCTCGTGAAGAATCCACGTTCATCGCGCTTGGAGGCAGGGCCATACCGCCCGACGCTTGCCCATTGGATGGAGAAAAAGGGGCGTGAAGCCTTTTGGATCCGAATTTCTCCCTCGGAAAGGCTGCCATTCGCGCTCGCGGCTCGATGCGTTTGGCACCAATCGCCGAACGGGCCCGAGACAGCCCGACGTTCAGTGTTCACAGGTGGAGCGGTTGGTAGTTGTGAAGGAGAAAGGCGAAGGTGGTGGAGTTGTTCGGGGGCGTTGTTGATGGTGGCGATTTGGTTGTTGGGGTGGTGTTTGAGTTGTTGGCAGCTTAATGGTCGAAAATAACAATAGAGAAAGAAAAATGGCTAACTCAAAGCGTCGCAGCCCAGATGAATCACAAATAATCCCTCTTTACAACGGGTTTGGGCTAACTACACATGAACTTACCGAGATATGTCACCTGAGGACTCTTTATGGTGTTATGCGAATTTCCACAACCGTAACACTATGTTCATATGAAATGGTGGGGGAGGGATGATTTGGAAAGATGGTAGTTGAGAGGAGGTACACCTGCAGCAGCAATTATTGAAGTCTTTCCACATTCATCTAATTTTGTTGATCCGTACAACATTGAGCACTTGGCATAAAACAGAATCCCTCCTTCCACCAAACCAAGGCCCATTGTTCAACCTTTTTCATTGATAACACATTGTTGAATAACCTCCTTTAAATTAGCAGAATTTCTATTGGTGTTGAGTTTATGAGACTGTGATGCAGCCTACCCATAATAACCCTCCTTGCTATTGTGCAGACTTGGTATATTGAGTCTTCAAGCCATCTCCGAGAGCAATCGGCAATGGTGGATGACCGCCATGGATGGGCAGGAACCGGTACGTCTGAGTCTCCTCCTCCTCCTCCTCCTCCTCTTCCTCATCCTCCTCCTCCTTCTCCTTCTTCTCTTCCTCTTCCTCTTCGATCCTGTTTACTTGCACATCTCTTATTAAGCAATGAAAATTGGAAATAAGAATTTTGTTTTATTCATTTGCTTATTTGCCTTTAAGTTGATAGCTACATTTGATGCTTTTATCAAGGTGTGGAGGTGAGTCAGACATCTGAGAGAACGTACCAATCACAGAGATATTTTCACCAAAGGGAGGAGGCATAATCTGCGAATGAGAAATGTTTTTTGGCCATTGAATGCATTCGTGTATGTTTGGGCTCAATTCCACAGGTTTATTACAAGGGTGATTCCAAAGGTAACGACTGTATATCTATTTAACATTGTTAGCTTTTGTGATTTTTAAATTCACACAAATGGCAACAATAAAATAAATGAGACACTTTGCACCAACCTCATATAGTCCACATGGCTGAGCTCCACGATTAGCTGCCACCACCAATAACGACGTGTCTATACTACGTACCATGATCAAATATCACAACTGCAGCAACTATGTGCCTTTATATAGTTTGTTTGAACATTGGATCCAGCATTTTCCTCACTTGTTATTGTGATTACAATACTCCGATGAGGTCATTTTTTCTCGGATATGCATAACATTTACATGATTGAAGGAGGAAATCAATGCCTGTTCCAATAATATGGAACACTTGGAGCAGACATTTCAAAATGGGATCGACAGTCTTCTGTTAAACTCGGTTCCCACTATCACAATGCGTGGCACAATTGAAATTGTGGTCTTAATCGTGGTGATCCTATCAGATCTTATCAGATCTTGAGTTCAGTCGTGGCAATCGTGTTAATCGTAGAAAATTTTTGAACAGTTCAAAAATTTTCTACGATTAATTGTCAATCAGGATCATCGTATCAGATCGTATTGCATCGTAACAAAGCGCGACAGATTGCATCTAACCGTGCTTCCTAATCGTGGTGATCGGGATTGATCTTAGACAAGACAGACACCACGCTCTGTGAGACCACTATTTCAATCGTGCCGCGCATCGTGATAGTGGGAACAGACTTTCAGAGAAATTCCATGATCAGCTATGAATGGCCAATCGTGGCGTTCGTAACGGATCGCATGACAGTGGGAACCTAGCATTAAGGAACCACACAAACCCCTTAAACTTAAACTTGGAAAAAAAAATCACTTTTAACAACATCTGATAATCTGTAAATGTCCGGTCGACAATTGTATCCAAATATATCGAAGTGAACATAAATTTTCTCATCTGGGACCTCCAAATGAACAATAAAATATCACTCACGTAAGATTGGAGTGTCGGAGGTGAACTCTGAATCGCCGTCGCCCGGAGACTGCAAAGTTATTGATTAGGAGCTATTCTGTGGATAAATTGCATGACGATGTAATCTTAATACCTTGGCTCTGAACAATGAAAACTTGTCACAAGCCATCTCAATTTTGTTCTCAAAACTTTACCAAGTGATCCCTAATAGTTCCAGTTGATCAAACTAACTGAAGATTACATATAAATAATCAGAAGAAGTCCTGTTAATTTGATTGAGAAATTTGATGAAGTGTTTGCTTTGATTATTACCTCATGCACGTAAAGGGGTTTAGCAATTGGTTCATGTCCATCCATCTATCCGATCAGTTTATGATCAAGGAACAACTTATTAAATCGAATGTTGTATTTTGAAGATGAATGGGAAGACGAGTTTGCCGTTTTACCATATTCTGGCTCGAATTTGTCCTGAACGCACCTGCCCTGAGATAATATTATTATCTTGCCAAAACGAAGTTTTTGCAAGATATGTGAGTCAGCTTGTATGATTTTTTTTTTGTTTGTTTGTTTGTTTGTTTGTCTGTAATCATGTATAAAAAATTCTGCAGAGCACAGTTATCACTGGAAATTTTTGTAACTTCGCATATCAGAGGCCTAGAGAGGTCCCTTTCAGCGCACAAAATTTCGAAGGTCAAGGTCAAAGGTCAAGGTCACTTTGTCACAAATCAGGGGAGTCGACGAAACCCTTATTTTTTGAGTAATTTTGATCGGATCGTCTTCAAACTTCATGGGAATATAGTTCATGGTCTGGCGCTCAGCTGATTAATTTTAGGTGGCGATTGGCCTTGACCTTCATGGTTAGCGCCTGAGGTCAAACATATTTGACCCCAAGGTCAAATTTTGAAATCTTAGATACCATATCGAGTAATACCTCATATGAAAGCACTTGATAAGTGCTTTCCAGATCTGTCAAAAGTTTGACGCTATGATGTCATTTGATGACGTCATGACGAAGAAACGTATTTTTCATGAAAATTTTATTTTTTTGTTTGTCTAATCACGCATAAAAAAATTCTGCAGAGCACAGTTATCATTGGAAATTTTTGTAACTTCGCATATCAGAGGCCCATAGAGGTCCCTTTCAGTGCATAAAATTTTGAAGGTCAAGGTCAAAGGTCAAGGTCACTTTGTCGCAAATCAGGGTAGTCGACGAAACCCTTATTTTTTGAGTAATTTTGATCGGATTGTCTTCAAACTTCATGGGAATATAGTTCATGGTCTGGTGCTCCGCTGATTAATTTTTGGTGGCGATTGGCCTTGACCTTCATGGTTAGCGCCTGAGGTCAAACATATTTGACCCCAAGGTCAAATTTTCAAGTTTTAGGAACCATATCGTGTAGTACCTCAAATTGAACACCTCTGAGTGCTTTCTAGATATGTCAAGCTTGAGACATTATGACGTAATTTGGTGACGTTATGAGGCAAACGCATATTTTTCATGGTTACTCTGTAGAACGATTCTCATCGGAATCTCTCGTAGGCAGATATTCCTCAAGGAGTCGCTCCTGGTGGACAGCAGCTCTGTTCACCTCAGTGTGACCTTAAAGAAGTCACACGTGGTCACCTTTTGGCAAGATACGGGTCACCCTGCGGGTGACATTGTTTTTATTTTACTGTTTGCCTGCCTGGCGGTGAAACAAAATTTTAAAACCATTCCGAACAGGAAATTTACTGTTTCAAAGGACGTTATATAGGTCACAAACAACAGGCACGAAGAACTAATGTAACGTGCTGTTCGGGTGATGCAACAACCACTGGGTACAATGGTAGTAAAATCCGGAATTTATTTATTTATACACCTTCAAACCTTTATTTAAATTTAATGATATACTTTAAAACTAGAACACAAATCTCCTTCATCATACTTCAAAGAACCATGCAATATATCGATATGTAGCATGAGAGGGGCCGCCAATATGGCGATGTACAATGCTGATTGACGCTGTGTTCAATGGTGATCATTAAAGCCTCCATCGCCACTCGACGTCGTATTACAGTGTACAGGGGTGGTTGGTATGTAAGACTGCTTCAGTAGCACAATTTTTTTTCTTCCTCCAAACATAACTAAAGCAGATTAATAAAAAAAAAATCTTTAAAACCATTATTTAATTAAAATTGAAGTACAGGAGGGCCTTGCCATTCATGAGTTTCCCCTTTACCGATTTGTTTTATCATGATTAATTTAATGAATGCGTTCGAATAATCACGGGTTGGTGAACGATTTTCCACATTTCTTCACCTAATTAACATGGGCCGTCAACACCAACTCCCTCAAAAATCATCTCCATCATCATCACCACCATCACATTATTTGATCAAGTTTAGCAAATGTAAGTTTCATGATCTCAATAGCTCGAGAAAATGAACTTCATTTTATGTTCTTATCAACTCTTTTATTCATTAAAATGAATGTCCAGGCATGTTAATTAAGTGTACAGTTTGGACATCTTTATTTAAAGTTGAAGTCCCTAACCTCATTTTTCCCCATTACCCCCTAAGTTTGTGGATTTGCGGTTCACAGTGATTTTCAAGAACATAACCCCCGCGAATGGCAAGGCTGTTAGACAATGTTAGACGAATGGCAAGTATACTTGAACACTGCCCAGGGTAGCGTGTTCCATGAGCTCTCGAGTTTGTCATTGCCATTGCATGACTCGTAGCCCTTGAACCAGACCCCAAAATTTTTGTCATCGTTATCAGTCAGAGGGAACAAAGCTAATTGTGATTTGGGGGGGGGGCAAGGCAAGGCTGGGGTCCCAAGAGATGGAAACTGTGATAACAGTGTGTAGCTCTTTGCCTTCTCTGTTTTATCACTCAATATACAACCCTACCCTTAAGGTTGACGCTTGCCATATTTTTCACCCAAAATGTAGAGGGTCATTGTCAGTTTATGGTGTATAAAGATTGGACATAAGAGTTTTCACCAAAGCTTTGTCTCTTGTTGGCAAGGCTATTAAATTCCTCATGTAAGTATGCACCAATGATAAATATCATGGCCACAATGAACTTTCAAATGTGATAGAAATAAGCGGCCAAAGGCACTCAAATTTTTTTATTTCTTTTTACAATCATACAAGGTGTTCCAAAAAGACCCGGACAACTTTGGTTGTTTATTCAGAGCCCCGAATGAGAGCATGATACCCTTTGGTTTTTGATACAGAAACTCATAACGTTTTGTTCACACCATCAATACACTTCAACGTGAGCTCTGTTTATCGCATGCAGGACATCAAGGTGCTACACAGGTTCTTGCCATGTTCAGCTCAGCATGTTTGCGTCCACCAGTACACGCGCAGCTGTGATCCGAGAACAACGATCCTGCAGGTTTGCCACCTTGGTGTTGTAGACAATATCTTTGACAAACCCCCACAGAGAAAACAAATCAAAGGGGGCTATGTCTGGTGATCATGGGGGCCAGGCGGTTGGTCCATCTCGGCCGATCCACCAACCTGGAATTTTTTCATTCAGGATGGCTTGAACGACTCAGGCCCAATGAGGGGGAGCACCATCCTGTTGGAAAATGATGTTGGGTTGCAGGTCCTCAATCTGTGGGAAGGTGAATCCTTCCAACATGTTCTTGTAAATTGTTGAGGTCACTGTATCCTCTGCAAAGAAAAACAGACCCACCAAGTTGTCATGGAGAAGGCCACACCACACATTGACCTTTGGATCGTCACATATGTGTTCAATGACCATGTGGGAGTTTTCAGAGCCCCAGATACTCACATTGTGCCGGTTGACAGTCCCAGATACATGAAAGCAAGCTTGGTCTGTGAACATTACCTTTTTCAGGTAATCTTTGTCATCCTCGAGATACGACAGCATTTCCGAGGCAAACGCCTTGAATTTGGGTGCATCATTTGGTTTGAGTTCCTGCGGAATCTGCACCTTACAGGCATATCGCTTCAGTCTTTTATTCAAAATCCTGTGTACAGTGGTGGTTGGTAGTCCCAGTTCTCTGGATGTGTGTTGGATTGATTTTCTGGGACTTTGTTGAAATGATCCAGACACTCGTGTGGATCTTGTGCTTGTGTGTGGATCTTGTCTACTGCACTTGTGCTTGGTCAACCGGGACTTTTCTGTTTCTGAGAACTTCTGATCTCCTTAAACCTCTTGTACCACTCTCTGATACTGGTCCACGATGGTGGATTCCTTCCATACCTTGTAAGGAAATTACACTGAACGTACACTGTCGGATCTCATCTTGATGACCCATCTGACGCACTGAGCTCTCTCTCCTGTGGAGTGGCAATTTTCTTTTACATTAAACCACCAGACCTGAAAATAAAGAAATCTTCATGAGATTGAAAATCTGTATCATATAAAATAAAGGGTGTCATCTCATTTGTGGAACTAAATATATAAACAACCAAAGTTGGCCAGGTTTTTTTTGGAACAACCTGTATATTTTTACCCTGCTCTCATGAAGTGAAAAGTGGGGTTAAGCGAATTAAATATTCAACGACAGCATTCATCAATAATTATTGATGAATGCTGTCGTTGAATATTTAAATCGTTGAATATTTAAATTGAAAATGTTATCAAAATGCTACGAAAGGGCTCCTAGGACAAATTATAATTTCTCCTGGGAGCCCTTTCCGAGCATTTTGATAACATTTTCAATCTTATCTGACATATGGTGACAAGTATGTTCCTCATTTTATACACTGACCCTCAAATTACGATTCTCGCTAATTTTGCGACTGAAATGGGAATGCGACGCTCTTGGTAATAACGATTCAAAATTATTAAGTGTGGTGACCCAATGACTCTTTGGACGAGTTACTTACAACGTGGTGCACAAAATATGATAATTCAAACCATAATATTATGCTACATTGGTGCTGTGACCAGGATATTTCCAGAAAATGACTTGATCAACTTGTGTATATCCACGCTACATGTAGATAACTCGCTTATCATGCTTATTATTTTATTAATTTGTGCTCAGGAATCGTATTGCAAAAGGTAAATTGTACACAAACTCGTTTTGAATGAAATATATATTTAAGACACAGTGGATAGATAGATCCTCCATTTACACTATTTCTTGCAGAAAAGTATGGTTATATATGTACATACAAAAGTGACGTTTATTCTGATTTCAGTACTTTTATTTCTCCCAGCAGTCACATATCTGTTCAACACAGTACGTGAATAGAAACGAGTCAAGGTGTGCAAGTCACAGAAGCTCTTGAGAATTTAATCTATAAATCATATATTATGTGTGGAGCATAGTCATGCAAATTGTTCTCAATATCCAGCCCATGGACTAAATTGGCTTGAAATGGTAGACGTATATACTCGTATAGATCTTCAAAGAATCTTTAAAAAAAAAAAAAAAATTTCTTAAAAGAAAATCTAAAATTATCCAAATCTTTGCAGATTTACGACAAAACTTCAATACAGCGGCAAAGACGGGAAGAAAGTAAGTTTTTCTCACCCCCTTGTTAACACAAACACCATAAACTACTGTGGGTTTTTTTGACAAAATGCAATTGCTCATCGATCGCCATTTTATAATAATGTTTATCGTTATGTGCTGGCAGTGGTTCTCGATGAAACCGGGTTCGAGTTCGTCAAAATGTGCTTTGAGCTCATCGAGAAAAGGGGTGAGAGGACATCTCTTTTCTTTTGAATCGATTAACACTGCCGGCTCATATCGCTTGTGCAAGACTTCCTTGATAGAGCAGCTTTACACTTTGTTTTTGGATGCAGTCAAGGTTCGTGGAAGAGCTAGAACACAGGACGGATCGGGACGCAACAAAAAAGGAAATGCCAACAGCAGGGATGAAGGACAAAATAAACGGCGATGGACAAACAAGGAATGCGGGTAACGAGGGGTAAGAGAGAACACAAGGGTGGACAAGAAGGATGTAGAAGCAAAAAATAAAATTTGGAGGGGTGGTTAATGAGTGTAGAAAGGATCATGGTTTTGGATTGGGGGGGGGGGTTAGTGATTGAGATGATGGTGAACAGTGATCTTGAAGACCTGGAGGTAAGAATGGCACTGAAGAGAATGTGGAAACTCATTCCACAGGCAGGAAAAGGGGAGGAGCAAACAAGTGGAGGTGAGTAATGAGCTCAACTTGAGGGGGGTTGCTGGTGGACCATGTGCACCCTGCACATACCTGGGGGGTGGGAGGAGGAGAGGGCATAGGGTGCAAGACCAGAAAGGAGCGGTGGGGAAGACAAACCACCTCCCTGTCTGCGATGGCGAAATGATAGGCTTATAGACTCAGATTCAGCACAGGAGATGCCAATGATCTTGAAGGCCTTGGTTTCCCTAGTGTCAAGTTGAGCAAGGTGTGAGGAAGGAAAGGCAGCCCAAAGGGGGGAGCAGTACTCATCAGACTGCAGATGAAAGCCTTGTCGATGGGTAGGAGTTCAGGTATGCCAAGGAAGGACTTTGTATGACGGAGGATACGCAGCTGGCTTTGGAGGCCAACTTAGAAATGTGCTTTGCCCAAGAAAGATCATGGTTGATAATTATGAGACCCAGGAGATTGAATGGCAAGAGCGAGATAGATAAATAAATTAATAAGTGTGTAGGATTTCCCAGGATACATATTCCAAGTGTTTGACCAGTTTGTGATATTGTCAAGGTCTGAAGAGAGGGAGGAGGCCTGTCTACCTGAAGGATGGGGGCTGTCACAACAGTGTGTGGAGTCATCAGCAAAGAGATAGAGGATCAAGTCAGATGGATCTTGGATGAAGATTAGGAATTGGATGGAGGCCTAGAACACTGCCTTGGGGAACTCCAGCCTTGATAGGAAGAGGAGATGAAAGGATTCCGTCAAGTGCCACATGTTCGCTTCGAGAATAGAGGAAGTCAGTAAGCCGTGTGGAGTTGGCCTTGGATGCCAAAGGTAGAGGGTTTGGAGAGCAAGGTGAGATGTTAGACGATCGAAAGCTCGAGATATGTTCAGAGAGATGGCCTGATATCATGCCCAGACATTGAGGACTTCCATCTATTGTTTGGAGATTAGAAGCATCGTGTCAAAGGTAGAGTGACCTGGTCTGAATCTGAATTGATGATCTGAGATGAGGTTGTTGGAGATTGGAAGTAATCTGATAAGTCTGTTGTTAAGGGGATCAGTTTTTGCACCTTTTATGTTGGCACATTTCCAAGCAGATGGAAGATGACCTAGGGCAATTGATAAGCTGGAATGGGCACAGAGAGGAAGTGCAAGAGCAGTAGAGCAGGTTTTTAGGACACGTGAGCTGATGCCGTCCAGTCAAGTTTCAAAATCAGCATCGAGGGTTGATAGAAATTTCTCCACCTTCTCAGATGCAAACAAAAAACAGAGTCTAGGAGCAGTTGGGTATGATGGGGAGGGGACGGGGGGTGGGGAGAGAGATAGATATAGAGATACAAATTTGAAGAAAAAAAAAACACAGAAATGAGGCATTCGGCACTTCTCACGAGCAAAATCGGCTGTGGTGCCTTTTGAAGAGATGGGAAGGATGTAAGGGGAGCACACTAAAGAGAGGACTTAAGGCATCGCCAGGTTGTAGAGGAGGGAGATAAATTTGAAAGTTCATTCATGAGGTTGGACAGATGTTTTCTGGCTCTCTTGAGAGTGGACGCACACTTGTTGCGGGTGTTGTGGAATGATCCAAGTTTGCCTTCGATTGGATTTGCCTTCAAGGAGGAGAAGGCAAGTTGTTTCAGAGCAACTCCCGGACCACAGGATTGAGACTACCAAGTGCAGGGTAAGATAACTGAAGACGAGATGGGATGAATCTGTGCAGAAGGGAGAGCAGATTTCTGTGGAAGCATTCTGAGGCTGAGTTAATATCAGGGCCAGTAGATAAAGGAGACCAGTCCTGAAGTGCAATGGCTGCTTGCAGTCCCTGCCAGTTTGCTTGAGTGAACTCTTTGTCAATGGCTTGAGAGATGTTGGTTTTCACAAGCAAATGATCAGACTAACCAATTGGAGCAGAGGAACAGCAGGAGAAATTCATCTGAGAGATGTATATGGAGTCATGATCATCACTTTAGAGGACGGTGCAATACACAGACAAACAAGATGTGGGAGCGGAGAGGAACTTGCAGCCAGAGGTGCTGCTGAGGTTTGTGATGTGTAACAGCAGTACACGGAGAGTGAGAATTGGAGTTATCGATGTACAGTGAGAAACGTGAGGCATGCGGCCAGGGCGGCGTTCAGGCCAATCAAACCGGAGGAGGCAATCGTCAGGGAACGATCCAGTGCCCTCAGAAAGTATTCACACCCCTTGACTTTTTCACATTTTGTTATTACAGCCTGAATTTAAAATGGATTAAATAAAATAAAAAATTCAGCAACAATCCACACAAAATACCCCGTAATGACAAAGTGAAAATATGTTCTTAGAACTTTTTACAAATTAATTAAATTAAATGAAAACCTGAAATGTCTTGCGTCGATAAGTATTCAACCCCCTTGCTATTACACTCCAAATTGAGCGCAGATGTATCCAATTTCCTTCAATCAAGTTGGAGAGACACCTCAAGGATGATCAGAGTCCACCTGTGGCCAGTTATTCAATTCAATTGATTGGATTTGATTTAGAAAGAAACACACCTTTCTATATAAGGTCCCAGAGTTGACAATGCGTGTCAGAGCATAAACTCTACCATTAAGTTCAAGGATCTGTCCGTAGAACTCCAAGATAGAATTGTGAGGAGGCATAGATCCGGAGAGGGTATAAAACAATTTCTGGAGTGTTAAAAGTTCCCAAGAGCACAGTGAGCTCCATCATTAGGAGATAGAAAGAATATTGAACAACCTAGACTATTCCTAGAGCTGGCCATCCAACCAAACTGAGCAACCGGGCAAAAGGACCTCAGTCAGGGAGGTGACCAAGAACCCAATGACCACTCTGACAGGGGAGGAGGCGCTGCTAGTCATGTGCTGGAGTGTGGAAAGAAGCAAGGACAGGGAGTGGGATGTTGAGAAGCTGGGAGGATGAACACACTTTAACACATGCCCTATCATTTGACACAGAAACCAGACCTATGCTGAACATTTATCAATGACATAATGAGTCTAATTTACATACGTTACCCCCTATCACCGTTCCTGCAACATGAACAGTCAATTATGAAAAGCATTTTGGTGTTTTTAAAACGTTTATCTGTTTGTTTGTTTGTTTGTTTGTTTTTTTGGTGTGTGTATATATGGATTTAAGTTTGATTTCTGTCTTTTTTTTTTTAAACTCTCATTAGGATTTCAGAACCTTCAATTAGTGTTATGACCTCTTTGGCATAGGTGTCAGACCATACAGTTTAATCTGGGCTTTGTCTCTTTCCATTAGTTTTAATTGTGGTGGATTTTAGATAATCTGAACCGTTTTTGATAATTGTTGTGATTTGATGGTTACACTTCTGCTTTCAACATTTGCTTGCCCTAGGCCTGTTAGAAGAAGGCCTCTACCGGACCGTCGCATCAACGACTAAAGTGCAAAAGCTTCTGGCCCAACTTTCACGTGAGTCGAATGTATAGAGACTGTGATGCTTATTGTGAAACCTGCATGGCTATGGGATAGATGGCTGGCTATACCTGTGAATTTTGAGAACCGAAACCTCAGTCGATTATAATATTTGCAACAGTGATACGTCGGGTCATTCAGTTAGCATATAAAAAATTTGGAGGGATGGTGTATAAATGAATGGTTTATTTGAAATTAAACTTGACAGACGTGAGGTTAAATGGCGTGAAATTACAGAATCACAGAATTACAATCCCAGAAAGCTGAAACAAAACTGAATGCAAAACAATAAAACAAAGGCCAGAAATGAAAACAAAGCCGTAAAACTCCCAATGGCCTGATTTTACTCCTTATTGGGCCTCGTCAAGTCACGCTATCCGTAACGACACTGGTTCCACGGAGACGAGTCGTCCTCCGGGCAGTGACCAGGCCAATGTTGCATACCACAGAAGATTGCAGATGGCTCCCTAAAGTGCTGGCAGCAGCCACCGCCAAAGAGGCGCTCCACAGGACCCGTTGTACACCACGCGCATTGCTGGACCAGCAACCGCACCCTGCCCACAAGTTGGGGCATACCCGTCACTCTTAACCCCACCCGCCCCCGCCTCCTGCTCCCCCTCTGACATGACACCCACAAAAAGGATGCTGTCTTGCATAGCTGCACCCCTTTACCACAGCTCCATCATGGGTGGTGAAGATGGTGGTCAAGTTTCATCGGAATTGTATGTGTAGTTTTGGAGAAGAAAGCAAATACATATTTTGGGGGGCAACCCCCCTTAAATGCCCCAAGAGACATTTTTCTCATAATGTCATGAACAAACTTTGGTACGTCCTGGGTGATGAATGTTGTCGTGAAGTTTCATCGGAATTGTGTGTATCGTTTAAGAAGAAAGCAAATACCTCATTTGGGAGACAAATCGGGCGTTATCAAATATATTTTGCTTTGAAACTCACAAAGAGAAACATTTAACCTTTATAAAGCAAATCCGATAACCAAATGCTTTATAAACAGGTGCGAGGTCAAAGGAAAACCTGATGGAACCTCCATAAGATACGGGATGAAACTTTGCCACCACGGCACCCGTAACAGGCATGGCATGTCCACACACCCGCGGAGAGTCCGTACAGATCCAAATCTACCCAAATTTACCACGTCCGTGTGTGCTGTATACTGTATGTACCTCTACCTTGGAGTAACAGACGACTGCACATCCCGATCAGGACACGAACTGTACTGTACAGCTCGGTAAGTGGCTTCAGCATTCAAGCGTTCCAACGGAACTTGGCAAGCGATTACCAATTGCCCTGGACACAACTATGCACCCAGAAACGCCCGTGCAATGTCTGAATTGGACAAATCAACACTTTTCTGGGGAGTCGGAACTGGGTTATCGCATGTGTGCAAATGAAATAAAGCCACGAACGCTGGCGTCTCCAGGTGTTCATGACATTGCAATGTACCCAGCGATTCGTAGCTGTGATGAACAGGCATTCGATCATGTGAGTGAGGAAAGTGAAAAAACAACTTTATCGTGAAGAAATCGTTGTGGCCTGTTCCAAGTCAAAGAAGACATGGTTGAGCAGGCCAAAAAACATGGCGGCTTCAGACCCCCAGCGAGGTAACCCAGGAAACGCCTTAAGACCCCAGAGAGCGAGGTGGCCGAGGATCACCTGATGAAGGATATAATTAAATAAGGCCGTTGATTATCTTCAAAAGGGGCGTTTTAATTAACCCATACACACAATTTACACTCCACTTCATCGGAGTTTTCATTGTGCAGTGGTTCTCAACCTTTTTTGCACCATTTTCACCATATGTCAGAATGTCATTCCCCCCTTTCCAAGATTGTCTGACTCAAAAGGTGCATTCCATATAATATGCATATAGGCCATGAGCCAGACCCAGTAATTTTTGGCCACCGGTACCATCCGAGGGGAATAACGCTCATAATTTTTGGCAGGGTATACATCTCTACAGTCAGAAACTATGTGATAGCATTGCATTGGTGGTAGCCTTTTGTGGGTTATTAGCCGTTTAGTAACCCCATCCCAAAATAAACTTTTCTGAAACCGGCGTAAGACAGAAGAAGACATTCTATTTAAAACTAATGGTTCTCTCTTATTATTGGCGAAATCTTCTTGAAAATTGTTAGGCACGTAGCTCATGTTATTTGCTTTTCAAAACGGTTATGAAAACTAGCCGAGCATTTAGTGTTTGCAATTACAGGCACTGATAGTCCAGTGCTGATACATTGCGGAACATATGATTTTGTTTTCATAAAAAGTGGTACGGAAGTTTTTTTTGCCCATACCTTTTTGTTTTGTTGGGCTTCTCACTGGAGATCCTGACACAAAGATTCAAGCATACAGAATCAGCACTCTGGTGCACTCATTTAGCCAGGACCTCATATACACTGTGACATGTGGACAAGCATAAACCACCTAAACATCTACTGCTTGCTAATTCGGTTAAAACGCTCACTGGAAACGTTGAGCTCATCCAGACACTGAACAAGCTTGGGCATGGTGTGTCTTACTCTCAGCTGGAAGAGAACGATACTGCTCTGTGTCTTCAAAAGTTAGCAGCAGGCTTCAACCACAGAGTTGTACTTCCAGCCTCCATCAAACCTCATGTCTTCACCAATCTTGCATGGGATAATATTGATAGACTTGAGGAAATTCTCACTGGAAAGGGTACATCACATCGAGTCAATGGCATCGCGGTACAGGCTAATATTTATGGGCTACATCTCCCCAGAGTTTAACTTCTGCGTATTGAGAAACTGAAGCATAGATCAGTCACCACTGAGCACCAAGAGCTGGAAGTATATGTAGCTGGTGCATGTGTGGGCCCACAACCTCTCTCAACCAGACGACCATTTCCAGGAAACCAAGCAAGCTGCTCAAGCAGTCTGCAATAAGAACCTGGTGTGGATTTCTTAATAAATTTGATAAACATCCATGTAATTATTTTGTTCCAGAACTTTTATTTACTTACCACAGTAAATTATAGACAAACAAGCCGGTAGGCGGCCATGGGTCGCCGAGCATCCGATGACCTTTGACTCCTGATCTGAGTTAATCTAGTACTAAGTACTTACGAAATTGCAATCGAATCGGTTAACCCGTGT
Source organism: Eptatretus burgeri (assembly GCF_056783735.1). NCBI lineage: Eukaryota > Metazoa > Chordata > Myxini > Myxiniformes > Myxinidae > Eptatretus > Eptatretus burgeri. The sequence goes on along the minus strand of NC_140978.1, from coordinate 45,061,061 downwards.
ATGAGCAAGGGGGCTTTGAATGGTCATTTTGCCTGAACGATGCACTCATTGACCTTTGACCCCTGACTTAGCTGAGATAGGTCAATATGTCCTGAAGCAAAGTTGTAGTACCCATTGAGTACTCTGTACCGATGAACTTTCATTTGTATCGGTTAACCTGTGTAGGAGCAAGGGGGCTTTGAATGGTCATTTTGCCTGAAAAATGCACTCATTGACCTTTGACCCCTGACTTAGCCGAGATAGGTCAATATGTCCTGAAGCAAAGTTGTAGTACTCATTCAGTACTATGTACCTATGAACTTTCATTCGTATCAGGTAATCCGTGTAGGAGCAAGGGTGCGTTGAATGGTAATTTCGCCCGAAAAATGCACTTATTGACTTTTGACCCCTGACCTACTCGAGATAGGTCATTATGCAAATGAGCAAAGTTGTAGTACTCATTATGGTCTGTCAGCATGTAAAGATTCATTCAATTCGATTCAACAGTCTTGGAGCTAGTGTACTTTGAATTTTCAGCGGGAATGCTCAAAGGCCCTCGGACTCCCAAGTTGAGAGGGTTGCCATTTAGAAACTCTAAGATATAGAACAAAATGGATGTCGTATAGCGGATAGAGAATCACCTTAAGATAATTATGCATACCAAATCTCATTGAGTTCCATTTACTGATAACTACTCAGTATCAATTTGAATGAAAAGTACCAAAAATGCAGTTTGATATCGGAAATCCCCAACGTTTGTGGGGGTGCTGTGGGTGAACAAAGATATAAATCGAAAATCCGGCTCGACCGTTTGTGCACAATGTATTCCAGATGATTAGTGTGAATTTTCATGACCATCCGACCATAATCCTAGGAGGAGTAGCATTTGGCGTGAAGGCACCTCCAGCTCTCGCATATTATCGATTTTTGCACTAATTGACCTTTGACCCCTGACCTAAGCAATATCGGTGGATATGTCCTGAGGCAAAGTTGTAGCACTCATTCATTGCATGCTATGAACCTGCAAAGTTTCATTCGGATCGATGCACTCACCTGGTCGCTAGGGGGCCTTCAATTTTCGCCAATTTTTCGGGCATACCCCATTTGTAGGGGGCGGTGCGGGTAAACTATTCCATATATTACAAAAAACGGAATATATTTGGTAGAGCATCACCTGTAGATGATGCATGCCAAATTTCATAAGCCTATGTGGGATAATGGCTTTCAGAATTGATTTCGCGTGAATGGTACGGATTTTGAAGGTTTTTCGGCTGTTGCTAGGGAACCAAAGCGTCCCTAGCAGCCATCACAATTTCCAAAGCACTTGGTCATAACATGTACCTTCGGGTGTTCCAAAAAAATGAAAGTTTGATTTTTGCTGCTCCCTGATTTTGCCTTTGTTCCAATACCCCATAAGAACGTATAGGTCAAAAATGAACAAAATTCCATGATATTTAGCGGTTCCACAAGTTGGCACAATTATGTCCATTATGGAGAGGGCATTTTGCACTGCAATGTCAAAAAGCTCATCTAGGACTCCTTGGAAAAACTATTCTTTCATCCTATGTGACTGCTGTGTTTTTTGAAAATATCAAACAACCATATTAATTGTGACGTGTACTGCGTTGTGCATATTCGACGGCAAGTTGTCAGTTACAGTCTGGCAAATTTCAACAATATTGTGCCAACTTGAGGAACCCCTAAACATCCACCAATCTGCTTCATATTTGGTGTGTATGTTTCCACTGTCAAATGGAACAAAGGCACACCTAGGGAGCATGAATATTCATACTTTTATTTTTTTTACCCCCTATTATGAAGCACCCTAATGTACCTACCACCTGAGTTTGGTCAAAATCGGCCCATGTTTACTACCAATTATGCTGATGACAAACGAACAAACATCCAAACAAACAGAATTACTGACAATAAGGGTCACCTATTTCGGTGACGCAATACTTTTCTGAAGGCAGTAAGATTTATCACACAGGAAAGACACTGATATATGTGTCACCAATGACATACATTTCAACCTTGGCATGTTTAGCACTCTTTGTTGAGAAGCAAATGATCCGAGCAAAAGGTGAGACAAATTTCAATGTTAATGTTTGACTGATAAAAAAAAAAGTTGTTTAGTTGAAGTAGGATGTCTTACCTTGTACTGGCCATTTTGCACAAAAGCTTATTTAAGGGTAGGCATATAAACAGGGTGATAGCATTGCATCGGTGGTAGCTTATTGTGTGTTATCACCTATTTTCCAACTCTGGGGTTGTGTATACCTTGCCAAAAATCACTATGAGAATTATTCCCCCCAGATGGAACCGACCAACCCCACTGGCTCATGGACTAATGCAATATTGAAATATTTTTTTTATTTTTTCTATATTAGTACATATACATTTACTTGGATTATTTTTATAGTGGAGTTTTACAAATTTAATAGCAATAGAAAATGTTTATGGATTTAAAAACTTGAATAAAAGTAGTTGTTTTTTATATTCATAACTAATTACTTGATGGACTAAAGTTACTGAAGCATACTTCAATAAACAATAAGTTCAATAGAATGCCAGGGTATTGTAATTCATTTTATTCTGATGAAGATTACAGTCAATTAGAAACCTGTGATTGTTTTTCCTTCGCCAATTCTTGGATACGCGGAGGAGTGCTTGAAAGGGCACAACACAGGTCATTTTCAACCTCCAATCGACTTCGTTTTCATTTGCAACAGAGTTGAAAAGCCTGACTCACAAATATGTGTCGACACAAATGGAAGCAATGCATGGATAGCTCTTTCCACCACTTTTGGGTAGGAATCGCACATCAAGAGCCAAAATTCTGTGATTGATTTCTCATCGAACATATCTATTGCTCCCGAATCAGTCTTCAGCTCCAGAAATTCATCTTGAAAATCATCAGGAACTTTTTCAACTGACAATTTAAATGGATTTCGCACTAAATCCAACTCCTCATCACTGAGTTCAGGAAAATATCGGCTGAATTCATTTTCCAGTGCTGCGAAATGCTGCAAAATTTCATTTTTTGCAAATTCTGGAAACACTTGGTCTTCACCACCAGCAACAAGAATTGATGACAGTTTCTCAAACATTGCAACATTTTTGATCTTGACCTTTCTCTTCCAATTTTGCAGTTTGCTCATGAAAGCTTTCAAGGAATCCATGAATTTCATGATGTTTGTATTCCTTCCTTGCATCTGAAGATTCAGTTTATTCAGCTGCTCAAAAATGTCAACCAAATAGGCAAGGCACATGATCCATTCCTCATCATCCAGCCAGGCAAAAAATTGGTGTGATGCTGGTGTGATGCCTCAAGGCAGCAATCAAATGGCAGACCCGAGTGTGATGGAGAATGGAACGATCAACACCATGAGATGCCCCAAGGAAGGTAGCAGCCAACTTGCAGGCGCAAGGGTGATGGAGTGTGGAACAATCAACTCCTGAAGCCCCTCGATGGCTTTGTCTTCTTGCTGACCTTTTGAGATCTCAGCTCAAAGCATTTGGCCCTCAGTTAACCATCAGGAATTCAGGCTCTTATCTGTTAAAAAAAATCCCTTCCTTGTGACTTTCTGAGTCAAAGTTCAAAGCAGCTCTCCAAGAACAGGAATAAAATCATATCACCAATTCCCCATTTTTGCCATAAACAGCCAATCACAGGATCTCAAATTTTGGGTCAAACCAAGTAAGTCAAACTCTGGTGAAGAAGAGGAAGAAGCATTTAGGGCAAAACCAAGTAAGTCAGACTTGGGGGAGTGGGGGGGGGGGGGAGTGAAGAAGAATAAGCTAGATTAACGGTCAGGATTCAAACCCAGGCTAGACAGCTTAGATTCAAACCCAGGCTAGACAGCAAACCCAGACTCTTCGAGCGAGCATTCTTACCTCTTGGCTATCCTGTCGTGATGTGGTAATTCAAGGCTTTGTAACTGAATACATTTTCAACTCATTGTAATCATGGAATTTATTTTGCCTTCCGAACTCCGGAGATGTCAAGCCGCTGTATCACCATGGAAGCTTGTCAATGAAACTTAAAAAAAACAAAAACGAAGCGTTTAATTTTTTTTTTATATGTATTGTAGGTATACTGTCTATGAATAAGCCTGGTGTTGGCTTAGTGGCTAGGGTGGTGGCTTGGGATCCCAGGGTCCTGAGTTCAAGCCCCGTTGGCTGCTGAATTAACACCAGGGGGTTGACTCAGCCTGTCATCCTTCCGAGGTCGGTGAAATGAGTACCAGTGTACTGGTCCCGGTACCAGTGTATGCCCCGGTTAGAATAGGTGTACCATATCCCTGTGTGTCGTAAGAGGTGACCAGGGTTGGCGTCAGGAAGGGCATCCGGCCATAAAAAAAAACATTGCCTCAAGAAAAAGCCCAACCCCTGCACAGCAGGGAAAAATGGCTGTAAAAACGGTCATTATGTATACTGTCTATGAATATATTTACATTTATCTTTTAGAAAGAAAGCAGATCACACTTCCTTGGAGTTCTCTTGGTATACATGATATCTATGATATCTACTGCAGATAGCTGAAAGATCAAGAGGCCATTCTCAAATGAACTTGTTGTTTTCGAATCGGGTTTTGTAATTGTTCCTTTTGGGATTCCATTGTTATGCTTCTTGAAGATTGCCGTTCTGTGACGGAACTGAACATGGAAAACGAAGACATCTGGGACGTTAGAACTCTGTGCTCCACCGTCAAGGCATACCTAAGGTCAGTTAAAAACTCTTTTGAATCACGATTTTGATTTGCTGACATTTTATTTCTTATTTTCAGTTGTATGTACCGTAATTGCAAAAACATTACTTTTCTTAATCAACCTCTTGTAATTATCATTCATCTTCTATTCATGACATTGGATCAATTTAGATACAATCCAAACACTCCATCTGGCCTTCTTGATCCATAACCAATAGTTTTGTTTCTTCTTCAAGTAAAATTGGAAAAATAAAAAATACAAATAAAACAATTGATTATATAATTGTTTTTAATTGTTTTATTTGTATAATTTTTGGCCCATGTGACATTTGCATTTGCAATGCCTGATCTTGCTTCCGCATCAATGTTTCCACATGCAAACTTTGCTTCCAAGGTGTACACACGCATTGCGTTAACTGTGTTTGTGTTTGCGGTGGAGTTTGCTTCCAAAGTGAACACAGTTAACACAAACACAGTTAAATTGATGAGTTTAATGCTGTACGTGTTGACTGTATACTTGTTCACTGTGTACATGTTAGCGGTGTTTGTGTTAATGATGGAAGTTTTCCCCCAAGGTATCCACACTCAAGTTAACTATGTTTGTGTTAACGATGGAAGTTTACCTACAAGGTGTATACAAACTCATTGAGTTAACTGTGTTTTGTATTAACAGTGTTTGTGTTAACGGTGGAAGTTTGCTTCCATGGTGGACACAACACGAACAAATTTAACACTTATACCGTTAACATGAACACAGTTAACACAGTAAACTTGATGAGTTTAATGTTTTACGTGTCAACTGTGGAAGTGCCATCATTGATGTTTCCCCATCCGGAGAGCCCTAAAGTGATATCCTAGTTTTAAATACCATTTGTTAACTTTTTGTGTTTTTCTGTCGATTCAGATTATTACTTGAACCATTGATGACTTTCAAGCTGCATCAACGTTTCATCACAGCTGCAAGTATGCATCCCACACTGCTGTTGGCCATCATACCTTCTTTTTTTTTTTTTTTTTTGATCTGCAAAGTCAAGGCTCATGGAAGAGCGAGGAATGTGGGACCCATATCTTGCCAACATCCTTGTCTCCATGCATTGCAAGTAATGTTTACAACATTATTGTTGAGAGATATTTAAATGACTGCACAATAATGCGATAATGCTTCGTCAAGAGACTTGTTAACAAGAACAGACTGTAGCTTTTGGCCATACTAACCAGTTGTGTTTCATCCAGGTGTTGTTTTGAGCTAAGTCCATATACCTGAATGATCGTTTCTGCAACAAAATTGTTGCATGAGGTTGCTGAATCTTTGTGTGTGTGTGTTTTTTGACTTCATTCTTTTCCTCAACGGTGGCTTTTTTTTTTCCATTTTTTTTTTGTCCACTACCTGTATGTTCAGAAAAAGAAAATGTATTTTTCCCTTTGCTCTGTCAAACGTATAATGGATTCCTTTCCAGACTACTTTTGCCATCATCTTTGTACATTTACTGCCCATTAATTGCAGAAAATTATATAACAGGGTCAAGGTTGCAACAAGCAACCAAATGTAGTTTGCAAGTGTCCACACGATAAAATGTTTCATTACAAATCTTGTTGGTTAAAGTAAAGCCTGTCTCGACTGTAAGCAACGTCCAAACTCAAGCGATACGGTTGCATGCAGCCATGACAGCCAACTGATCCCATGGGCACGGGCTCGGCTTCAAACACGACGACGAAATATTTTGTTTTTCTCAAAATAGTGGAAATTATGACATTATTTGGAGAAATCACTTTTCGCACCTTTACAGTCATTGGTCACTTTGAAGTGGCATAAAAGTACAAACAGAAAATTTTGAGGATGCACTCAAAGGGTTCAAATCATCCAAAATATCCTTCACACAGCAACATGGTGGGGAGGTGCTCGAGTGGAGCAGAAATGAAACGGTTGTTGATTTGTGTGTGCAGAACTCGAGACGGAGGAAGATAGATTGACGTCTATCCACGGACTTGTGTACGACCTTCCAGAGGACAACAGGACGATGCTGCGCCTGGTTATTCAACACCTTGTAAAGTACTTGAGATTTTTCTCTCTCCTTTGCTTGCATTGTTTGAACATTTCCGCTCATTAAACTGCGTAAGAGTCGCGTCTTATAACAATCGATTGCTGTCGACAGGTCCCAGCCAAGAAAAAACAAACAAACAAACAAACAAACATGTTTTCCTGCCAAGATTTTCTCAGTGGTTCCATCATGCTTCACCTGTGCCCCTGGATTTGCCTATCCCAATTTAGTTGAGGGGCCACCCTGGATTTGCCCTCAAATCCAAAATGGCCACCAGACCCAACTGATTCTCACTTGTACACTTTTTTTTTTTGGCTGGAAAATTGAATCGGATAACTGCTGTTTCTCTTAGCTGACTGTATGGCTACCTTTGGGCTTGGGAGTTGTTTATTTACATTGAGATACACAGCACAGTTCAATTTTTTTTTATTATTGAGACCAATCTGATATAGATTTTAAAATGGGCGAAAAACACAAATTAACACTTCTTTTGTACAATAAGATGAGCACCAGAACTTTACGAGCATTTAAACATGACATTAACTCACAATTAGTGAATGTTCAGCGATATTCATTCAAGGCCTTTAATTTTACAACATTGTCCATTTGCGTTGGTGTCATTCACCGATGTCCAAATCAGTGTGTCTGGGATTCAGGTGAGTGAACGTCATCACAACTGTCAGAAGTAGCTGCAATCTGGTGTTGCACAATGTCGCTATCACTCTGAAAATTTGTCCTCCCCTGAGTGGTTGGCTTCTTTGTCCTCACTGTAGCTGGAGCCCTTTCTTCTCTTCTTCTTTGGAGGCTGTCGTGGCGAAGTCGTATTCTCTTTGTCTGCATCATAATCATCGCCTGTCTAATGAGAATTAGCTATGCTTTACAGATCCTGGTGGTAATATACCACTATGTATTACGTTAGCATTAAAACAATCACTGAAAACCATAAAGAAGCTCTGCATTCATACGACTATGACAATTGACAAGCAGCACGAAGTGGTAATTATCCAGCATCTGTACAAATACAAAACTACACGTACCTGGTTTAGACCTTGTCTTGGTACTAGGCAGCGATAGACTTGGTGGGATCTGCGGGCAAATAAACCTTACTGGCCTGGAACCATCTTCACTGTAAGGATCTGCCGTCTTGTCTCAGACACTGGTACCAGATCCAGGCTTGAAGTTGAAGGTCGCTTCTTTTGAGGCGTTCCTCCGAACTACTCTCATCTGTCAGAAGATTGGAACTGGATTTGACTTTCTGCTTGTCCTAAATTTTGGGGTTGACTCCGCTGGGATGTACCACAAGCCACCTACTTACCACACGGAAACCTATGGAATCTCCAAATTCCTGTACCAGCCTCCGCTTTAGGGTTATCGTGTTACTGATTGGTGGATCATCGAGGTCATGGTCTCGGCTCATCTCTTGTGCATCCTCCAGCAATTCTGTCAGTAGCTAGACCTCCTTATCATCGATAACTTTGCGGGAAAATAATCTTTGAAACTTGTCAGTAATTTGCGATATTTGCGCTTCTTTCCGAGTTTCATCCATGGTGGATTTTTGGGGCCCATACACGTAGTTGAAGTTACCATAACAGTTTTGTGGAAGTATAAAGATCCACAGCAAATACATCATAGGACGCTCCACTAAGCAAAACGTCCAAACGCTTGGCTGCAGCATGGTACTTGTCATCCTCATCATTCAGTTTTAGGTCCATTTGGCTGTTGAGCTTCCTGAAAGCATTTTCCTCTGAGCACCGTCCCACGCCACCATTGCTGTTCTGTTTACTGTCAGCAGGTGTCACCTTATCACAAATAAAGCATACCCGCTTCTCTTCAGCAGGTTCTCTTGGTAGCTCATATGTTTGACTCTTCTTGTCACTGAACCCGACCAAAAAAAGGTTCCAAACTCGACTTAAGTTGTCCGGTTTGAATTTCCTTCCGTTTCAATCGATTTCTGAATGTTATTCGGCAATTTTTGTGGACCAACATCTCACTGTGGTGGACAGACAATCTTGACCCACCTTGGATTGGAATTCAGCATAAGGTGGTTCCGAGCGCAAACTCCTGCCAACAGTCTCCCATCTATCAGCAAATACCTGCAGAGATTCAAATCCAGCTTGATCAACACTTGAAATACCCTCCCCTGCATTCATATGCTCATTGTATAGCTGACACCTGCCTCTCACATCCGATCTGGTGCTCAAAAAGGGGCTGGCCACCCCCTAATGCTAAAGCCAATCGTCGCGTCTGTACTTCTTAGTCTGTACTCAACACGCTTGAGGTAGCCTCACAAACGAGCCAGGACTACAACGGAAACCAATATGACTTGTCGTTTCAAATGGTGTTATTTTATAAAGAATGAAAAATTATTGTAACCAATTACAGTAAGCAATCGATAAACTTTTGCCACACTATCAGGAGAAAACCGTAGGACATACAGGCGGCCATTTTACATTTAGGCGGCGAGATTGGATATGTTGCCGACTACAAAAGAAAGTGCTTGTCCATGGTTCGATTATGCAAACAGAAACAAATGATTTTTTCATCAATCAAAAAGATTTATAAGCCTCGAATCAGTGTGGAAAATGTGATTTATTTGTTTGTTTGTTTTGCAGCCATATTGGATTTGAGGCCAAATCCAGGGTGGTCCCACAGCTAAATTGAAAGGGCACATGCTAAGGATGACAGAATCGCTGAGAAAACCTTGGAAGGAAAAAAAAATGTTCGTTTTTTTTTTTTAATTGGTTGGGACATGTCCACTCGCAGCAGTGGTACAACAGTTTCTCGGGGGAAACAAACCAGATTAGTACAAGATTTACGATAAACAAGGTAGACACGTATCGATTGTGTTACCTGTATGATACCTGGTGCTCCAATCTCATTTGGTTCGATGTTGCATTGCTGAGGCGTTCGCTCCGTTCGACCTCAGGGTGGCGGCTCACAGCAGGGAGAACCGGATGCCCGTCGCCAACCTGGCCGTGTGTTTCGGTCCGAGTCTGCTGCGCGCCGAGCACGAGTCCGTCGCCGCATTGCTGGACATAAAGTTCCAGAACATTGTGGTGGAAATCCTCATCCAGCACCACCTGAAGGTTTGCAGTGGAGACGGAAAACAATTGAAGAATGTGTCAGAAAAATAGAATCCAACAACAAATGATCTTTTGACCTCTTCTGTTTTGTCCTTCCATTTTGTAGATCTTCTCAGTTGCAGCGAGAGGATCGGGAGAGTTCCGTAAAGGGATGCCGACGCTTCGGAAACGTCGCCAGCATCTCTCGCTTCGCCGACCACCTCCTTACAGTCCTCCCGCACCACCGACGGTACCCCACACGCCTCCAAGCCCTCATCGTGAGTATATTTGGCTTTACCTGCGAAATTAGAGCCAACATGTGCCTAAATATACCATAGGTAACTCGACTGCCTTGAGTCTTTAATGCCATCTTTGTGTCCGAGTGCAGCACGACGTCCTTGCTGGTTATTTTTACCCTACCCCTTTGTGCACACTCTCGATCCGGTTACGAACGTGCTCTATTGCAAAAGCGAAGTCGAGGCTCATGAAAGAGCAAGAACACAGAACGGGCCAGAATATAAAAAGAAGAAGAAGAAGCTGATGGAAAGGGGAGAAACATCAACAGCAAGATAGAGGGACACATGGTGGAAGAATGAGGTAAAGGGGAGGAGGACACGGGGGTGAAGTTGGATACAAACTCAAACACTGTGGAGGAAGGGAAGACCGTGAACGAAACAAAAAAATGAAAGGGGGAGGGTTAATGGGGGTAGAAAATATCACGGTTATGAATAGGGGTGACTGGAGATGGTCTTGAACAGCCATCTTAAAGCCTTGAAAGAAATGATGATATTGGAGAGACTGACGAAGTTGATTCCACAGGTAAATAAAAAAAAAAAAGAAGAACGAATGAGTGGAGATGAGCAGTGATCCTGGATTTAGGTCGTTTATCCAGAAGGGGGTTGCTGGTAGACCGTGTGTGACCTGCAGAAATGTGGAGGGGACAGAGCATGAGAAGGCCAGAGGGTGCAAGACCAGAAAGGAGGTGGTCGAAGAGAGAGACCCCACCAACCTGTCTGCAGTGGGAGAGTGGTCGGCCCATACATTGAACTTCAGTGTGGGAGATTCCAACGATCTTGAAGGCCTTGGTTTCCACTGCATCACACCGAGCAAGGTGTGAGGCAGGGGCACCAGCCCAGAGGAGAGAGCAGTATTCCATCAAGCTGTGGATAAGAGTTCAGGTGTGCCAAGGAAGGACTTTGTACAACGGAGGATTCTCATTTGGTGACTGCCTTTGGAGGAAAACTTACATTATGTGGTTTGCTCAAGAAAGGTCATGGCTGATCGTAAGGCCTAAAAGTTTGAGTGACCAAACTTCTGAAAGATGTTTGTTAAGCAAGTAGATGGGAGGGTTCACCATGACGGTCTTTTCGGAGAGAGTGTGTGAGTTTTGTCAGGCTCAAAAGACATATTGCAAGTGTTTGCCAACTTGTGATTGTATCAGGGTGGGGAAGAGGCTGCAGCCTGCCTATCTGAAAGATGAAAGATGTCACAGCAGAGGGTGCAGGCATCAGAAAATAGATAAAGATGATTTTTCAGAGTCGGGTAGATCATTAATGAAGATCAGGAATTGGACTGGGCCCAGAACACTGCGTTGGGGCTTTCCAGCCTTGACAGGGGAGAGGAGATCAAAGGATTCCATTGAGTGCCACATGTTAGCTAGGAGAGCAGAGAGAGCGGAGGAAGTCGGTAAGCCATGTGTGGAGCTGGCCACGAATGCCAAAAACAGACAGTTTCGAGAGCAAGGCAGGATGTCGGACTGTTTTTAAAGCACGAGATATGTTCAGAGATACGGTCCTGACATTGAGGGCCTCCATCCATTGTTGTGAGAGTAGAAGCAGCATGTCCAAGGTGGAGGAGTGATCTGTTCTGAAACCAAATTGGTGATCTGAGATTAGGCAGTTTGAGAAAAGGATGGATTTTATGTCGACTATGATGATGGATTCCATGACCTTGCTGATGGTTGCAAGTAAGCTAATTATTAGTCTGTAGTTCAGGGGATCAGTTTTTGTACCATGTTTACGTAATTCAGTGATGTTAGCCAATTTCTAAGCAGATGAAAGATGACCTCAGGCAAATGATAGGGCGAAATTTGCTTGAGTGAACTGCCTTGCATTGAGACATCTCTGTAAGAATAACTGGAGAGGTGATGACCGTCATCAGCGCATGATCAGATGAACCAATTTGAGCAGAGGACGAGCAGGAGAAGTTTGCGGGAAAGTTCATCATCACCAAGTCCAGAAGGGATGACTTGCCATTGGGAGAAATCCGGGTGAGGGAGTTAACAGATTAAATCAGTCCCATGGAGTCACAGAAGTCATCTGATGAAGTGCCATGGGCTGGTGAGAGAGGTACCAACACCCTGCCAAGTTGCATTGCTGACCATTGAAATCACCATATATGAGCAAGAGTGTTGGGATGAGTGTGAAAGAGATAGATAGATAAACGGAGTTGTCACAGTGAGGGCAGGACATCACACAAGCATGGATTATTTTAAACATGGATTCATTGCGTTTCTGGATAAATTGGATAACGTTTTATTCAGCGACAAAAACAGGGAGAGATGCTTTAAGTATGACCCAGCATTCCCTCAAACATTGGAGGTAACGCATGCTTGTTACATTTGTTTGCCACATCTGATAGGTGAGAACACACCTTCCATTGCTCGGAACGGCTCTACGGTACGTCCAGGCCACCCAGGTCCACTACCATCGGATCGCACAGGCGAAGGCCCCAGACCACCAATGCCAGATGAGTCGCGCATTGCTTCACCCCACACAACACCTCCTGCAGTCCCAGCACACGTACCTCTTCCAGTCCCACCCCACGTACCTCCTGCAGTCCCACCACCTGCACCACCAGTGGTCTCTTCTTCCACACAACCCCCCGCTCTGCCTGTCGCTAGACCACGCATGCACATCAGGAGTGAAAGTGATGGTCAAGTACAGACTAAGTGAGTTATGCCTTGCTTGCTTCCAGTTATACTTGTACTCTGTTGTGATAATTTTGAAAACATTTACTTTGTTTTACTGCACACCTGTAGTTGCTTTTTGAAGGTGGCTTTTATTCCTCAGAGTGAGCTCAAGAACCCAAATGTACGAGTCCAAAAACAACCGTCCTTCCGTAAAACTCAGGTACGTACTTGCTATACCTACGTGGGTCGGATTCCACTGCAGTTCTCGAGCAACACTTGCAATGGACACCTGGGCAGGAAACCATGAAGACACCATTCAAATTGAACATATTACATGGAGCAATCGTTCCCTGCGTTTCGACGTCTACTTCTGGGTTGTGGTTTGAAAGCCAGAGTACTCTCGTGGCAAATTTTGGCCTCTCCAGGTTGAAAGCCACTCGGATGTCGTCACACCCTCGTGGATGCCCGGCCAATTGTTTATTTTAGAGAGTGAAGGCCATCGGTTTGTCGCATGCCTTTTCAACATATTTCAACATGCCGATTGTGCAACACATATGTGATGGGCCAAACGGCCTCTTTCCGTTTCTTTGCCTGTAGACCATGTGACTTGTAACGGGGCGTTCTAATACGCGCTGCTTGTGACGTTGCAGAAAAGCACGAGCTCTTTATGACTATCAGTCGGCCCACAACGGCCTGCTATCTTTCTGCCAAGGAGACATCCTGGTTAACGGTGAGTCGCACGAGCCCAGTTTGTATGCATAAGACATTGCACACGTGACTTCCCTTATAATTACTGGATATTTGTTTTCATCGGGATGGAGCACATTGTCGTGAAAACTGTTTCACCAAACAAGCTCAGGCGTCCGATATTTCGTAGTTGGACTTGACCGATTGGCTTACCTTTGAACTCCGCTTTTGGTTCAATTCCTGAAACTATAGGATCCTGCACTTCGCTGTCAGGGTGCGTCGGCCATCGAGAATGGCTATCCCATGTGCTTGTACTCACGGATGTTAAATGTCCCAAAATACGACCATAGCCATATGCACCGGAACCTTGGCCAAAATGTTCATGCTAATGACGCAACTCGATGTATTATATGCCAGCACTTGCTCTCGGAGTAAAGAATCGTTAAAGGGGAACCTCGTGTTTGTTTGTTTTTTTTTTTTTGTTTGTTTTTTTTATCTTCAATCCACGTGTTCCACTCGTTTGCTGGTTGAGGCACACACATCATGAATTCCTCTGAGCTGGGGTTTCCAGGGTGGCTTACTTATTTATTTGTGCTTTATCGCAGTGCAAAACACCCTGGAAAGCGGATGGTTACGCGCCACCATCAATGGCAAGATCGGCCTCGTGCATGAAGACAACATCCAGCTGCTCTAGGCTCATGAGACCACACTCCATTTTTTTTTCTTGGCTTATGGGCCTGTAGGTGTTCCATTGCGCTTGGCTCACAAGCTACTCTTACTACGATGAGCACTCGTTTAGCGACCATTTCCCCATATTAGGGGGTTGGTCGGCTGATGGTCCCTCCACATAGTCCTGTCAAAAACATCCCCCTTCCCCCGCCATAAACCCCAACAACTGTAAGTCTCCCCTGATCACATCCTTCCAGGACGTTTTCCAGTCAATATGTTGGTTTTTTTTTTCTCCCCACATGCCCAAACCGCTTTAATCTTTTTTTTTTCCTCAACTCTTCCTCGGTACTACTAGATTTGAGCCTCTTTATGTCCACACTACACTGCTTATCATTTAGTGTTACCCCGCACATCAATCTCATCGTTACTTCCTCTGTTATTACTCTGTTATCTTACGTTACTGTAACGTTACTCTGTTATCGTTACTCTGTTATCTATGTAACGTTACTCTGTTATCTTCAAACCTTCATTCCTCACGTCTCACGACCACACATCAAAACTGCTCTAATACAGGCTGCAGGTGTTCCATTTTGCTTCGCTCACATTCCAATTTTCTTGGCTCACGGACCCGCTTGTGTTCCAATTTGCTTGGTTCACGGGCCTGCAGGTGTTCCATTTTTTGCTCGGCTCACCCACCTGCAGGTGCTCCATTTTTTGCTTGGCTCACAGGCCTGCTGGTGCTCCAATTTGCTTGGTTCACGGGCCTGCAGGTGTTCCATTTTGCTCGGGTTCACGGGCCTGCAGGTGTTCCATTTTTTGCTCGGCTCACCCACCTGCAGGTGCTCCATTTTTTGCTTGGCTCACCCACCTGCAGGTGCTCCATTTTTTGCTTGGCTCACAGGCCTGCTGGTGCTCCAATTTGCTTGGTTCACGGGCCTGCAGGTGTTCCATTTTGCTCGGGTTCACGGGCCTGCAGGTGTTCCATTTTTTGCTCGGCTCACCCACCTGCAGGTGCTCCATTTTTTGCTTGGCTCACGGGCCTGCTGGTGCTCCAATTTGCTTGGCTCACGGGCCCGCTTACGTTCCAATTTGCTCAGTTCACGGGCCTGCAGGTGTTCCATTTTTTGCTCGGCTCACCCACCTGCAGGTGCTCCATTTTTTGCTTGGCTCACGGGCCTGCTGGTGCTCCAATTTGCTTGGCTCACGGGCCCGCTTACGTTCCAATTTGCTCGGCTCACGGGCCTGCAGGTGTTCCATTTTGCTCGGGTTCACGGGCCCGCAGGTGTTCTGTTACAAGCCTGCAAGTCCTCAGGTTTTGTGTTTTTAGGTCAACACGCCACATCAGCCTGCACTCATTGCGATTCGGCACCCCGTGTTCGGTGCGTTGTAAATGACCTTTTTCCCCCTGTGGAGGAATATTCCTTTGCCATCATTTTGGGATCAATGAAAGTCGTGTCATGTCGTTACGCATCAAGGTGGTGATCATTTTGCATTTTACAAAGCAAGTGTTACCGCGTAAGGGTCACGTACCTGGAAGAGCTCGTGGATGATGATTTGTTGTACAGTCATTTTTATTTCGTGAACTTGATTTGTAATCAGTTCCCGTGTCCGTGTCGCATGTGGGTAACCTTTTAAATGCATGTACCTTCAAAAAATTTATGCTTCATGTTTACCCAATGTTTTATTTGTATCAGAATTTTCTCCAAGTGGAGAATCGTTTTTAAAAATACTGTTTGGGGAATAATGAAATGCATTAAAACAAACAAACAAACCTCCATTAAAACTCTGTTTGAGACTTCCTCCATCGTCTGTGCAGTTCAAATGATCATTCGTTTGTTTGTGAATCCACGATCGAAGAATGTTTCAAATGTTATTTATTTACTGAGTGAGGTCTGTCCCTTGGTTCCTCAGGAAGGGGTATGGGTGAAGTTTTAGGGTATGTAAAAGGGGAAACAGGCTCAAATTAGACTCTTGGGATTGTATGAAGAGCTGGTTTAACTTTCCACTTTAACTTATGGAACAAGGAATAATTATCAAACGAGCATCGAAGGCCAGTTGCCGTCTGGGTATTCTCTGGAGAGCTAAAGTATGCCTGGTTCCAGCACGGCCTTCGTACGGAGCTCCACACTCCAGCCTGTTGCTCCCACTTCGCATCTTGCTCTTTCTCCAGGGGGTCGAAAGGACGGTCTTCCGTGCCGTCGGAACCTCCCAAGCAGGAGGCACGTTCCCATGGACCATCACCCCACCACCAGCAGTTGCAAGTTGGGAGACCCTCTCTCCGATGTACAAGCTTACAATTAGGCCTTGCTACTCCTGCCATCCCCAAGTCACCCCAGGTCCCATGCATTCTTCAAGAAAGCCTCACCTGCTCACCCTTCCAAAGCTGAGGTTGGTTTCTCACCTGCATTCATTCGTTCCATTATCCTCACGATTGTGGCATTTGAACCTTCATGCTCAGACAATGTACGAAAACGAGGCATGCATTTATTAAAGGAGCTTCACCGTGGCCTTTCATGCACACGCCTCGATCGATTTATTTGGAGGGGGGTGGGGCACTCATGTTCCATTTTGCTTGGCTCACGAATCTGCTTGTAAACACCACACTTTGCTGTATCCATATTCCTTAGTTTGGGGGTCTCGTTTAACAATTGTCTGTTTCACAACACTTGGAAGATCTCACTTAATCACTGCAAACAGATCAATGATGAATGTATATCTCACATCATGAAAAGCAAGATTAATCTTTTTCTTTCAAAGTGCATCTTCATCGTCTTATCAGGATTACCGTTTCATCTTGTGTTTCACCATCAACTTCAAGATCTACCCTCATACTTCACTTGTTGCTGAGCTACTCATTTCTTGATACTGTTACGGCTGTGGAAATTTGCAATACACCAGAAAGGTCCTCAGGTTAGATATATCGATAAGTTCATGTGTAGTTAGTCCACACCCGTTGTTTAGAGGGAATATGTGTGATTCATCTGGGCTGCGACGCTTTGAGTTAGCCATTTTTCTTTCTCTATCGTTATTTTGGACCAATAAGCCCGCTAACAACTCAAACACCACCACCTTCACCTCTTTACCTCCACAGCTCCACCCCGCAAACATCGCTTCACCACCATTCTCAAATTACACCCCCCAACAACCAAACCACCACAGCAAACCCTCCACCACCTTCGCCTTTCTCCTTCCACAACCATCAACCACACCACCAATCAACACCGAACGTCGTGCTGTCCAGGGCCCGTTCGGTGATTCTTGCCGAACGCGTCGAGCCGCGAGTACAAATGGATGCCTTTACAGGAGAGGAAATCGGATCAGGGGAGGCTCACGCCCCCTTTTTGCCCGACCAATGGCTAAACGTCGGGTGGCATGGGCCCGCCTCCAGGCGCAATGCATGTAGACTCCTTTTCGGAGGGAAATCGGATCAGGAGAGACTCACGCCCCTTTTTGCCCGACCAATGGCTAAACGTCGGGTGGCGTGGCCCCGCCTCCAAGCGCGTTTTGATCCGCGAATTAGCATACATGCCCCTCCCCCGGTCTATAGACGCAAGCACAAGGCGACTCGCATGTGGTGTGTCGTGTTGGGTTGGACTAGAGAGTGTTGGGTTGTGCTGTGCTGGCTGGGTTGGCCGAGTGAAGATGAGGGTCAGCGTTGAGGTTGTCGTTGCCAAGTCGAGGGACAAGTCGCGGAGTGAAGCAGGGACGCGGAAGAGGACTCGGGGGCGAGAGTTCGCCGGAGTCGGTGCGGTCCCGAGACCCCGCTAGCGGGACGGAGTGTTCCCCATTCCCCTCTCCCGACCCCGAGCATCAACAATTCCCCCCCCCCCATCCGCGCTGAGATAGCCCCGGTAACCCAGTCCGTTACCCCAACCCAACCATGGTGCCGACCAACACGTGCCTGCGCAACGCACGCCAAAGGAGTTCACCGACCATACCAGGGGCATTGCGGCAAGCCGGCCATCGCGCCACGAGGGTGCAGGTAAGACCCCTTCGGTCTCGTGGACTTGGCCAATCACCCAGGTCCCACATTAATTTGGTCCACGGACCTGTCTGCCTCCTTGCCTGTGAGGGTGGCTTGTATTTCCTTTGCTTTTGGTGTAAATGTGTGTATGTGGTGCCAGTCTATTAAGTAAACCGGTATAAGTGCTTGTACATTGCTTTATTCGGTTTTAACTCTGCGTTGTGTTCTTGCTATAACTGTAAAATACGTGCTTGTCTGCATACGAATTAAAAGTGCTTGTCAAACTGTTTCCCCGTTTCGGTGCGTCCTTTCCTCTGGTTGACATTTCCATCTTGCATCATGGAAGGGATTGGTAGTGGGTTGAAACACCCGATAAGTAAAACTGAACCGTCGAGGTTGGCGATAACTCCGCTCGATTATCCCTTTAGCACGGAACGAGCCACTTAAGCAGTTCGTGTCCGAAGTGGACCTGCGGCGTGGTGCAACTCCTTGGTACGCTACCCGCACAGGTACTTAGGTATATCGACATTCGGCGATTCACCCTATTTCGCGCGGGCAGAATGCGGACTGGGTTGTGGTGAGGTTAAACCCCCACTTGTGACTGGCTCCCCTGGCGGTAGTTCCAGGAGGGTCACGACTGAATTGTCCGTTCCGGTGGGCGACGCGGTCGCGATTCGAGTTGCGTGGCCGATCGCACGCCAGGCGGGCGAAATTCGTAACAATACTTTCCAAAGTTATTTGATCTTTCATGTCACATGATCTTCAAGAGGCCCAAAACCAGGGCCTCGATTCCAACTTGCAATGCATTATATTGCAGATCACTTCAAGCTATTCCTTTTCACAACTCACCTCGACCGAGTACTGCACTTCACAATGGTCTGACTCCCCAGATCACACCCGTCTGTCCCGGATTCGGGAGAATCAAAAGATCTCCTGTGGTGAAGCTGAAACTCAAGGTGCGTTGTTCTCACGTCACAGGCAGGTCAGTGGTCCCCGTCGACTTGGAACCCCTAACTCACGTGCACACTCCCCATTCGGCGCATACAAATCAGACGGCCACGTTAGAAAGCTTGTCCGCCATCACCATTCCGGGCAACCGAGCTCGTCTCTTCTCTGTAACCACTTGTCCAATCAACACAATTTTCACCACAGGTGCGACGACTCGTGCAGAATGTTATTATGACATCATTGGTCAAGTGTGGCATCCATGTTGGAAAAAAAAAGGAAAAACTTTGGAGCACTGCATCTCTGAAACTACTCCGTGGTGGGAAAAAAAATTGTAGCTTGATGCATGGCAAGTATGGCCCTGTGGGAAATCAAGGTGATTTGGTTTTTTTGACGTCATGGGTAGCTTCGTTAGAGGGATAAAGTTGTTAAGCCACACCATGAAGTTGTGGGAAAGAGTAGTGGAAGCTCGGTTGAGAGGAGAGGTGATGATCTGTGAGCAGCAATATGGGTTTATGCCAGGAAAGAGCACCACTGATGCAATGTTTGCTTTGAGAATGTTGATGCAGAAGTATAGGGAAGGCCAGAAGGAGTTACATTGTGTGTTTGTGGATTTAGAGAAAGCTTATGAGAGGGTGCCAAGAGAGGAGTTGTGGTATTGTATGAGGAAGTCAGGAGTGGTGGAGAAGTATGTGAGGATTGTGCAGGATATGTATGAGGACAGTGTGACAGCGGTGAGGTGTGCGGTAGGAATGACGGACCGGTTTAAGGAAAAAGTGGGATTGCACCAAGGATCGACTCTGAGCCCTTTCCTGTTTGCAATGGTGATGGACAGGTTGACGGATGAGATCAGACTGGAGTCTCCATGGACGATGATGTTTGCGGATGACATCATGATCTGAAGGGAGCAGGCTGAGGCGAGCCTTGAGAGGTGGAGGTACGCACTGGAGAGAAGGAGAATGATTGTCAGTAGGAGTAAGACGGAGTACATGTGCGTAAATGAGAGGGAGGGTGGTGGTATGGTGCGGTTGCAAGGAGTTGAGGTGGGGAAGGTGGATTCGTTTAAATACTTGGGATTAACTGTCCAAAGTAACAGAGTGTGGTAGAGAAGTGAAGAAGAGAGTGCAGGCAGGATGGAGTGGGTGGAGAAGAGTTGCAGGAGTGATTTGTGTCAAAGGTAGCTGCAAGAGTTAAGGGGAAAGTATACAAGACGGTCGTGAGACCAGCTATGTTGTATGGTTTGGAGGCGGTGGTGCTGACAAAAAGACAGGAAGCGGAGCTGGAGGTGGCAGAGTTAAAGATGCTGCGATTCTCGTTGAGTGACGAGGATGGACAGGATAAGGAATGAGTATATTAGAGGGACAGCGCAGGTAGGACGGTTTGGAGACAAAGTGAGAGAGGCGAGATTGAGATGGTTTGGACATGTGCACAGGAGGGAAACGGAGTATATCGGGAGAAGGATGTTGAAGATGGAGCCGCCAGGCAGGAGGAGAAGAGGAAGACCAAAGAAGAGGTTCATGGATGCGATTAGGGCGGACATGCGGGTGGTTGGAGTGTCAATGGAAGATGTGGAGGATAGAGCGAAATGGAGACGGTTGATCTGCTGTGGCGACCCCTAACGGGAGCAGCCGAAAGAAGAAGGGTAGCTTCGTTATGATATCACAATTGCATAAGTCCAACACTTTGTCTGGTCAGTATGAAAAATTCAGGGTCATCTCTGGCTAAATTGTTTCGAGGAGAGAGTTTATGATGTCATCGGTCACGTGGTTCGGCGACCATATTTATTTTAACATAAAAACCTTCGAAAATATTCTCTGAAATCGCTGAACAGATCGAGGCGAAACTTTACAGTTATGATCACCACCTATGATGTCATCAGTGACATGGTTGGGCAGCGATGATTTTTTTTTGAAGAATAAACCTTCAAAAAAATCTTCTCCAGAGCACTTGACAGATAGAAGGGAAACTTCACCCACATGTTCCCCAAGCCTTGGGATACCAGGGTGTTCATGAATAATTAATCCGTCACATGGTGTGGCAGCCATGTTGGATTGAACAAAATTATTTCTCTTGAACCACTTCATCAATCGGCATGGAACTTCATGGTTATGATCTCGTCGTCATGTGGAATAAATGTTTTAAATTTCAACCTGATCGGACGCAGGGTCTGGCAGCTAGAATTATTTAATATTTTGAATCCGGGTTCAGGAATTTAAATCAAACTTGGTACAAGTATGTATGATGATGAAATAAGGTGGGCAGAGGCATATCTGGTGACGTCAGAGTGCGCTTCCAGCTAGTTTAAGAACAATATATCCTTTTGCTCAAGAGATAACCTCCACCCCCCCCCCCCATGCCACCCTCTCCCCCCCCCCCACACACAGTAAGAGTCCATTGTTTTGAAGCAAATTTATTTTGTCGTAATAAGGCAAAGCTCTTGGGGGCGCACTGTGATAAAAGCAGGACCCACCATATTCCTCCCAAATTGTTTCCACACGACCCTTCCCATTTTGCAAAACCCTTAGAGGTTCACCTGCCAGGTGACCCCGCCCCATTCATTCTTATCACAATCGTCACCTTTTCCTCTCCATCTTTTGCAAAAACTTCCACCCCAAAACAATATGCTGCTATCATCATCATCCTCATCCTCCGATCTTCACCCTTGAACAGGTTCAAAAGAACATTCAGTCATCATTTCATATGACATGTATGAACTGTACAACTCGTCCATGTTCCACAAGGTGGTCTTTACATTCTCTCCCACCTACCGCCTTCAACACGCACACGCACACGCACCATCCTGCTGTGGGTCTTTGTCAAAAGAAGATGGAGTAAAACAAAATAAAACAAGAGTAAAAGGACAAACGCTTTGAGCGTTCATAGGGCAGGGATTAATGTGACTAGAAGGAGATAATTTTGGAACTTTAGTCACTGGGGGGTGGGGGGAGGGTGGGACGATGCTCAGGGAAAAGACTTTTTTGTTTTCCTAAAGATTATGTAAATCCTTTAGGAAACGTGGGATAAGGGCCAGTGTAAGTAAGGAAGCGCAAAACCCAAACTTGGTCAGAAGCCCTGCGCTTTACCCAAAAGACGAACGCATCGGCACGGGTATGACTTCCTGTCACGTTAAAATGGGAATACAGACAAGACGGCTCATAAACCGCCATCCCACAACGGTCAATATTTAACTTTCTAACCATGTGTTCGCGTTTCGCATGTTTCGCATCTCTAGCTTGGAAAAAAAAAACAACAAAAATCCCCCAAGTATCCCCAGGGGGGAGGGGGAGGGGGGTGTGACACGCACCCCGCGACACGGCCGGCCGAGGGACGCACTGGACGGACGCGCGCATGCCGACCCGATCGATTCCCAAAACGAACAACGTGCACGGCGTGACGCTTCATCTCGAAAGATAAAACAAAAAAGAGAAACCTATAAAAATCGTGGCTAAAATTGTTTTTGTTTTTTATTTTAAATTCATCGCAAAGTTTTGGGCAAAAAAAAAAAAAAAAAAAATAGAAATAAAAATAAAAGGAAGGAGTATACTTTTGAAGCAACGGCGATGACGAGGAGAAAGTAACACGAACGAAGAGTGTACAAAACGGAGAGAGAACCGGAAACGTCAAGAACCGCCCGTCCTCCCTGCACGTGATGATGACACGTCTTCCTTTTGTTAACTTCTATTAAGGCGGCAGCGTTAAGGCACTGTGTAGGTACGTGACGTGCCGGCAGATGATCCGCTAAATGACGCAAACGAGAGACACGAAGGAAAACTGCAGAGAACAAGACTGATCACAAGAGCCCAAAGGAGAATACAGAAAATAACGTCTGATTATAAGGAACAAACAAAATACCAGCCAACTGAGGAAACTGGGAAGCATGAAGACAAAAACAAAAAAAAGAGGAATACAAGATAAGATTAGGGATTATAAAGGAGGGGAAAGCCAACAAAAGGACAAGTAGAAGAGGTAGAAGTGGAAAACTAGAAGGTAAAACTAAGACTACAAGTGGTAGAGCAATAAGGAGGGAAAATGGCGCCAGGTTTTGTTACTTGGGCTGCTGCCCTCGCTCCGGCGTACTCCCCCACATGGGAAACGCGCGATTCGGCTCAAAGGGCCCGAGCGCTCCGGGGAAGCCGAGCATTTTGCCTCGTTCCCCCGACTCGGCGTAACCCCCCGCAGGGTCTCCGTATCCCTGTGGAGCGCCGCGAAACCACTGGTCCGCGTGCGGGGAGGCAGTCTCCGAACCGAGGCACCCACCTCCGTTTTCCATCGTGGTACGGCCCGACCCCGCGAGACCTCGAGCCATGCCGTCACTGCAAAGGCCTGCAAACGCGAAATGGGAATATGATATTGGGGAATGAGGGGGGAGTGGATCACTTGATAAAACGTGAGCTTTACGCCATCCAATATTCGTTTTCATTTCACACACACGTCCATGTCCAAGCGGGCCTTTGCAACTACCGCTCGGGCAATGTGGCAACAACTTACCTGTGTGATATTGATTCCCGGTGTGTGTGTGCAAGTGACCACCTTTAATCACTTGCGGTTGTTGTTGGGGGCCGTACAAGCGACTTATTTCTTTGCTTTCATCCCAACTTTATTTCTTTGCTGAACTCAACTTTTCTAATTCCACCCCATCACCCACCTGATTACCTGGTCAGTTTTTCATAATGTTCGTGAGAACCTAAATATCAACTTCAGATGGCTTTATAAGCAATAAACGCATCACATCAAACACAAAGTCTGCTCCGTAAAAAGCACAGTCTGCACAATCCCCATCTTCATGAAAAACAACAGTTCTACTCCACAATGGACTGAACAGCACCCATGTGCGACAACCTGCTCACCTTCCCGTGGCAAAGGCCAGTGGTTATCCCCGACGGATCCTGCGGCCCAAGTCCAACGGTCGGCACCCCCGTCGACCTGTCGAGAATCAAAGCCTGGACTCGGTTGGCTGTGCACGGACCAAGCCCCGCGATCCGGTGAAAAATAACGAGACGTCTGCAAGGTGGGATCGACACCAAAAAGGCCGGAAGGAAAGAGGGCTGGCCAACAAGGCACTGGCTGGTACACACTTGCCGCCCAACGTGACTGTGAAAACGCCTAGAAAACGACAAGAAAACTTGTCACGCAATTGAGAAATCAAATCGACATGTAGATGCAGCAGGACAACAAGGAACAGAAAGAACAGGTGAGGTCCACTTACTCGGATTCCGTAGTTAAAGAAAAATCGCACAAGTTTCTGGTCTGTGGAAAAAAAAAAGAACAACTCAAAATGTGGCGGTTGGAGGTTAATCATGTGAATCCCATCCGATTCAACCACCACGCCCTCCACAATCCCATCCGATTCAACCACCACGCCCTCCACAATCCCATCCGATTCAACCACCACGCGCCCCACAATCCTATCTGATTCAACCACCATGCCCCCCACAATCCCCTCCGATTCAACCACCACGCCCTCCACAATCCCATCCGATTCAACCACCACGCGCCCCACAATCCCATCCGATTCAACCACCACGCCCTCCACAATCCCATCCGATTCAACCACCACGCCCTCCACAATCCCATCCGATTCCACCACCATGCTCCCCACGAATCAAGTGTGCATACCCTTTGGCAAGTCTCGTCCATCCGCATCCTTGGAGTACAGTGATAGCGGGTCCAAAGGAAAGGAGCCGTATGGGAAGGGGCTCGACTGCATTGCCAGCACGTCTGTCACACACGTGGACGGTCTTCGTTTTACATGCACGTGCTTTTCACAATCAAATCAGGAATGTACAAAAGGCAGGAGAAAACGATCCAAGGAAATTTACAGGAAACTTGGTCATGTCGCATTTGTTTTTTTTATTAATTATTATTATTATTATTATTATTTTTATTATTACATACAAAAGGTGCAAAGTGAAAGGTTGGTCCATAAGCACATCAAGTTCAATTCAGTTATTCAAATGTAATTCCAGTTTCCCTTCAACACTTTCATCTCCATTATATACTCAACATTTCAATTCAATGCCACTTGGCTCTTGATAAAATGGTTCAGAGAAGAGGGAAGGATGGGTATGGGAGGTTGGGGGGGGGGAGTGGTGGGAGGGTGGGGTTGGTAGGGTGGAGGGGCGAAGGGGGGGGGTGTTGGAACGTGGGGCATAATTTATCTTCAATCATGACACACGCAGCAATGGACACAGGGTGTTAATTTACTCGTGTGACATGAACTGCCGAAGGTTCGTGCCTGTGTGCATGAACGGAATTCCTGTTGGAGAATCAGTGGACGATCAAACGTCCATCACAGCTGTTAAAAGAGATGAACAGGAATAGGATGGGGTTACGACACACGTTTGTTGGGTCGCCGAAATAGGTGACCCTTATTGTCAGTAATTCTGTCTGTTTGTTCGTTTGTCATCAGCATAATTGGTAGTAAACGTGGGCCGATTTTGACCAAACTCGGGTGGTAGGTACATCTTATGACCTTGTGCTTTGGAAATTGTGATGGTTGCTGGGGACGATTTGGTTCCCTAGCAACAACCGAAAAACCTTAAAAATCGGGACCGTTCACGCAAAATCCATTCCGAAAGCCATTATCCCACGTAGGCTTATGAAATTTGGCATGCATCATCTACAGGTGATGCTCTACCAAATATATTCCGGTTTTTGTAATATATGGAATAGTTTACCCGCAGTGCCCCCTACAATTAGGGTATGTGCGAAAATTGGCGAAAATTGAAGGCCCCCTCGCGACCAGGTGCGTGCATCGATACGAATGAAACTTTGCAGGTTCATAGCAGGCAATGAGTACTACAACTTTGCCTCAGGACATATTGACCGATATTGCTTAGGTCAGGGGTCAAAGGGCAAAAAATCGATAATATGCGAGAGCTGGAGGTGCCTTAGCGCCAAATGCTACTCCTCCTAGGGTTATGGTCGGATGGTCATGAAAATTCACACTAATCATCTGGAATACATTGTGCACAAACGATCGAACCGGATTTTCGATTTATATCTTTGTTCACCCACAGCACCCCCTCGAATTTTGGGGATTTCAGATATCAAACCGCATTTTCGGTACTTTTCATTCAAATTGATACCGAGTAGTGATTAGTCGATGGAACTCGATGAGATTTGGTATGCATAATCTTAAGGTGATTCTCTATCCGCTATATGACATCAATTTTGCTCTATATCTTATAGTTTCCAAATGGTGACCCTCTCAACTTGGGTGTCCGAGGGCCATTGAGCATTCCCGCTGAAGATTCAAAGTACACTAGCTCCAAGACGGTTGAACCGAATCAAATGAATCTTTACATGCTTATAGACCGTAATGAGTACGACAACTCTCCTCATTTGCATAATGACCTATCTCAGCTAAGTCAGGGGTCAAAGATAAATGAGTGCATTGTTCGGGCAAAATGACCATTCAAAGCCCCCTTGCTTGTACACGGGTTAACCGATTCGATTGCAATTTTGTAAGAACTTAGTACTAGATTAACTCAGATCAGGGGTCAAAGGTCATTGGATGCTCGGCGCCCCATGGCCGCCTACTGGCTTGTTTGTTTCTCTCCAAGAGTGAGGCTCGTGTGAAAGCAAGATTGATCTGAGAGTGGGGTCACAGGGGTACCGATTGGGCATAACCCGTAAGTGGATAAACAGGAGAGAGAGAGGAGAGGAGAGAGAGAGAGGAGAGAGAGAGGGGGGAGAGAGAGAGGGAGGAGGAGGAGGAGAGAGAGAGAGGAGGAGGAGGAGGAGAGAGAGAGGGAGGAGGAGGAAGAGAGAGAGAGAGAGAGGAGGAGGAGGAAGAGAGAGAGAGAGAGAGGGAGGAGGAGAGAGAGAGAGGGAGGAGGAGAGAGAGAGAGAGGAGGAGGAGAGAGAGAGAGAGAGGAGGAGGAGAGAGAGAGAGAGAGAGAGAGAGAGAGAGAGGAGGAGGAGGAGAGAGAGAGAGAAGGAGGAGAGAGAGAGAGAGAGAGAGAGAGGAGGAGAGAGAGAGAGGGGAGAGGGAGGAGGAGTGAGAGAGAGGGGAGAGGGAGGAGGAGTGAGAGAGAGGGGAGAGGGAGGAGGAGTGAGAGAGAGGGGAGAGGGAGGAGGAGAGAGAGAGGGAGGAGGAGAGAGAGAGAGAGAGGAGAGGAGGAGAGAGAGAGAGAGAGAGGGAGGAGGAGAGAGAGAGAGAGAGGGAGGGAGAGAGAGAGAGAGAGAGAGAGGAGGGGTGAGAGAGAGAGAGAGAGAGAGAGAGAGAGGGAGGAGGGGTGAGAGAGAGAGAGAGAGGGAGGAGGAGTGAGAGAGAGAGAGAGAGAGGGAGGAGGGGTGAGAGAGAGAGAGAGAGAGAGAGAGAAAGGGAGGAGGGGGGAGAGAGAGAGAGAGAGGGAGGAGGAGTGAGAGAGAGAGAGAGAGAGGGGGAGGAGGAGAGAGAGAGAGAGAGGGAGGAGGAGAGAGAGAGAGAGGGAGGAGGAGAGAGAGAGAGAGGGGGAGGAGGAGAGAGAGAGAGAGAGGGAGGAGGAGAGAGAGAGAGAGAGGGAGGAGGAGAGAGAGAGAGAGAGGGAGGAGGAGAGAGAGAGGGAGGAGGAGAGAGAGAGGGAGGAGGAGAGAGAGAGGGAGGAGGAGAGAGAGAGGGAGGAGGAGAGAGAGAGGGAGGAGGAGAGAGAGAGGGAGGAGGAGAGAGAGAGGGAGGAGGAGAGAGAGAGGGAGGAGGAGAGAGAGAGGGAGGAGAGAGAGAGAGGGAGGAGGAGAGAGAGAGGGAGGAGGAGAGAGAGAGAGGGAGGAGGAGAGAGAGAGGGAGGAGGAGAGAGAGAGGGAGGAGGAGAGAGAGAGGGAGGAGGAGAGAGAGAGGGAGGAGGAGAGAGAGAGGGAGGAGGAGAGAGAGAGAGAGGGAGGAGAGAGAGGGAGAGAGGGAGAGAGGGAGAGAGGGAGAGAGGGAGAGAGGGAGAGAGGGAGAGAGGGAGAGAGGGAGAGAGGGAGAGAGGGAGAGAGGGAGAGAGGGAGAGAGGGAGAGAGGGAGAGAGGGAGAGAGGGAGAGAGGGAGAGAGGGAGAGAGAGAGAGAGAGAGAGAGAGAGAGAGAGAGAGAGAGAGAGAGAGAGAGAGAGAGAGAGAGAGAGAGAGAGAGAGAGAGAGAGAGAGAGAGAGAGAGAGTTTAGGAAGGGTTCATGGGTGTAATAAAGATGATCCGTCACGACAGGACGTGCAACCGAAGAAGAAACATTTCACCGACGCGGGATGAAAGGGCAAACGACTCGAGTCGTTTGGATTTGCACGAACGTTCAAAATGCCTGCGTCGAACGACTGCCGCTCGGTCCAAGAACTGGTGATAAATTGGCAAGAGGACTTGTTTGTCTGTCGCTCACTTCTCTCGCATGGACACAGTGGTATGGAACACGTACGAGTCGAGGGTTCAGGCAGGTGGGCAACATCATCCCCTTCCATCGAGATCCTACTTCCAGATAGAATCCGCTCTCCGTGGCCTCAGATTTGAAAATTGTCCATCCCTCGGAAATAAATTACCTATTCATCCACAAGAGCGTGCACGCTATGGGTTCCTTCCAACCAACACAAGGAAAGAATAAAATACGAATTCATATCACCTTTAGAAGGGAGTCAAAATGAAAGATGTCGATGCGAACATGTTGGTCGAAGAGAAGGAAACAAGACGTTCAAACTCAGACGTTAAAAAAAACGACACAATGGCGATCGACATTTCCTCGACCAGGCATTGAGAGGGATGATAACCGCATCGGGAAAGCAGGGGAAGCGACATTGCGGCCGTATGGACCTTCATCAAAGCGAGAGAGAGGGAAGGTACGTGGATAGTCACCTGTAGATTGAGGGGCGGGGGCAGGGCGGGCATGTACAATCATGTGCACAGGTGTTGTGAACCCAAGAAAAGGCATCGGCCTAATTCAATAAACTCGCACTTCCTGCTACCCAACTCGTCTTTTCCCACCAATGACAGGCAGAACCCTGACGTTAGTGTTCATTTTAAAAAGTGAAATTGTGAAAATCAAAACAACCAGAGCGAGAACGACTTCGCAATACACGTGCCCTCCCCGACGTGCCCTCCCCGACGTGGTATTATCAAGATCCATGAAGGACATAACTCTGTGAAAAATTGACGAAACGCCCCGAAAGTCGAACTTCTTCTGTAACTTATCATAATAAAGTCATGTACCAAGTTTCAGTTGAATATGTTCAAGGGTGTGGGAAAAACCACAGGTGGGACGGACGGCCAGACGGACGGAGAGTAAACCGATAGTCCCCCTCTGGTGAAACAGGAATGAAATCTAGTTGTACAATATCAGTTTACTTCAACGAAGTACACTGGATAGGAATCCATCAGAGCTGGATTCAGGTCAGAGGGATCGGGTCGGTAAAATGGGGATTGGGGTGAGGGGTCAGCAGCACAAAGGAATTTATTATTGAAACAAAGAACAATAAATAAAACTTAAATTACCCTCTACATTTGACCTGTGAACTCTGACATCCCCACGCCAATGCACATCCGGAACCACGCATGCACAAACTTATCATTTTATATAAAATCTCAAAGCATTTTACGAAGAAGAGCAAGAATAAATGACACCAAGGCGCACATGAACACCTGCTCGAAACCCTCGTTTGTCTCTGTCGCTTCACCTTCCTGCCCACAGCGCTAAGCGCACACCTCTCTCAAAACTTGGTTGAGAAACTTCATTCTCATTATTTTTCCACCAACACCGTCAGACGCTCACCTTTCCCAAGACTAGGTCTACATTGTGCAGACACCACAAGGTAATGATCCTACTTACCTTCTTTGGGCACCGTTTTGAAGCCAGAGTCTAGACCTGCACTCTTGGATCCATCGAGGCCGCAGACGTCTCCCCCGGCCAATGGTCCAACCTCTCCTGCTAGGGAGGGCGAAAGAACACCGATGCAACCGAGTGGTGCTGCACCTGAAAACGGTACCACGCCGGGATCCGTGCGTCCGGAGGAGGGATCCGTGCCGGGTGCGGTGTGTCTCTCGGGCGATTGCAGCGGCGCTCCGACGGCCAAGGAGGAAGTCCGCGAAGGTGCCATGGAAAATGCCACGTCCGTCGGGAGGCCAGAAGGAAGATCGCTGAGGACGTCGGTGGATGAGTTTTGAGGCAGCAACGTGGAGATGGGTATCTGGAGAGCCTGAAACAACAAGAGTCGTGTAGGTGCGAAGTACACCGAGTGCCAAATACAAGTCAAGTCCGAGTAACGGGAACATTGCGCAAGACGGTCGGAATTTGGCCGATTATCATCCGGATGTACAGCGTTCCGCTCCGTTTGACCGGCTGTCGTACTGGATTTGGCTGCAGTGGTCCCTGTATCCATCACGTCGTTTCAAGCTAAACGATCGTTTTGCACACAACTTACGCCAATATACTTGGTCTCACTTCAAATTTTGTTCTTTCATTGAAACGTCGAGAGGTTTTGCTGCTAAGTTTTCCATCGTACGCACCGTGTTGTTCGTTGCACGGATACCTGTATTGCAGTTGCTTTGTGCATATCACCATCAAGGCAGGAGACCACCTCGAGAGATCTCTACAGTAACGTCTGAACTCGTAACATTTCATTTCGCACTTATGAAATGTTCATTTGTGCTCGTCATGCAGCCGTTTCTCCGACTGTCTGGCCATGCCACGGACCACGGTACGTACAACCTTTTCTGGTTACAGGACTGATTCGCAAAACGCATCGAAGACAACGATCTACGACAGAACGTACTTGTTCAACCTGACTGCCACTCGACTGCACATCATTCCTTTTTATTGATAAAATACATAAACCATTCTTGGTAATGTTTCCTACATTGTGGTAGCCTGTTGTTAACTGAAAACAAAAATAAAATAAAAACCTCTGTTGATCCAAACACAAACCTGAGACGTTTTGACGGAAGAAGACAACGCGGTCGAACCTGCTTGCCCAGCCGCTCCACATATAGCCCCGTTACCACCACTCGGTTTAGGTCGTGAGATTGGCAATGGACCTAAAGGTTGGCTGGCCTGAAGCATCGACCCATCACTTTCCGATGGCCCCTGCTGGGCTGAGACCGGAGATGCTACCATACTGGCGACGGTAACCTGTGGGGAGAGGTTATGGAGCATGGACGTGAGCAGAAAGGTCGCGTTGTGTCCGTGAGGCCGAGCAGTCGCGGTGGTCGGAATTGGAAAAGCGTGGCTGGAGGTACGACCACCCGCTCCGGACGACTCCAGTTGAAGAGCTGCCATTAGGGCAAGGTCGCCGTTGTGTCCGAGGTCAAGCTTCCCGTCCAGAGGTGCCATGGAGCCGTTGGGCTGGCAAACTGCACGAGTGGATGTGAAAGAATGGGAACTCTGGGTGTCAAAGGATGATTATGGAGACAATGAAGAGTAATAAAGTGTTAGAATCATCACATGAGAACATTCCGATAAGTACGCATGATTCTTGATGTGGTCGTCTACCATCTTAGAAAGTGCATGACTACAAATATGAAAACGTTTCAGGAAAACATACGACGTTGAAGCAGAGGAACAAAACCTGCTACTCATTCTGTGAAGGCCGACTGGCAGCTTAAAAAAGGTCTGACCAATTATTCTACGTGGCTCTGCCCGTGCAAAACGGGCCTAATGCCGTCAATACTGGAGCAAGTACGGTTACCCAAGTACTCATTGTATCGATGTTCTCAATGTCTCACGGTGTAATACGATTAACACACAGCACGTACCCAAGGTTAAAAAAAAAACCCAAGTATAGTTTTAAATAGGTCTCGTACTCGACCCGGTTCTGAACCATTACATTGGAAGTGTTGTCCGACACAAGAGGAGAGATGTAGAGGTAAACTACGCCCTGAAAGTAGACCTCAATGTAAAGATATAATGAAAATGAAACTAGGCCACCGCATCAACACACGGGTTTTATTAACTTTTCATCGCACATTTCACCGTTCCATCAAGGTCCTGTTTAGGCCACAAGAAAACATCCCAATGCCAGCAGATTAGTCATTCGCTAAGAAAGCGGTAAACGATCAATTACCAAAAGTAGACGATTCGAATTACATGATCAAATGACCGACAAAACGCGTGTTTAAGGATCCAAAGTGAACAACCTTGTGTGTTTACATGCATCATTACATTTGGAGACTAGAACTGCACTCGATGGAGCGCCAGACCTCCGCCAGGCTGAACAGTTTACGTTTTGTATCCCACCGTGAGGTCGGACCTGAACCAAAATCGAATGGGCTTGTTCTTGTCACCTGACTCGTCCATCTAGTTTCGTCATAACTTGTCCACAACGTTTTGAGATATCATGACGTACATCCTTTTGGCCTGATCTCTCCGTGGTGAAGAATCACTTAACAAAAAAAAAAATGTTTAAAAATTCTCGGACCCGGATCTTCACCAAAACTGAATCGATAAATCCTCGTCACACACCCAACCTCTCCCCCAAATTATGGCCGAATCCATCCACAGCGTTTCGACATATCCTGGTCAGAAACAAAGAAACAAGAAAGATGTCGTGCAAAGCATGATACTTGCGAAATCAAAATCGACAATAGTTGCCATGGAAACGGCAATTTGGTTGTTTTGAAAATTTGACCTATCAAGTGTTTTACACGATAGAACGTCGTGCATTACTAACTTGGTTAATACATTTTCTAATTGCCGCTTCATAGGGGTTTTACATGTTTTGAATGACATTGACCTTGACCTTTGACTGATTTTGACCAGATTTTATCCACATGTACTATACATACATACAAATAAGCTGTGTTAGTTTCGATCTGATACCTTGAAAAATTTTTGAAGTTTAGCAAAAATAAAATCACAAAAATATTCCATTTGATTATAATGGGGTAAAATTGTTGTCATTGACACCATTTTCTCCATTCCGCGCGGGACTTTTTCTATGGGACTTGTTCCATTCCACGTGGGACTTTTAAATACATATTGATGGAAACATCACAGGAAACATTACGATACAAATCAACCTGTTGAATTGTGGGAAATAACAATTTCCCGGTTTCCTCCATAATAAATATTGGATGCATGTGCTTTGACAGGTTTTCAATGTTGAATTACAGAATTTTAAAGTTTATCCTCATAATTTTTTTAAAAAGTCAAAAATACTTACAACGTTTCAGTCAACGACGGACCCCATATACGACGGTGGTCCCACAAGATTATAATGGAGCTGAAAAATTCCTATCGCCTCGTAATGTCGTAACCGTCATCACGCTGCCAGTCGTATAAAAGTCCAGTCTAGCACATACAATTATGTACAGTACATAATACTTGATAATGATAATAAACAACGATGTTTCTGGTTTATGTATTCACTATACTGTACTTTTTATCGTTATTTTAGAGTGTACTCTTTCTAATTAGGAAAAAAAAAAGTTTACTGTAAAACAGTGTGCCGTGTTACGCAGCAGCCTCATACATCTCGTGTTTACTGCGTTTGTTGATT
Source organism: Eptatretus burgeri (assembly GCF_056783735.1). Lineage (NCBI taxonomy): Eukaryota > Metazoa > Chordata > Myxini > Myxiniformes > Myxinidae > Eptatretus > Eptatretus burgeri. The sequence continues at coordinate 45,027,660 of NC_140978.1, read as the reverse complement.
GCATCATTTTTCCGTGTGTTTGATTTAATCTCGTGTTGTTTTGTTCATCATGGCCCCTAAGCGTTCATCAAAAAGTTTTTTAAAAATTTAAAAGTTTATAAAGTAAAAAAGTTACAGTAAGCCAAGGTTAATTTATTAATTATTATTGAATTTTTATTATTCAATTTTATTAATTTATTATTGAAGAAAGAAATATTTTTTTAATAAATTTAGTGTAGCCTAAGTGCACAGTGTTTATAAAATCTACAGTTGTGTACAGTAATGTCCTAGGCCTTCACATTCACTCACCACTCACTCACTGACTCACCCAGAGCAACTTCCAGTCCTGCAAGCTCCATTCATGGTAAGTGCCCTAAACAGGTGTTTTATTTTTACTGTACCTTTTCTATGTTTAGATACACACACTTACCATTGTGTTACAATTGCCTCCAGTATTCAGTACAGTAACATGCTAGGAGCAATCGGCTGTACTATATAGCCTAGGTGTGTAGTCAGCTATACCATCTAGGTTTGTGTAAGTACACTCTGTGATGTTTGCACAATGACTAAATCGCATAATGACGCATTTCTCAGAACGTATCCCCGTCGTGAAGCGGCGCATGACTGTGCATTTTTCATCAGAATCTGAATTTTTAATCTGCAAAATATTGAAAGATGTGGAGGAAAAGAAAATAATAAAATAAAATAAAATAAAAGAGTACCACTGTGTTCAGGAATTATCCGTTCTTTTCCCTTGAGCCACACCTGTGCCCAAAGCGTTGTGTGCGCCGATCATCGAGCAAGTCAGTCCGTGGTGGCTCACAGATCTACTGCTCTCTATATACCCGGTGGGGCTGTGCATTGTTAAATGCTCTTCTCATTTAAACATCCACTTCACCTTAACCAAAGCCTGATGGTTTTGAGCAATAACGAGGGTACAAGCTGCCGAGTCATTCAACCATAATAACTAAAGTTTCCTCCTGATGACTCCATCTTTGCTCTTTACTTCTGCGGGTTCCTTCTTGGTTTTCTGTTTAATTACAGTTGCAAAAAAAATGTTGCGTGATACAAACAAATTGCCTGATAAGCATAAATTCCCCCCAAAACAGTAAACGTATGTGTAAGTGGGAAAGCACGCTTTGTTTACAAGTTGTTACTTCACCGAAAGCACGCTTTGTAAGATACTTCACAGTTGCACCGATACAAACGCAACAAAGAAAAGGCCATCTCGAGGAGTTTATCGCCAATCATTAAACCATTTCACTTCAAACCTTGAGGGCAGGGAAGGCAGCATCCTCGGGCATGAGCGTTTCATCCACCGGCGATCGAAACCAAGGATCACTGCATGGCAAAGGTCGTATTCGCCCATAGGGCCTGTGTACAGAGACACAGATACAGACAGAAAAGATTGTTACACATTGCTTTGTAAGAGATAAGCAAGAAAGTCTCAGAACTCCCAATACATTCTGGATAACATAATGCTCACATGCCACCCGGCGATGGCTGCACTGTCCGGCTGTGCCCGGGGCTGCCAAATTCGTGCAGCCCATACTCTTGAGGTGCAAACCCCATCTGAGTGGGCATGCCGGATCGTGTGCCTGGAGGTTTGAGCTGCTGCATGCGAGGGGGCAGCGTCGGCAACCCCCTCGTTCCGCTATCACGATCTCGCCCCCTGTTGCCATCGCGTCGCTTGTTCTTGAGCCACGAGCCCCCGTCATGGTCTGCGTCTGTGATGGGAAAAAATTGACGTCGGTGAAGTGGAGTGACGGTTGAGGGAAGAGGTAATGTCGATCGGCAGGAGCATTAAACAAACAAACAAACAAACAAGCAGTCATAGACTGGTACTTACGAAATCGTCAACTTTACCTCTGACCTTGTCTAATAAAATCTGTCTCAAGAGAAGGTAGCGACGCAAACCAGAAGTTTATACGATGATTCTGTACCAAACCATCAAAAATCGAATGTTTGACCTCACTGTGACCTTGACCTTTGACCGATTTTGACCAAAATCTAATCAGCGCTAGCCATCACCCTCCTGAATCACCTGGTGTAATTTGCATTGGTAGATTCTTCCGTTCTCGAGTTACCGCGGATTAACGTAACGTAAAGGTCACGTAACGTAAGTCGATAAATTGAGAAGAAAAAAAAAAAAAAAAAAAAAAAAAGAGGGAAAAAAAAATCGAGAAAGCATACATACAGTAAGTCGTCACTATCCGGAAGTCCGTAAGTTAAGTCCTCACTGTCCGGAAGTTCGCATATCACAGTTATGATTATTCGCAATTTAGTTTTAATGGCCAATTATTCAATTAGCGCCTACGTATTTTGCCTTTTCGCAACGTCGTCGCAAGGAAAAACACAAAGAGAAGAGGAAAGAAGAGAAGAGAAGAGAAAAAAAAGAAGAAAAAAAAAACGTACGTGCAAAAAAAAAAAACCCCAAAAATACTTTCAAACAACTACACAGGCAGTTCCTTCACTCTCAAACGACGACTGGATTGGGGCATTGTGTTTATAAATGCGCATAAAAAAATCGAGAAATTATTAGAATACAGTCAGTCATCACTATCCGGAAGTCCGTACGTTGTAACCCGTAATGGGGAAGGCTGCTGAGGATCTCTTCCCCATCGGCCAAACCGAAGCAGCAATGTGTCTTGTCATTGGTTGGTATATATATGGCCATAACTTGGGAAGCACTTGTCCGATTAATATCAAACCTTGAAAAGGCACATCCACAGCGCCCCAGCGGCAATTGTGACATCATAGCACCGTGTCTTGTCATTGATTTGGTTAATAAATGGCCATAACTTGGGAAGCACTTGTCCGATTAATATCAAACCTTGAAAAGGCACATCCACAGGGCCCCAACAATATACCTGGCAAGTTTCAATTAGATCGGACCAGTGGTTGTCGAGAAACAGCGGTCACAGACAGACACACAGAGATTGCTGGAATTATAGATAGAAAGTAGTTGACTACTTCTGTCAAGTCGTGACCTTCACGTGCATCGTTTCCAAGTTGCAATTGGGAGTACAAGTACAACGGCCTAATAGAGCGATCACTCCCATTAACAAGCCCTCACAGCACCATGTGCCTCCATACTCGCATTCCATAATTATTCATCATTCCAACAGAATGTAACCAGAGAGTTGGTGTCAAAGCCACCCAATGCTCGCCTGTTTATACGCTTATCGTTTTTAAAAGACTAGTCTAATAATATTTTTTATAAAGCATTGCCGTGAAGTCTGATCCAAATAATTTTAAAGCAATATATGTATTTGTATATTGTAATCAGTAAAAAATAGTGTGGGAGATAAAAACATTAGAAAGGAAATAACTTGCACCAAAAACTTTAACATTTTCACGCTCACGCTGACACTGACGCTCACGCCGGGGGTATCGCTATAGCTCTCTGTTCTTCGAACAGGCGAGCTAAAAATGAAAAAAAAAATGTACTTGGTTTTGGAAATGTACCCCAGAAGAGAGTGCACATGCACACAAGGGCAGCTATAATGAGAGGGGGGGACATATCCCCCCAATATATATACATGGTGGGGGATGCCGGTGGCAATATCCCCCCCTCCAATATTTTTGCCTTCACAGTAAGTACAAATGAGCCTTATTATGGCCCGTCTGCAGCACAGAGCGAGACGCACGGGGTTTTTAAAAAAAAAAATCACCACCGTGTTTATTTATTTTGGCCTGTTTACATTTTGAGATGGTTTCTCCTTTACCATTCGAGGTTTAATCATCAAATTTTCAACAAACCTTTATCATGACATTATGGAGAACACTGATGAATAAATTTGACTTTATTATTTTTTTTAAGCCGTTTGTCAGGTTTAGCATATGTTAGTTTAGAAGAGGAAGAAGAAGAGGAGGAAGGGTGCGAGTACAAAGCGAACACGGAAGCCCCAACAATGATTTCTATCCCTGTGTACATTTTCCCAGTTTCTCAAATTCCCACAAAGGTAATGAGTGGGTGATAAACATACACGGCCAGAAACCTCTGATTATATGAGAGCAGAAGCGCGAATCCATGCACGGGAAATCCAGCTCGGGAGGTGAGGTGTCTGGGACTACGAGTAGGAGTGGACGTCACGAGACCTTTGTACGAGTTCAACCAAACGTTGCCAGATGAAAAGCAAACTTTCCAGTCAGGAATGCACTTGATGAGAATGTGAACCGAAGAGGAATCGTCTTCATTTGTCGTCCAGGTGAAACACAACGTTGAAGTTCATGATCTCGACCCCGTGAAGTTGCAGCGCGTCAGGAGGAGCCTGAAGAAATGCACCGGTTCCTCTCCAAGTTACCATGGCAACAATCCAGTGTGGTCCAGGCACATATCCATGATTTTAGGGTTAGGGTGGGGGGCAAATATTAACATTGCCCTGAAAATGTGATTTCGTCGAGCAGGGTGAGGGGGAGATTTTTTGTGGACGTTTCTTTTTGTCATAAATTCCAAAAACTATTCTAAATACAGACAATGAAGGCTCGGATACACTTGAAAAGAAGTAAAAAAAAACTTTCACTCAAAACTCAACATTGATGTTAATTTTCACCATCTGTTCATTCGTCCCTCACCATTGGAGACGATTAATCCTTCGTGACGATCGGATGACCCTCCTCCATTCTTGTTTCCTCGTACTTTCACATTCGTCATGTGGACAACGCTTCTCAAGTACGAAATAAGGTACAATGCTTTTACCATACACGCCGAAGCGCAATGCATCTGACATGCACAATACAGTGCGCATTGTACAATGGAACATTGGCATGTAAGGAGAGGGAGCGGGGGCTTTCCTCGCTGCCTTGGACACTTGAAAGGAGGGGTGGGGGCACTCGTGGCCCTCTCCATGGAATGACGTGAGACTTTCCACTGTTGGCACGACACTGCCCCCCGTTGGACGTGCACCAAGAAGGAAAATGCTCACGTAAGGTTCACTTGCTCGAAAACCACGCCCAGCCGAAGCCGCTTTAAGAAACAAAACGCAACCACGTGCGAAGCTGCTGCTGCTGCTGCTGCTATTGACACCCTGTGAGCTGCTGTTGTCGAGGCACCAGGGACCGCTATTTATCGATACTCGAGAAACGGGACAGGAGGAGCGTTTGCGGCTGCTGTGGATGCCCTACAGGCTGTTGATGCACAAATTGATTCGTTTAGAGTTGTCATAATTCTTCTGTTTTCTTACAAATTCCTATGCCAAAGGGTATGTCATCAAATAACTTGAAGGGCACACTTGGACGTCACAACGCCGCCAGATATGCCTCCGCCCACATTATTACATCACGACATCATTATACATACTTGTACCCGGACGTAGCTGGGTCCACGAGTGCGTCTCAGACTGCTTGTTTGAGATTGTCTGCTGCAATGCGGGTTACGATGGACGCAGCTGCACTGGGACACGAGGCATAGTAACGAGTCTTGCGAGGGCCGGAGGCGAGCGGCCCATGGTCAAGGAGCACAGTGCAGTCCCTGGAGTGTCAAGCAGCTCCATACAGACTCGCACCACACACTTCTGACATGCTTCAGAGACTTCACCACCCATCCTTCACATCCTAACCTTCCCCCTGACCCCTCCCCACCCCTTCTCAATATTTGGTCTGACATAACCCCGCATGATTGCGTGAAATAAGAAAGGAATCGCCCCCACACTCCGTTCTGCTTCTTTCTCCTCAGTTCTTCTCGTCTCTTCTTCCCGGATTGAATGATGGCCATATGTCTTTTGTCTAAGTAAGTCTGTCTAAGGGAATACATACTAGGAGTAAGTCTGCTCTTCTGTGTCTTTTGCCTTTTGATCGATTATAAATACTCACTTTAATGATTGCTTGACTTGTTCAATGAAAGATTGGTGTTTATCATTTCAAATCTGTCTCAGTTGTCCTTTCCTCCATTGGTCCAACAAAGTGTGTTCACAATTGATAATAGGGAAGTTTTTGCCCCCCCCCCCAATTGGTTCTGCGGGTTAGCCAGTGCTGCACCCTCTGTTTAGCTCTTCAGGGATATACAAGTGCACGCTGAGGGTGTGGACACTAACTCAGGTAGTTGTACCAACGAGTAGGTAACGTGGCTGTTGAAGTGAGGGACCCTTGCTCGGTGGAACTGCGTTTGCCGGCGTCCGTGGTTGCTAAACGACCTGTCACGCAGCAGAGTTATCCGCCGCATGTCAGCCTACAGGGCCAGGCGTTCGGGGGGAATCTGAGCGCTTCCCTCGTGGTATTCCCCGAACCCCGAGTCCGTAACAATATAACAATGGTCATTTACAAGCCAAAAAAACAATTCCAAATGCATTCACAAAACATTGCATGACACTCACCGGGGACTGAACTCCAATATGGCACAGATGGATTCCATGACAATGGCTTCAGGTTCTTGAGTGCAACACACTTGCTGTTGGAAGCAAAGAGCAAGTAAAAGCATAAAGAAAAACATTGTGGCTACATTATTAAGAGAACAATCCAAGCATACAGTGGGGGCAAAAGTTACAAAACACCTTTCTGTGACGGAAACAAGTTTGCTTTGTGTACCGAGGCCTGTGAGCCACAGTACTCAAACAGACGAGCAGCCAACAAGACACGTTACGTCAGGATTTGAACAGAAACATTCATCAAGAGTCAAAAACGAGCAATGCAGCACAGAAACACTTTGGTTGTTCTTTTAAAAACGCTTTAATATCCAAACAATACGCATTACACAACAATGCTGACACAGCAAAAGCTGTCCCACCTGCCCTTGAGCTCTTCGATGTAGACGTTGACCGGTCCGCTTTCGCTGAAAACCTCAGTAATGCATGCAGGATAATATCGCTCACCTCGCTCCTCCAGACGCACCTGGAAATAAATCAATGTGAACATAATCACGAGTGACACGTCGCTGTACATTTACATAAAAAAAAAAATGCTTTCCATGTGAGACACTTTGGAAGAAAAAACAAAAAACATCTGATTATTTAGTGTCTTGCAGATTTTCATTAAAATAGTGACTACGATGATGGAAATGAAAAAAAACATAAAACTAGAAGGGCACTCGGTAGAGCGCATAGCTCCGCCACGTAATGCCTGATCCACGAGAACATATCAGGCCCAATACATGTTTGAAATATCATGCTATACAGTACAAGATATCGTTTTTGTCCCAATCTCTCAATGGTGAAGAATCACTGGAAAAAAATAAATAATTCTCGTATCCAGATCCGGATTCCGATTTTCACCAAAATCGAATCAATTTGTCGTGGTCGCACACCCAACCTGTCCACAACCTTTTGAGATATTGTGCTTTATATTGGTTTAGCCCGATCTCTCAATGGTAAAGAATCAATTTTTTTAAAATTTTGGATCCGCATCCGGATTTTGACGAAAATTGAATCAATTCTTCCTTGTCACACACCCAACATGCCCAACAAGTTTCATCCGTATCAGTGCACAACTTTTTGAGATATCCTGTACACAAACAAACAGACAGAAAGGGGTGAAAACATAACTTGCTTCACCTTCGGTGGCAGAGGGAATAGATCATTGAAGATGTCATCACAAAAGAGTGAGCGCCGTCACATGAGAGATCACAACAGCATCATATTTAAATTGGCCAAAAAGACAAGCAAGCAAGCAAGCAGAAATATTTACCAAGCACTGGTCACCCTCCGTGAAGTGCAAGCCCGTGCTCAATGTGAAGTCCGACTCGAGTTGTTCTGGAGGAATGATGGGCAAGCAACGTGAGCAAAGGTCGTGATGAAATTGGTGTACACAGCTGGCTATACAGTGGCCTCCACTTCGTAATAACCCAACACTTAACCAGCTCAACCATACCCTCCACATCGTAATAACTTAACACTTAACCAGCTCTATCTTGGAGGATAGCGTGAGGTGAGGGGAAGGAAAGGGAGGGCAGCACGAGGGGAGGGGAAGGGAGGGTAGCACGAGGGGAGAGAAAGGGAGGGGAGAGGAAGGGAAGGCAGCATTCCAGGGTGTTTTTGGGGCGATAAAATGCGTCCAAACAGCAAAGTTTTATTTTTAACCACCGGGTTATATCTAAAACCGGGCGAGAGCATTTCAATCCTACACTATCTATTAAGCAAAGGCCTGCATGCATGAATGCTTAAACATGCAGCGGCATTTGCACGCACTCCGGTCAGCTCACTCCGAATCGGATTTGTACATACTACACTTTGGGGAAGCCGGTTTAAATTGAAAACTAAAGCGTCAGTCCTTAACAGCCCCCACACTCGTTCCTCCAACCTCCTCACAGTCCATGCCAACCGTTTACGTGCACCAGCGATATACTTACTCATCATTTCACTCGCACATGGATTTCCCCACACGCGCACTGCATACAGCACGTCCCACATGGCTTCGGTGCAGCAGCACATCTGCTCCCCATGTGCAGAAGCACATGGTTCACGAGACATCCACGTAACCACCTCCACGGTGCCACGCACCACAGGCCCGAGTGCGAGTTTTGACTGTCCGCCCGCAAAACCCACGCAACCAAGCATGCAGGCACACACACCACCCTCGCAGAGAGTCACTTGTACCATGTCCATGTGTGCTGTCTATGTACCTCTTCATTTGCAGCAACTGCTGACTATTAATATATTGCAGCAACTATTAATATATTTATATGAATATTCTGCCATGAAAGCAGATCACACACGGTGGAAAAGCAAACTGCGTGTGTAATTGCCGAAAAAAGGACCCATGTGGACTATTGACACGGCTTGCAGAAGAAGCTTGGAGAACGCAGTGATCCCATTGGTAAATGATTTTAGTTGCGCTCAATGAAGCTCGTGTGACAGCTAACACACAACGCACAGCAAGGAGGCATGAGACAAGAGGGGCCGGAGTGGGAAGGACAAAACAGTGGGGAACAGACACATTAGGAGATCTGTGGATGGGAGAGGGATGGGACGGGGAACATGGGGAAGAGAAGATGGACATTACAGGGACTTTCAGAAAGGAAAGCAGGGGAATTGAAGGAAGTGGGCTTGGGTGGATTATCAGGGGTAGAAAAGATCGAGGATTTGGATGGGGGATGATAAGAGGTGGTGGTGAACAGCAGTTTTGAAAGCCTGGAGGGAGGAATGAGAAAGAATAGAGTGAGGGAGTTTATTCCAAAGGCGGGAAAAAAGAGGAATGAAAGAGTGAGAGGTGAGCAGTGATTCGTGATTTTGGTAGTTTTACCAGAAGGGGGTTGTTGGCGGACCTTGAGTGCCCTGTGGAAATGTGGTGGGGACAAATCGCAGAGAGCAGGGGGGGGGGGCAAGGCTGGAGAGGAGACGGTAGAAAACAGAAAGACCACCAACCAACCTGCGGTGATTGAGTGAGTGGCCCAAAGACTCAGCCTCATTGTGGGAGATGCCGATGATCCTAAATGTCCTGGTTTTGACAGCGTGAAGCCGAGAACGGTGGGAGGCAGGAGCACCAGCCCAGAGGGGAGAGCAGTACTCCATCAGGCTACGGACAAAAGCTTTGTAATTGGTCAGGAGCTCAAGAGGGCCGAGGAAGGACTTTGCACGATGGAGGATTCCCAGTCGGCGACTGGCTTTGGAGGTGAGGTTGGAAATGTGACTTTCCCAGGAAAGGTCATGGCAGATAGTGAGACCCAGAAGCTTGAAAGAAAAGACTTCTTCCAGAGGATTGTTGAGAAAGTGGATGGGGGGTGGGGGGGGGAGTTCTAAACGGTTCTTTCAAAGAAACATCGTAAGAGTGTGAGATTTGTCTGGATTGAAAGACATGTTCCACGTGTTGGACCAGTTTGTGATTTTATCCAGATCTGCAGTGAGCGAAGAAGCTGCTGCTTGCCAGTCTGAGGGATGACAGATGGTACGGCAGAAGGTGGAGTCATCAGCAAAGAGATAAAGAGGATTTTCCAGAGAGTCGGAGAGATCATTGATGAAAACCAGAAAAAAGAACAGGACCCAGAACGCTACCTTGAGGAACTCCAGCCTGGACAGGAAGGGGGGATGAAAGAACTTCATTTAGGGCCACACGTTGACTGCGACAGGAGAGGAAGTCTGCGAGCCATGAGTGGAGATGGCCTTGCATACCATAGTAAGAGAGTTTGGTGAGCAGGGTAGGGTGCCAGACTGTGTCAAAAGCACATGATATGTCCAGGGATATCGCTTGGATTTCCTGTGTGGCATTGAGGGCTTCCATCCATTGTTGGGAGAGCAGAAGCAGCATATCCAGGGTAGAGTGACTTGGTCTGAAACCAAATTGATGATCAGATATCAAGCCATTGGAGAAGAGGAAGGATTTCATGTCTGAAACGATGATGGATTCCATCACCTTGCTGATGATTGGGAGAAGGCTGATTGGTCTGTAGTTGCAGGGATCTGTTTTTGCACCTTTTTTATGCAGGGCAGTGATGTTTGCAGATTTCCAAGCAGATGGCAGATGACCTTAAGCAAATGAGAGGGTGAATAGAACAGAGTGTGAGCAAGAGCAGGCTTTGAGGACATGTGGGCTGATGCCGTCTGGACCGGTTGCAGAATCTGAGTCAAGGTTTGAAAGCAAGCTCTCCACCTTGTCATAAGAAAAGGACACAGAGTCCCGGGACAGCTGGGTGCGACTGGGTAAGGTGGGTAGAGAAAGTGATGGGTTTAGGACACAAAATTTAGGCATTCAGCTTTTTCACGTGCGGTATCAGCAGTGCGGCCATTTGAGGTAAGGGAGGGGCTGGAGGGGGAACATACAGCAGAAACAGATTTGATTAAACGCCACCAGGAATTTGAGGAGGGAGAGAGGTTTGAGAGATCAGACTTGAGCTGAGAAAGATGATATTTTCTGGCTCTCCTGAGGGTAGATACACACTTCTTCCAAGCTTTGTGGAAGGAACTGAGATTGCCCTCAGTTGGGTTTGCTTTTCATGAGGGAAAGGCAAGTTGATTCAGGACAACTGCCTCGCCACAAGCTTGAGTAAACCAAGGGCGGGAGGAAGGGTAGGACAACTGAAGAAGAGAGGGGATAAATCTGTGCATGAGGGAGAGCAAGTTTCTTTGAAAGAATTCTCAGGATGAGTTGATGTTTGAGAAAGTAGTGATAGGAGACCAGTCTATAAGTTTGATGGCTGCTTTGAGACCCTGCCAGTCGGCTTGAGTGAAATGCCAGACTCGACGGCGGTGAGGTGGTTCTCTGATAACAGCCAGAGAGATGTCCACCTTTACAAGGACGTGGTCAGAAGAACCGATTGGAGCGGAGGAAGAGCAACAGATATTGTCAGGGAAATTTGTCAAAATCAGATCCAGAAGAGATGGAGTACCGTTGGTTGAGATCCGGGTCGGGAAGTTTACCGATTGAGTCAGTCCCAATGAGTTGCAGAAAACTTTTGCTGAGGTGCCATGACAGGTGAGAGAGGTACCCACACCTAGCCAACTGGCATGATGACAATTGAAGTCACCACATAAGAGGAAGAGAGAGTTTGGATGAGAAGATAGAAGATGGTCCATGTTTTCGGATAGTGAGGTGTAGATGGAGTCATCACTGTTCGGTGGACGGTACAGTACACATATAAACATGAGGTGGGAGTGGAGGGGATGCCGTAGCCAGAGGTATTCCTGGGGGTGTGGGGGAGTGAGAGCAGTGCATGGAGAGTGAGGAATAGAGTCTTTGATGAAGAGAGCAATACCGCCACCAGGATGAGGCTCAGGTCTGTCATACCGGAGGAGGGAGTAACCAGGGAGAGATACTTGGGAGTCAGACACGTCTTGGGAGAGGAAAGTTTCTGTTAGGCAGATTATGTCTGGTTTGTCAGTGGCAGCCTGTATGGAAAGATCTGAAAGGTTTCAGCGAAGGCCCCGGATATTTGAGGTCCACACTTTTAATGAAGAGGTTGGGGAGGAGGCTTTGGGTACAGGGGGTGGGGGGAGAGGGAGGGTAGGACAAGGGATGAGGGGGGCAGGTAAGGAGGGTTGTTGAAAGAGTGTGGGGGATTTCAGAATAGCTAGGGGAGGGGGCCGAATGAGGAGAAAAGGCTCTGTGGTGCTGGGGGAGAAGGGGAACAAGAGAGGGGGAAGAAGGCAGTTGAGGATTTGAGGAGGTGGGGTGAAGAGATGGAGGTGAGAGGGCAGTGGAAGGAGGAAGCTTTGTGGATGAGAGAGGGGGCAACTTTGAGAAGGATGAGTGAGGGGGATGAAAGGTGGGAGAAAGGTGAGGGGGGAATTTTTGAGAGAGGTGAGAGGGAGGCTTTGAGGGAGAAGAGTGGGATGGTTGCTTTGAGAGTGAGAGTGCGGGGTAAGTTGGCACTGAAGTTGGAAAAAAAAGAATGGTTGATGGAAAGCAAACATTCATAGCAAACTGGGGTTTTAAAAGTTTTGGGTCAGAGATGCGATTTAACACAATTCTTGATGGATGCAATAAAGGCGAATTCAGAGAATGGAGTGAAGAAACGCTGTAACAGTTGGATTTTTTAGGCAAGCAATGAAGGAGAGGTCGAAATGAGAGCAGTCTGTTAAAATAGCAGAAGAGTAGTGCATTATGAAACAGTAAAGAGTTCCACATGTGTGAGAGAGGAAGATGAAGCATAAGATCGTTTTTGTGATTATTATTAATGTTTGAGGGAGTTTTCAACAGATTAGGTCATGGAAGTGTTGTAGAAAAAAAAAAAAAAAAAAAAAAAATCGAGGAAGAAAAGGAGGAAGAATAAGAGGAAGAAGATGAAGCAGAATCGGGAGAAGGTTAGCGTATTGTTGTTGTTTATTTTTTTTTAAAGATAAGAAATCGAGATTAGTTGGGAGAATGGGGGACGTTAGGAAAGTGGGGAGGATAGAAATTGAAGGTAATGGGGAGAAAAAAAACCGATCAAACACCGAGGGGAACCGGTAGGCCTCAAGCCGAGGCCTCGGCCTCAAACACCCGGTAAGAACGTCGACAAAAACTCACAAAATAGCACGATTTTTGAAACAAAACCGAACTAGGAACACAGTAACATGTAGGTGAGAAAATTAAAGTTAAAACGGGACAAATAACGACCAGAAACTTAACTTTGAGAACGTCAGCAGAGAGCCCCTAAGGAGACCTCTCGACGTTCCAAACCCGGAACCGGAAGTCCCAACATTCCTTCATCTGTTTTTTTTCACTCAATATAATCACCCAAAACAGTAGAAAAAGTAAGTTTCATGCTTTGCTTAAATAAATACACAGTTATAAAAATCGCAAATTTGTTAAAAATTTTCAGATTTCACTCCAGATTTAGACACTTATTTAGTCCATCAGATCCGATTTTCAAATCAGATATAATATTTCAATTAAATACTTTAACTAGAAGGGTACTCGGTAGAGCGCTGACCACCGCCATGCAATGCCTGATCCACGAGAATATATTGGGCCCAACACATGTTTGGAAATATCACTATATTTTGGTTTCGCCGTATCTCTCAATGGTGAAGAATCACTTTTAAAATCATCAAATCTGGATCTGGATTCGGATGTTCACCAAAATTTAATCCATTCGTCCTTGTCACACACCCAACCTGTACATCCTGCACACACAGACAAACAAACAGACAGAGACAGACAGACAAAGGCGTGAAAACATAACCACCTTCACCTTCGGTGGTGGATGTAACTAGTCCGTGAGAGCAGATCCTGTTTCCAAGGCAAGGCTGTTTGAAGAAGCTGAATCAAAATGACGGTTAAGACCCCTGCGAGACCAAGATGGTCTGAACAAGGATAAGCCTTTCATCGAGGTAAGCCGTAAATTATCTTCAAAAGGGATATTTACTTTGACAGAACCACCCAGTTTTCAGTCATCTACTCCCTTGGCATTCCCTCAGTGTCTAAGCAAAGTTTGGGGCCACTTTTTCATGGTTTTGGAGGTATGGAGAAGACACACACACACACACACACACACACACACACACACACACACACACACACACACACACACACACACACACACACACACACACACACACACACACACACACACACACACACACACAATCAAATTTGATACCTTACTACAATTGCTGTTATCAATCTAATAGTGAAAGAAACAGTAAGTTTTCAAAGTGAAAGAGCAATGTCAAAAGTACAACTTACCTTTTTTGGATGCAACCCACACTTCAAACTCAACGTTTCGATAGACGAACGGGTCAAGGGATTTCATGACGCTGAATGGGATCGACTGTGACATGGGATGGACAGAATGTTTAAAAAAAAAAGTGAACAGAAGCTCAAAGAAGAGAGCAGAAGTTGAAAGGCTATTTGTGAGAAACAAAAAGCCAATGTACTTACCTCAATGTCTCCACTACTGGGGGGAAGGGTAGAGAGATTACAGCAAAAATTAAATCCATTGAACTTTGAGCAACAAACTCAACATTCACAAAATAACCAACAAGGAAGACATTATAAATTTGAATGTGGTGTTCCCATCTGAGCACTTTGCTTACGACACCGAGATGGACTATTATTACTCCTAATAGGAGAGTATCCACTGTCTGGGTGGGTAGAGTTTGCACATTACTTCCTGAAAAAAGTTTTGCTTGTGCAAGAAGACTATAGATGACTGTGTGGTGTGCGTCTAAAAGGTACGTATGAATGGAAGTTACAGTCTAAAGGGTCTAAGGTGTTGATAGGGTCTAATATCGAAAGGATGTAAATGTCTGAGCCCTAAGGGGTCTAAAGTGTTTAAAAGCTCATTAGTCTAAATGGTCAAGGGTCCAAACAGTCAAAAGGGGTCTGAAGATGTCTAACATATTTAAGGGGTCTAATGGGAGTCAAGGGACTTCAGGGGTTTAAAGGACTAACTGAATGAAATGATATAGGGGTGCAAGGGGTCCATGGGTGCAAGGGGTTTAAAGTGTTAATTGAAAGGGTCTAAAAGGTAAAGGGGTCTAGAGGGTTGGTGGAGGGTCTTTAGAGGGTCTTAAGATTCTAAAGGGATCTCAGCAGTCTAAAGGTTTAAAATGAAGGTTCCAATAGTACATAATTAATAGACATAGTCACGGTGCAACTGACGTTCAAATAGTAGTTTTTTTCTGAAGGACCTTGTCCTGAATGTTATGTATACTGTACATGCATACAGACACACACGCACATACGTTTCAGCCTTAGACGCTGGGAAAGAGCAATAAAATGGCAGGCCAAATGAACAAACAAGTCTTTCACCAACCCATGAGCCTAATCTTTATCTCACCCGTAGTTCTCGAGGATAGCTTCTTCAGACGAGTTGTCGTTGTTCTTGCGACTGCGATACAGCTCCACAGCAGCACGGAGCGTCTCCCGCTTCACATCAAAAACATGCTCGTACAGTAGCTCGTACAGTACCGCTACAGGTGTACACAAACAGGGGCAAGGCACGTGCCTCCAGTTAGCCGTACCATCCATGAAATCTTCCTTTCACAATCATTCCGTTAATTGTTTTTCATTAGGCCACACACAAAGTGCAAAGCAGGGCTGAGCAAGTGGTTCACTGTCCATCTGCAGACGCCAGATCGAGGAACGACTTAATTTCAATTGAATTATATATTTTGAACACAAGATTGCAGAACAAGAATCAGAACACGTAACTGCACTTTCGTAGTAATGTACTTTGGCTCTGAATTTGGCAAGTTGTACGAAATCTCATCCCGAACACACGTGCGCACAAGTGAGGCAAAGCAATTGCTTCAGTCTGTCTGCTTGTCTGGCAGTGAAACAAAATTGAAAATCATTCCAAACAGGAAACTTAGTTTTTAGGGACATCATTAAGGACACAAACAACAGGCACGAATAAATTTTGTACGCAGCCTGCGGCTGCTGGTTGGATCATTACTGGGAGCGTGGCCATGCCGCTGATGCAGCGCTCCGTTTCCAGTAAGCTGGTACTCATTTTGCCGATCTCAGAAAGATGACAGGCTGAGTCAACCCATTTGGTGTCATTAAAAAGCATGACAGGGGCTAAAACTCAAGACCCTAAGATGTCGAGACAGCCACGTTAACCATTAAGCCAACACCAGGCTTATACAAATAACTAATTTAACGTGTTAAATCAGGTGGTGTAAAAGAAGCTGCGTCAACGGTGGTAAAATTCAGATTCCATGGGATGTTTTTTTTTTCCCCACAGCCTTTAAAACCTTTATTTTATTTCAATTGACTTATCATTTTAACACTGTAAAACACAAATCGCCTCGTTTGCACGTCCAAAAACAACGCCAGGTTAGTCGTACTTGGACAAAATACTACGCCATCTCAACCAACCATATTTGCCGCTCGCGCTCTCGGCGTTGGGGAATATAGACATTCAGGCAAAATTCCAGCTCGTGGGAAATAGCGATCGCGCTTGGGAAAAGCAAAGCAAGAGTTGAAAAGACCCTTCCCATGATCTTTGTCTCGAGACTGCATGGGGGTGACTGGTGAGGTGTTCAATGAACTCACACCTTGTTAACGCAAAGGGTGCAACATCTAACCTTCCTTTTCACCACACTTTTGATGAGCATTCTTTAAAGTCGAAGACCAAACAACTCACCTTGGCAGATGCCGGCAACAGCAGGAAATTTGCGGGAGTAAACACTGTCATAGTGGTTACCGTTGGAGAAGCAGAGCAACACCTGAGTGAGCACGGCACATGTAAAGCACAATACATTATTTTGATCTTTCTTGTAAACAATACAATTCCACAAAATTCCTATTGTTAAAATGATTTATGTTTGGTATTTTATCATTTTAAAATGTTAGTATAAAGAAAAATCAGCAAACATATTGTGACGTCCACGGGACTTGAACAGTCCCGCCAACGTAGAATGAGCCGAAACGATGGAGGTGGTTTATTTATTTATAACCCAAAGGTGGCGGTTGTAATCGCTCCACCGCAAACGGGACGAGGAAGGTGGCACGA
The DNA here is from genome assembly GCF_056783735.1 of Eptatretus burgeri. Taxonomy (NCBI): domain Eukaryota; kingdom Metazoa; phylum Chordata; class Myxini; order Myxiniformes; family Myxinidae; genus Eptatretus; species Eptatretus burgeri. Next base: position 45,010,871 of record NC_140978.1, on the reverse strand, counting down.
GTCGCTTTTCACTGAGTTGATAACGTTTATTCCTCGAACCAGAAATAACAAGACTCGGCAAGAAGAGGGAACCGGGGCGATTCGACGGGATGGTGTGGGATCGGGCGTGGGGAAAACACAGACAATTCCAATGAATATACAAATCTCAAACCCTCTAAGGCGCCAGGTACACACACACACACACACACACACACACACACACACACACACACACACACACACACACACACACACACACACACACACACACACACACACACACACACACACAACTAGCTGGTTCTGGTGGTCAAATCGCCACTATAATAGGCAATCACTCGTTCGACACCTTGTTGGACTTGAGACAGGACCGCCCCCAATCCTCCCTGACTAGCATCCGTGTCAAGGATGAACTGGCCAGTCTCGGCCGGATACGCCAAAACTGGGGCTTCTATCAGACGTTGTTTTAGGTGATTGAATGCTTTGGTGCAGTTTTCTGACCACACAAATTTAGCTCCCTTCTCTGTCAAATGGTGCAATGGTCTTGCAATACTTGCAAAATTTTCCACAAATTTCCTATAGTAAGAACAGAGGCCCAAAAATCCTCTGACCTCTCTTACATTTCTGGGGGTGGGCCACTCTTTTACTGCCACTGCCTTCATTGGGTCTGTGGCCACGCCGCTCTCATTCACCACATGACCCAGATAAACGACCTCTTTCCTAAAAATTTCGCATTTCCCAGGGTTCAGTTTTAACCCGGCCCCCCTTAATCGCCTGAAAACCTCCACCAAATTTTTGGCAGCCTGCTCAAATGTGGGAGCGTGGACAAGAACGTCATCTAAATAGATCAGGCATGTTTGCCATGGCAGCCCAATCAAAACGCGTTCCATCAGACGTTCAAATGTGGCGGGGGCATTGCACAATCCGAAAGGCATGACGACAAACTGCCAGAGGCCCTTCCCTGTGGTAAATGCTGTTTTCTCTCTCCCTTGTTTGTCCATTTCCACCTGCCAGTAGCCACTCTTCAAATCCAATGGAGTGAACCATTTTGAGCCGGAAATGGCATCGAGTGTATCATCAATACGTGGCAGGGGATATGAGTCTTTGAGCGTCACTTGATTGAGCTGGCGATAATCCACACAGAACCGAATGGTCCCGTCCTTCTTTCTCACCAACACAATGGGTGACACCCAAGGACTTACCGAGGGCTCAATAATTCCAGCCTCCTTCATCTTTTCCACCTGTTTTTCAGCCAATCCCTCTTTGCAAGAGGTAGACGTCGTGCAGGCTGTCAAACAGGTCGAGCCTCGCCAGTGTCAATTTGATGCCTGACTAGACTCGTGCGTCCAAAATCCTCGGGAGAGAGAGAGAGAGAATACATCCACATTAGCACCAACCAAATTGTGCAATGACCTTACCTGGTCCACTGTTATCCCCTGTTCTGCTCGGTTTACCATGTCCCTTACTCCCTCTGGCCAATTTGTTTTTCCAAAATTTTGCGCCGACTCCGGCTGACCTGGCGAGTCTGTGGTTCCGTCCCCTCCGGTGATCTCCACTACACTGCTACACTTTGCTATAACAGCTCCGCTCCTCACTGTGTGAGGGCTGTCAGACAGGTTGAGCAACCGAACCACTACCATGGGCTGATGTGTATCCACGAGTGTACGACCCACCATCAATCCTGCAGTTTCCCCCGAGCCCCACGGCTCCACCATCCCGAGCTGGCCCACGTGATTGGTCCTTGCCGATATCCGGGCCAACACCACGGTCTCAGACCTGGGGGCCACTGTCACGGTGCGCGACATCTCCAGTCGCGCCCCCTGCGCCTCCTCGACTGGTCCCTCCAACCGTAGCTTTTCAGTCCCTAGCCACATGTGACCCTGCCCCAGGTCTAGTTGGCAGTCATGTTCCACAAGGAAACTCAACCCCAGAAGGCATCGGTCACACACTTCTGCCACCCACACCACCGCATCGACCTCTAGGCTGCCCAACTCCATCCTCACAACCCCACGACCCATTATCGGCGTCGTTGCTCCCGTAGCCAGTTGGAGACTGTGTCCTGCTAGTCTATCGATTTTGTCCCAACCTCCAACACTTTGGTCCAACACTAGCGGGCTAATAACTATCACTTGCACCCGTGTCCACCACTGCTTCACAAAACTCTCCCTCTATCTTTACCCTTACCCGCAAATTCCCCACACCAATTTTCCCACAATTCACTATTTTCACCAAGGGAGGGCACTTCGCCACAATCTCACCAGCCAAGCATGGCCCTGTATGCTCAGCCCGATCTAGTTTCCCCGACCCCCAACAGTGATCTCCGGACTCGACCTAGGTAAGGGCACCTCGGATAGACCTGGCGGTTCAGCAGGAGGATTCATCCTCTCCGGGCTTGAAAGTCTATTGGAGGGTCTCTCCATCGCCGGGTACCGGCAATATCGTTGCATGTGTCCTCTTCGCCCACACCGGAAACAACTCCCCATAAAAGGCCCCCGTGGGTATCGGTGTAATGTCTCTTCCGGTTTCGGACCCCCTCGGCCATAATCGAATTACTCTATTGGCTGGGCTGGACCCCGCCGCTTTGGCGCACCAACTACCGAATTACCCCTTATCAAACTTGACAGTTTCTGGCAAATTTCCTGAAACATTTGGGTAATGCCAATTTCTCCCAGCCCCTCTCCTTGATCCTGAATCTCCGCCTGTCGGACCGTCACCGATGGCCTCTCTGGCACCCGACCCGGCCGCCTCCACGAGGCCAGCCTGGCTGCGCACTCAGCCGCTTGGTGAACGGTGGGTGGATCCTGTAACTCCACTAGCGCTCGGACCTCAGGGTCAGGAAGAGCAGCTAAAAAATTCTCTAGTGCCAGTCTGTCCCATGCCTCCACTGTAAGGTCCCGATACGCGATCCTGACTGATTGGTAAATGTCCTGTGCCAGCTCCTGCACTGTCTCACCCGGCTTTAATCTGCGGTGCTGGAGCTGGGCCCGCACCAGATCACAGTTTGCCACGAACCCAAACTGACGGCTCAACGCCTCGCAAATGTGGGAGCTGGTCAACATCCCCTCCGCGATCACGTTTAACACATCTGCGGCTGGCCCCCGCAACGTTGCCACCAAATTCCCTGTACGTTCCCGCTCATTCCACCCATTTAGTCGGGAAATACACTCAAATTGCGTCAGAAAAGCTTCAAGGCTCCATCAAAATTTACTCCATCAAAATCAAAACCCATCAAAATTTACCAGGGGGATCACTTTTACGGTGGCCCCCTTCTCAGTTTCTCCCTTGTCCGAATCCAGCCCAGGGATCAAACACCCTTGTGGCTGCGTATCCAATTTCAGAGCCCACTGTGGCCAAAGATGTTTTGTGGTGAGGGTCTCATGGGTCAATTTTGCTTCCTGTTCCAAACGTTGAATGGACCGATTCACCTCTTCCCGCAGGATCTTCTGGGCCTGCACAACCTCCTCCAAGGCTCTGTCGCGAGTTTGTAGCTGCTCCTCAACCAACCCGGACACACTACTTACAAAAGACGGCTCTACCAGGCCTTTATCCAAGACTTCATCTTGGCTCATAATTTTATCTTGTTCGTCCAAACGAACCTCCAATCCTTTTACCTCCTCCGCCAAATTCATCCCTTGCTTCCTCAGCTCTCCCCACTCTTCTATTTGCAGCTGCATACGAGCATCCACACAGGCACGATGACGTTCCAGGCTTTCATCCACTTTATCAACCCGAATGTTCGTTGCATCAATTTTATCTACCAATTTTTTTTGTATATTTTCCCCCTCCAATGTAATTTCTACCTTTGTTTCCTCCAATCTATCCTCAAATTTACTTTGTATTTCTCCCAATTTAGCATCCACACACTCCTGCATCTCAGTTTTCATTTTCTCCATCTTTTCCCCCAATTCATCCCTCATTAAATCAATCCGTGCACCCAACTGTTGCCCCATTACCCCCAAATGATCTGTCATTTCTGCCCCCTGTGCAGTCATTTCTGCCCCCTGTGCAGTCATTTTTGCCCCCTGTGCAGTCATTTTTGCCCCCTGTGCAGTCATTTTTGCCCCCTGTGCTGTAATTGCACTCATTAAACGTTCCAACATTGTCCAGATCGTCATCGTGCCGGCTCCGTTACGGGCGATGAAGCACGGTCCACGCTCGGAATGGGGGAGGTTCCAACCCTACCCCCGTCTCTCCCTTCTTCCCCCGACTCGCTGCCAGACACGTGGCCTTCCTCCTCAAACATCTGCACATGCGCCATGGTGCAGAAGTCCCGTTTGCCGCCAATTAATTTTAATTTGAAAAATCCCGCCAAAATTTTCCCGCGCTCGCGCGCTTTCCTGTAGTAATTTTGTATTCCAATTCGTGACGAGATTCTAATCTTGGTATATTCTCCCGATACCAAATATAATTTAGAGGGGTTCGAACATCCAACACCCTGACACCAATGTGACGTCCACGGGACTTGAACAGTCCCGCCAACGTAGAATAAGCCAAAACGATGGAGGCGGTTTATTTATTTATAACCCAAAGGTGGCTGTTCTAATCGCTCCACCGCAAACGGGACGAGGAAGGTGGCACGAGTCGCTTTTCACTGAGTTGATAACGTTTATTCCTCTAACCAGAAATAACAAGACTCGGCAAGAAGAGGGATCCGGGGCGATTCGACGGGATGGTGTGGGATCGGGCGTGGGGAAAACACAGACAATTCCAATGAATATACAAATCTCAAACCCTCTAAAGGCACCAGGTACACACACACACACACACACACACACACACACACACACACACACACACACACACACACACACACACACACACACACACACACACACACACACACACACACACACACACAAACGTAGCTGGTTCTGGTGGTCAGGCTGGCCCGTGGTGTAAACGCAACAGTCCCTGGATTGGCGTCGGACGAGCTAGCGTTGCGCTCGTCAGGGGCAGGAGACACCGTGGTGCTGTCGACCTCCTGGTCCTGGCCCAAGTCCGCTCCCAAGGGTTCTCAAGGGAACCAGTTCTGGCGCCAAGTTGCGAGCAGGAGAGGGAGGCAGGTCCGCCCGCAGTTCGACCCCGTACTCCGAGCCAGCAGAACCCCAGAGCCAACCAAGGTGAGGCACGAGGCTCAGAAAGGCTACAAGACATGATGAAACCAGGATCGAGAACAGCCCAACAAAAAGCACGCTCCCAGCACAACAACCTCCACCCCAAAAAAACGGTCTTTCTGTCCCGATCTTCTTCCTCTTCCTTTTCGACCCCGAACAGAACCTTTTTATCCTCCCGTCCTCGTCACTTCCAATCGAGCCGTTTTATTGGCCCACCGCCGTCGCCTTCCGCCAATCGTGATCACGGGGCGGAGCCATCCGCAGCACTGTCCTGTGACGTCACGGCAAGCCTCCAGAGAATACTAAAAGGGGTTTACGCAGACACACTTACCCTATCCCGTATCCCTATCTAATTACGTGACAATTATCATTTCCCCTTGAAGAAATGGACATTTACTAGACAACTTATCACCACTGAATTGCGACTTATTACATCGAGATCCTGGTAAACTCGAACAGCATGGCATACCTAATTAAACATCCTAATTACCCTTTGAATGCATACCCCCCCCTCAAACGTTACAATATTATAGTGTCCAACATGTATCCAAAAATTATGGTCTCTGTTTCCCTTCCTCTAATTTCCCCCTCTTCCCTCACTTTCTATCACCCTGGCAACATGCCACTTTAGAAATGATGTAATCCACCCCAGAATGTTTGGTGCACACGAGCAGAAACCCAAGGAAGCTGCAGGATTTGGGGAGAAATAAAATATATTGTTACAGTGCCGGTGCGTCGGCCGCGAACTGACCGCTCTGACGGAGACTATTTGTGAGGAACAGTCAACCTGCATAATGGGAGTGTCCTGCATGGTGATTTCGTCCTGAGCCATAGATTCTACTACTTCTAAATCCATATCACTACCCACCCGGCTCAGCTCGTCTTGGCTGAACATTTTGTATGCTGGGAATAATATTTATAACGCTCGTAATTTGGGGACAAGGGGGGGGGGGTTGCTCCGTATACCCCTGATCCGAATCCGTAAATTTTGCTACGGAGGCGGAGGGGGCCGAATCGCACACCTGACAACCACTGTTACAGTGCCGGTGCGTCGACCGCGAACCGACCGCTCTGACGGAGCTGCAAGTCGAGTCGGCCCGACCGATCGCCCGGAATATAGATCGACGCCCGGATAAGTCCGAGTCGACTGGTCCTTGTACAGCAACCAAAATACGCCAATGGGCAGACCACGTGGGATAAGGTCGATTGCCAATCTCCAATTTACCAAAATACCCATGTGATCCAACTACCGGGTTATTCCACCCTTGACGGAACTCATACGGAACAAGCTCCTGAGGCGAGCCTGGCTCGTGCGCGATTCCGAGCGGCTTAATCGCCGAGAACCGTCGGTCCAAATGTCCCCCTTTTATGGCAAACAAACGGCTTTCTAACTCCCAACACACGAAATGCTCAGTCAATGAAAGAATCGACGCGACGAGCTGAAAACATTTAACAATTGGGGTATTTATTAATAATAATGGGGAACTAGGGAAGCACGTAAGAGCAGAACTATACCGACTATATGAAATGCAATGCAAACATTTTCAGCACACAAAGCACTTAACAATTTCCTACTTATTAGACGGGCCCACGGACACACGTACGCACACACACACACACCCAAGAAATGGTGGCTGAGGCCTTTAATACAGGCTCCAGCTCAGAGGACAGGTGAGCTGAAACCCAGAACCTATCTCGAACCTCTCCACCTCGTGTGGTCTTCAAGTTGTTCGGACCCAGGCTCCAGCGAGAGCGAGCTGGACCCAATCGCCATGAGCCGCGATCCTTCCCGAGCTCCAGCTAATCCTCCCGCGCTTCTCAACACGCGCTGGTGAGACGAGGCGCCGATCCTTCCAGTCGATGCGCTGCTTCCCCGAGGAACCACCTCCAAGATGAGGCCGATGAGTCGCACCAAGCCAGGAACCAAAATGGAGAACAAAAAGCTCCACGAATCAAGAAGAACCACCACCAGCAGCTCGAGCCAAGTAACCGGCTCAACTCTCTTCCAAACAAAGCAGCTCTCCAAAAAGTCTCCACCCGAGCCAAGCCGAGGCCGAAGCTCCATGAGCCACCAACCCACTCGAACCAAGCAGGACCTGAAGGCCTGCTGAACAACCAAAGCAGAAAGCCTTCACAAAGCCTCCTCCCGAAACCAAGCCAAGCAGGACTCGACGGCCTGCTGAACAACCACACAACCCAAAACAAAGAAAGGATCTCCTGTTTATCCTTCTCCGCCCCTTCCCCCACGCCCGGCGTGACTCATCCCCTCGTGCTCCATCCCCCGCTCAACCACGGGTGGGAGGGAGGTGTTTACGTCCCGTGATTCAGGACGGGAGGGCTCTTCTTCCTCTTCGCAGAAGGGGGGGGGGAGGGACGTCTCCATTGTTTAGTGAGTGCTCCCTAACTATTGAATTGAATAACAGCGCAACTAATCGATTTCTAAACATTTAAACAATGGAAGGTGAGCTATCTAGGGGACAAGCACTTATCGACATAGCTGACTGAAGGAACCTGTATGTTGTGTGCAATCAAATTCCAAATTCGTAACACTATTGTGTGTCCGGGATCAGGATTGTTACCTAAATGGCTCACAAAGCTTCTAAAATAAGTTGAAGACACTTGGAAAAGTCCCCAACAGAAAGGGCTATGCCTCTGCACAA